>NC_088807.1:747284-1047284 GCF_011386835.1 Chrysemys picta bellii | reverse complement strand
AGAGAAACCGCAGCATTGTCTTTCTACAAACCATCTCAGACACCCCCCCGAAAATCCGGCAACAACCTTTATCAGCTGGCCGAACTAGCCACTAGCCACAAGAGATGCTACAGGGCACCGGCTTATTTCAGTCTAGTCTGTACCTCCCACTGACCCTTCGTCTCTGCCACAGAGTGCGTTACTTCTACACACCCGGGACGGGGATCCCTGCGCTGCAGCCCCCCAAGAGACACAGGATGCTTAACGGCATGCGGCAACGGTGCCAAGCGAGGCCGGGATGTTGAGAAAAGGCACGGAGCCACCTGGACCAACCAGGGCGGAACGTCGCAGGGGGAGTTTTAGCCTCAGGGCACGTCTACACCACAAAGTTAAGTGGACTTACGTTGGCGTCCAGCCGCCACAGCCAGTCCATCGTGTGTGCACGTCCACACGCAGCCCCCAGTGCCGGCGGCGTGCACCTCACCCGGAGCGCTGGCGCCGATGGTGCCGGCAGCGCGGGGGATTGCGGAGCGGCGCCCGAAAGGCAGGAACAGTCGACGTAAGTGACGCGACAGCTACACCGACCCCGCGTCGCCCTCACTGCGTGGACCGTGACTCCGCGCCGCGTGGGGGGTGGAGTTGTTAAGGAGCGTAGCGGGGCAGTCGGCCGGCTCACTCACTCCCACGGCAGAAGGGATCTCTCTCTCTCGCTGTAGTTAATCCACCCCGAGAGGCGGATCGAGATCGACTGTCAATCTAGCAGCGTCTACACTGGGAGCTGGGCTGGCTCCGCTGGGTCTCTCTGGGGCGTGAGGTTTTTACACCCCCCTGCGAAGTAGCAATGTCCACGTCAGTTCTGGTTGCAGGCCAGACCACAGAGGTCACCAGTGGTGCGAACCTGGGGGTTTAATCGCACTCAGTGAGCTCCGTTGAGATAACCTGATTAGGGGAAAGGCCCATTTCTACACCAAGGAGATTTGCAGCCCGGTTAGTGCCGGGGCAGGTTAGACCAGCGAGAGCTCTCCCCGGTTCCGAGGGAAATCCGCCACCCCGGCAAAAGGACTTGGCCAGGATCATGGCATCCACACAGGGGCTCTCGCCCACACAACGACCTCAGCACAAGCAGCCCTGTCCCTCCGAGCGCCACCCAGCTGGGACGGGATCCTGGCCCTCCGCTCGGTCAGAACGCCCGGCCGCCTGGGCCGACTCCGGCAGGAAGGGCCAGCCTCGGCCACCAGCTGTCTGCCAAAGGGTGTCAAAGATCGCTCCTGATACGCAGGGGATCTAGGCGCTTGGCTCCCTCCTTCCCGGCTCCGGCCCCAGACAAACCCGGCAAGCACCGACGGGAGACGCCAGCCATTCGGGGCCAGCAATCTCAGCTTCTGGCTTGGTTTCTAAGCCAACCCCAAGGCGCCCAGAAACGTTCCCGTTATTTGGGCAGGCCCCCCCCACCCCTGCCGAGGATCCGCACCCTGGGCCAAGAGGTGTTTCCCTGGGGTCCTGGGCTGCCGGCCCACCGGCTTGCCCCATCTCCTGGCCCTGCGGGAAGCAGGCTCCAGACCAGCAACGAGCGCCCCTCCCCCAGCAATGGGCCAGGACATTATAAAACCTGAGTCATGCCTGATACCCCCCCCCCCCCCGCAACCTTCCGCCAGCACCCCACTGCCCCTCCTGCCCACCCCAACTCCCAGCCCCATCTCCCCACACAACCCCAGCCCCCCCTCCAACCCTTCCTCCACCCCCTCAGTTCCCCCCTCTCCACCATTGCACCCCCCCATCCCCGACTCTCCCCAACCCCTCCCCCAACACCTTACGCCTACCACCACGCACCCCTCTGCCCTCCCCCACATTCCTCCAAGCTGTTCCCTCCCCCAGCTGGGCGGAGCCCCCCTCCCCCTCCTTCAATGTTGTGCAACTGCTGGAGCCGTAGTGAGGGGAGGAGAGACTGCAGCAAGGGGGGAGGGGTGCAGGGACACAGCTAAGGGGTGAGCCGGGGGGGGGGGGGGGGGATGCAGCCCCCATTGCAGGGGTGCTTGGGGGAGGGGGGCACAGATAAGAGGTGAGCCGGGGGGGGGTACAGCCCCCATTGCAGGGGTGCTCGGGGGAGGGGGTGGGGGGCACAGATAAGAGGTGAGCGGGGGGGGGTGCAGCCCCCATTGCAGGGCTGCTGGGGGGAGGGGTGCGGGGACACAGATAAGGGGTGAGCTGGGGGGTGCAGCCCCCATTGCAGGAGTGCTGGGGGGAGGGGCACGGGGGGAGGCACAGATAAGGGGTGAGCGGGGGGGGGGTGCAGCCCCCATTGCAGGAGTGCTGGGGGGAGGGGCACGGGGGGAGGCACAGATAAGGGGTGAGCAGGGGGGGTGCAGCCCCCATTGCAGGAGTGCTGGGGGGAGAGGGGCACAGATAAGAGGTGAGCGGGGGGGGTGCAGCCCCCATTGCAGGAGTGCTGGGGGGAGGGGGGCACAGATAAGGGATGAGCGGGGGGGTGCAGCCCCCATTGCAGGGGTGCTGGGGGGAGGGGCACGGGGGGCACAGATAAGGGGTGAGCCGGGGGTGCAGCCCCCATTGCAGGGGTGCTGGGGGGAGGGGCACGGGGGGCACAGGTAAGGGGTGAGCCGGGGGTGCAGCCCCCATTGCAGGGGTGCTGGGGGGCGGGGCACGGGGGGCACAGGTAAGGGGTGAGCCGGGGGGGAGTGTCCAGCCCCGGAGCCCAGGTCCCCCCTATGGGGCCCGGTACCTACCGCCGCTCCGGGCTCCGCGCTCAGAAGTTAGCGCCTGGGGTCTGCACGGGCCACCCGCGGGCCCCGCCCGGCCCCGGCCCCCATTGGCTGGTTCGGAAGCCTCGGGAGGATGGGATTGGCTGGGCGGGTCCCTTACCTGGCCGCCCCAGGTGTCTCCGGCCCGCCCCCTGGGGGGCTGCGATCGCCTCCAGACTACAGAGCTGGGACCCCCTGCACAGCGGGACTGAACTATCCAGTCCGGGAGCGAGCGGGCAGCGGGACTCCTCGGTCTGAGGGAAGTTACTGCGTGGGGGCTGGGAGCCAGGACTCCTGGGTTCTCTCCCCAGCTCTGGGAGGGGGCTGGTGGTGGTTAGAGTGGGGGCGTGGAACCCAGGACTCCTGGGTTCATTCCCAGCACTGGGAGGGGAGTGGGGTCTAGTGGTTAGAGCAGGGGGGGTTGGGAGCCAGGACTCCTGGGTTTTATCCCCAGCTCTGGGAGGGGAGTGGGGGCTGGTGGGTTGGAGCAGGGGGGGCTGGGAGCCAGGACTCCTGGGTTTTATCCCCAGCTCTGGAAGGGGAGGGGGGGCTGGTGGGTTGGAGCAGGGGGCTGGGAGCCAGGACTCCTGGGTTCTGTCCCTGGCTCTGGAAGGGGAGTGGGGATTTGGGGGCTGCTGGTTCTGTCCATGGCTCTGGAGAGGTGTGATCTATGGTTAATGTCTCGGCATGCCCAGGGCGGGAGCAGGGAGCTGGGAGCAGCTCCCCTGGGCTCTGTGTCTGTGACGTGGGGCTAATGCTACCCCAGGGCAGACGGGGAGACGTGTCCCATTGGCGGTGAGTGAAAGTTGCTGGACGCGAAGCCGTGTGGCACTGGCGTGTTGTGTGCAGCACCTTAGCTGGTTTCCACCGGGCCGCGGGGGGTCAGCTCCTGTGCTCCCAGCTGCAGGGGATGGGACAGAAGGTCAGGACCTGCTCCCTTGGGTGGTGGTTTAGTACTTGTGTTGCCGTGGTGCCCAGAGCGCTAGGCACGCTGAGCAAACCCAGAACAAGACGCCGGCCCTGTCGGCCTCCAGGGAGGTTCCCTGCGGGGGGGGGTGAGGAGTCTGGGGAATGAGAGAGCGTCTCCCCCAAGCATCGTCCTGCTCCAGGCCCAGAATCCCACCCTTTTCCTGCCTCCCCTGAGATGGGACAAGGGCTCTCACCTGAGAGCTGGCAGATCCCTGTTCACCCCCCCCATTTCCCCAAGAGGGTGGGGGCTGGAGCCAGGTGTCCCCCACCTGCTGGGAGGGTGCCCCACCCACAGCTCCTCCCCCCAACCCATTTGGCGGTTTGTGAACTCGCCTGGGGGCCCGATCCCGGAGGCAGCATCCAAGCTCCTGCCCACGTCCGGCACCGCCGTGAGGCCTGTGGCTGAAGTCCCCGTCTCCCCGGCGTGGGCATTGCTCGGGGGCTCCGGCGGGAGACAGGCGCCCGGATGCCAGGAGCCAAGCGGCAGCGCGTCCACCCAGGGGCCGAACGCAGCCTGCCGAGCTGGAGGCTGGTGCACCGCGGTGGCACCTAAACCCTACAGACCTTCGTGGCTCGCACCCGGGCTGCCCCTGGGGGAGATCTGCTCTAACCTCCGGCCAGGGCTGGGCAGGTCAGGCGGGAGCCCACGGTTCCCTTCCCGCCTTAAACTGTCCCCCTTGTTCTCCCACTGTGGACGCAGCTTCAACGCCTGGCTCTGCCAACGCCTCCTTCTGTGGCCTTGGGCAAGTCGCTGCATCGCTCCGTGCCTCGGTTTCCCCAAATGGGACTTGGGTGCTATCCCTTTAAACAGTCTGCAGCCCTGCTGAGGCGCCCCCTGGGGTCTAGAGCCCATCAGAGGACATTGTGTCTCTGTGGCTAGGCCTGGCACCTCCTATGGGATTCGGAAACATGGTTATTAGTCCAGGTCTCCCAAGTGCCCCTAGGCAGGTGGTCTAACCACTGGGCCATGGTGCCTCTCAGCCCCCAGGAGAGCCCATTGTTCTCAGGGGCCAGTGCGATCCTCCGTGGACTAGCCCCTGCCTCGTCAGCGGCCAGTTCCCGCTCTGGCACATGGGGATGCCTGGGGCTAATATCCGTACAGCTGTTCGGGGGCAGGTTACTGCTGAGGAATCGCCCCCCACCCTTGGATCACACCAGAGCCTATCTGCCCCGGTATCCCGTCTGCAACAGGCCAGCAGCAGCTGCTCCAGAGACCCCGCAGTGCTGCCCCCAGGGAGACTTCAACCCCCTTAGCTCGAGGGTTAGAACGGTGCCCGGGCAGACAGGACACCTAGGGCCTATTCTCAGCTAGGGCAAGTCACTTTCCTGCTCTGTGCCTTGATTTCCCCAGCTGTAAAATGGGGATAATGGTCCTGCCCCCGTCTGTGTGAAGTGCTTTGAGATCCCGGGCGGAAAGGTGCTCGGAGCGTGATGTGACGATGCTGCCCTGCAGCCGTGGGGGGGGGAGAGCGCTCTGCAGGCAGGGGTGCCCACGATCCCATATTCTCCCTGCAGCCGGGGTGGGGGGAGCACTCTGCAGGCGGGGGGAGGGAGGGAGCGCTCTGCAGGCGCGGGTGCCCACTGTCCCATGTTCTCCATTGTAGTTTTAATCTCTGCATCCGGCGCACTGGCTGTTGCCGCTCATCAGAGCCTTTGTTAAAGCTCTGTTGCAATCTAGTGGCCAGGAGTCGCACAGGCTAAACCCGCAGTGACCCCCAGGAAGAACACGCACGCTGGGAGCTGGCTGCTCAGAGATGAGACCCGCGAGAGTCAGTCTGAGAAAATAGGAAATCTTTACTCGTCCCCGCGCGGTAGGTGGGTGGAAGCTCCTGCTGCCAGCGAGAAGCACGGCACAGCGGCTATCAAAGGCAGCCCAAGGCCTGGGCTCGGCAGCGAGGGGTCGCCAGGGGGTTAGGGCAGCTCCCCGGCCGGGGTTGAGCGCCACGAACTGACCTGCGGAAAGACACTGGGGAGCTGAAGGCTGAATTTTCTCTCCTGCCACAGGCCGTGGAGGACAGAACTGAATTCAGCCCCCGATGCAGGGCCCAGCCAGCCCCACTTGCGCTGTGGTAGCGGCTAGGCGCTGGGCTGAGCCCCCCCGGATCTGGAGCAGGCGGCGAGGTTGCGGGAAAGTGGCGGTAGGCGGCTGGATCCAAGCAGCGGGGGCAGCGCGGGTGGGGCGTTCCCGGCAGGGGCCGGCGCCCTCACACCTTGGGGTAGTTCCTGGAGAGATACACGCTCTGCCCGTCGTACTCCGAGGTGGTGAGGCATTTCAGGAAGAAGTGGCCGAGGTCGTGCTTGGAGATGACCCGGGCGCCGCCGGACGTGTTCACCGTCACCGTGTAGTCCCCGGTCAGCGGCTGGTCATCTGGCGGGCAGGGAGGGAGGGACGGCTTGGGACGTAGCCGGCACTGAGGGTCACCGGCCCCTCTTCCTCCCATGCCAGCCCCCTGCTCGGCCAGCGAGCCTGCCCAGGGGGTGTGTGCATGACATGGGGCCCCGCTCCGAGTCACCCACCCACCCAGGCCTGCGCCCAGCCCTCCAACTGGGAGGGGTATCCTGCCCCACCCATTGCCCCCTGTGAACCCAGAGGGGGAGCCCACCCAGCCCCTCTCTCCCAGGTACTGGCAGAGAGAGCTGGTCCCAGCCAGAGCCCCCTACCCACCGGCGATGTGGGGCGGCATGACGGAGACGCAGTCCAGCCCCGACTCCTGCAAGATCTGGTGCATGCGGATGTGATCCTCCGTCACCGGCAGGAGCTTGGGTGGCACCTTCTTCAGGTCCCACATCAGGAAAGCTACGGGGGGGGGGGGGGGCGTGAGGGGAGAGTCAGAACAAGGGAGGAAGGACAGTGGCGGCAAAGCCTGGACTCCTGGGTTCTATCCCAGCTCTGGGAGGGGAGTGGGGGGTGGTTAGAGCAGGGGGATTGGGAGCCAGGATTCCTGGGTTCTCTCCCCATCTCCCACTGACTCTGTGCGACTTGGGCAAGTCCTTTCATCCCACAGCTGAGAGGTGGGCTCGCCCCGGGGGATGCGAGGAGAAAGCCGCTAGTGATGGTGCTGTACCCGCGGAGGCTGTCGTTTTCGCTCAGGGAGGCGGGGGGATCCATTAAGGTGGGGACGGAAGGAGCCTGCAAGGCCTGTCAGACGGTAGCGTAGCTTCACCCGGCCCCACGGCCCTAACGCGGGTAACCCCGGACCCTCTGGCGTCACACGCGAGGATGCTGCCGGGTGGCCCTGCGGCCAGGTTACCGCAAGGGGCTCATTTCTCCCGGTGTGGGGGCAGCACCAAGGCCCCCAGGACAGCAGGGAGCGAAGGGGCGGACATGGTCCTGAACCCGAGGCAAAGGGGTTAGGAACCCGCGGGAGCAGGCGCCCCCTCGGCAGGGGAGGAACGGCCAGGAAGAGAACCCT
Source organism: Chrysemys picta bellii (assembly GCF_011386835.1). Taxonomy (NCBI): domain Eukaryota; kingdom Metazoa; phylum Chordata; order Testudines; family Emydidae; genus Chrysemys; species Chrysemys picta. Next base: position 1,040,167 of record NC_088807.1, on the reverse strand, counting down.
CCCAAAGATGCATGAGGCATCGCTGCATGGCAGGGACAGGCCAGGCCCGTGCCCCCGGGCGGTGCCGGTGACGAGGGAGACGCTGATAACCCCCCACCCCAGAGTGCTCTGCCGGCCGCGGCTGCTCGGCTCCCTCTGGGGTCTCTCCCCCTGGCGCTAGGCCAGAGGGCTTGGAACGGCGCCCGCTGAGCCAATTCCAATAGGTTTCTCCTAAGAGTTCTCCCACCTGATCCGTCCTTTGGCACAAGAACCTGACAAAGGGGAGCCACTAACGGGGGGAGGGGCTGAAACAGAAACACCGTCAATCGCTCGGGCACAGGAGCAGGGTCCCTCCAGGCCCAAGAGCTGCATGTCTGGTGGAAGGAGTGAGCCGGAATCCGGCCCCCGCTGGCCGGCCACGTAGCCCGGGGAGACGTGGGCAGGGGCATGCACCCAGCCGGTGCCCCAAAGCTCAGGGCGGGGGCCGCTGGACTCACCCGACAGGCACACAACCACCTTCCGGATCCCGTGGGCCTTCATGGCCGTCACTATGTTCCTGGTGCCCTCGGACATCATGGTGGTGGGGCCTGGATGGGAGAGCAGATGGGTCAGGGGGGCTCCAGGGATGGGGGGGCAGTGCCAAGGGTAGGGGGATTTGTTGGGCGTGGGGGCTGTGTGGGATGGGGCAGGGGGAGCTTTGGGGGGGTGCAGGGGGTGGGTCAGAGGGTGCAGGGCTGGAGGAGTGGGGAGCGCGGGGGTCGAGGGAGGGGACCCAGGAGGAGCGTGGAGCACGGGGGCTGGGGGAGGAGTGGGGAGTGCAGGGGCCGAGGGAGGGGCCCCAGGGGGCAGGAGGAGCGGGGAGCGCGGGGGCCAAGAGAGGGGCCCCAGGGGGCAGGAGCGTGGAGCACAGGGGGCAGGGGAGGAGTGGGGAGCGCGGGAGCCAAGAGAGGGGCCCCAGGGGGCAGGAGCGTGGGGCAGGGGAGGAGTGGGGAGCGCAGGGGCTGAGGGAGGGGCCCCGGGGGGCAGGAGGAGCGGGGAGGGTGGGGGCTGAGGGAGGGGCCCCAGGGGGCAGGAGCATGGGGGCCGAGGGAGGGGCCCCGGGAGGAGTGGGGAGCACGGGGGCCGAGGGAGGGGCCCCGGGGGGCAGGAGCATGGGGGCCGAGGGAGGGGCCCCGGGAGGAGTGGGGAGCGCATGGGCCGAGGGAGGGGCCCCGGGGGCAGGAGGAGCGGGGAGCACGGGGGCCAAGGGAGGGGCCCCGGGAGGATTGGGGAGCACGGGGGCCGAGGGAGGGGCCCCAGGAGGAGTGGGGAGCGCATGGGCCGAGGGAGGGGCCCCAGGGGGCAGGAGGAGCGGGGAGCGCAGGGGCCGAGGGAGGGGCCCCGGGGGCAGGAGGAGCGGGGAGCACGGGGGCCAAGGGAGGGGCCCCGGGAGGATTGGGGAGCACGGGGGCCGAGGGAGGGGCCCCAGGAGGAGTGGGGAGCGCATGGGCCGAGGGAGGGGCCCCAGGGGGCAGGAGCGTGGAGCACAGGAGGCAGGGGAGGAGTGGGGAGCGCATGGGCCGAGGGAGGGGCCCCGGGGGGCAGGAGGAGCGGGGAGCGCGGGGGGCCAAGGGAGGGGCCCCCAGGGGGCAGGAGCATGGAGCACGGGGGCCAAGGGAGGGGCCCCAGGGGGCAGGAGCATGGAGCGCGGGGGCCGAGGGAGGGGCCCCAGTCCTTGGGGGCGCGTCATACTCAGGTCGTTGCGGGTGCCGAGGATGATGATGACGGCGTCCTGCCCCTGAATTGCCCTGTCCACGTCCGACGGGTTCAGCACGTCGCCCACCACGACCCGTGCCGGCTTGTGCTCCGGGGGCAGCCGTGCTGGGTCCCGCACCAGCACCGTCACCTGGTACCCTGCCAGTGGGAGAGACAGCGAGTGGGTGTCCGTGGGGGGAGCCTCGGGTGGCGCCAGAGGGAGGAGGGTCTAGTGGTGAGAGCAGGGGGCTGGGAGCCAGGATCCTGGGTTCTCTTTCCGGCTCTGATACTCACTGTGTGGCCTCAGCCTTGTCATGTCCCCGTGCCTCAGTTTCCCCTGGCTATTCACGGGGGACAACGCCTTTGACACCAATCTCTTGGCAGTTTGCAAAGTGCCAGGAGTTGTTGTCGGTCTCTGGCTGGGTAGTGGGACCCCTCTGGTGTGGGAGCTTCGGCCCAAGACCCAGCAGCCCCCGCTGCCCCATGGTCACGCTGCTCTGCGCAGGGCGTACCTCGCACCTGCAGCACCTGCTCCGAGCCGGCAGAGGGGAGCTCGAGCCCCCTGCGTCCCCCCCAGAGCTGCCAGGCCAGTCCTGGGGCGTGGGCTGAACAGCTGGTGGGCGGGGTGCCCGGCGGGTGGCAGGCGTGGGGCTGCCCTGGGTGGGGGGAGTGTGACTAGGCTGTGCAGATTGGGGCTGGAAGGAGGTCGGTACCTTGAGAACCCCCCTGTCCTACCGAGAGTCCCCGTCACCAGGGTCTCTGTGCCCCACTCCGCTGATCGGGGCGTGGCTGGGGCCGTTCCCTGCCCCCCGGGGCCCATAGGAGGCGGAGCAAGAGTTAGACCAGCCCTGAGGCTGCTGTACCTGACCCCCGAAGCCAGGCAGGGCCCAGGATATGGGGCAGCAAAGGGGCTTTAACCCCCCATCCCTGGCCCCCGCGGAGGAGCAGAGAGCCAGGCCTGGGGCCAGCAGGAACAGGCTGTGCTCCCCTCCCCCCGGCACCCGGCCATGGGGCGGTGAGTCAGCACCGTGGGGAGCGTGACTCAGCAGGATCAGGGAGCTCGGCCTTATTGGGGCGTCTGAGCTGCGGGGCCGGACGGACCCTCCCTCGCTGGCAGCTCTGACACGGAGGTTGAGTCTCTCTGGGTCCGTGTGACACCAGTGCACAGCGGGTGTGAGACGCTGCCAGGCACTCGGTGCGTGTGACACCAGTGCACACTGAGTGTGAAACACGTGACACCAGCACAAACCAGGTGTGAGACACTGCCAGGCACTCAGTGCGTGTGACACCAGTGCACACCGAGTGTGAAACGTGTGTGAAACCAGCGCACAGCGGCTGTGAGACGCTGCCTGGTGCTTGGCGCGTGTGACACCAGAGCACAGTGGGTGTGAAACGCGTGTGACACCAGTGCACAGCGGGTGTGAGACGCTGCCCAGCACTCAGCGTGGGCGGGAACGATCGGGCGAGGTGCCGGCCAGCAGGAGTTGGACCCCAGGCGCCGTGTGGGGGGTGGGGGGAGAGGGGCTTTCCCAGGACCCCGTCTAACCACCCTGGCACTGAGCAGAGCCGTTCACGTCCAGCCCTCAGGGCAGCTTTGAATGCTGCTGCATTTGCCCTCGTGGTGCGAGGGGGGGGTCTCTGGGGGGCTGAGTTTGCACTAACGGTGATTCTCCCAGGAGCTGGCGCTGACTGGAGTCCTGCCAGGCAGGGCACCTGGTGGCTGACGGGCAGCGTGGCCTAGTGGGTCAGGCCCTACACTAGGACTCAGAAGACCTGGGTTCTAGCTCCAGTTCTGCCACAGGCCTTCCTCCCCCTCCTGTGTCCCCTTCTGCACTTTACACAGCAGGTGCTGCCTCTCATTGTGTGTCTGGGCAGCGCCCGGCCCGACGGGGCCCTGATCTCGGCCGGGGTCTGGGCAGCGCCCGGCCCGCCAGGGCCCTGATCTCGGCTGGGGTCTGGGCAGCGCCCGGCCCGCCAGGGCCCTGATCTCGGCCGGGGTCTGGGCAGCGCCCGACGGGGCCCCGATCTCAGCCGGGGTCTGGGCGGCACCCGGCCTGACGGGGCCCTGATCTCGGTCGGGGTCTGAGCAGCGCCCGGCCCGACGGGGCCCCGATCTCGGCCGGGGTCTGGGCGGCGCCCGGCCCGACGGGGCCCTGATCTCGGCCGGGGTCTGGGTGGCGCCCGGCCCGACGGGGCCCTGATCTCGGCCGGGGTCTGGGCGGCGCCTGGCACAACGAGGCCCCGATCTCGGCTGGGGTCTGGGCGGCGCCCGGCCTGACGGGGCCCTGATCTCGGCTGGGGTCTGGGCGGCGCCCGGCCTGACGGGGCCCTGATCTCGGTCGGGGTCTGAGCAGCGCCCGGCACAACGGGGCCCTGATCTCGGCTGGGGTCTGGGCGGCGCCCGGCCCGACGGGGCCCCGATCTCAGCCGGGGTCTGGGCGGCGCCTGGCACAACGAGGCCTGATCTACCCCGGGTCTTGCACAGCACTTCCCATTAGTTGACAGCTCTACAAAGCTGACGGAGGCTCCTCGCTGAGGAAGTGAGACTCGGGGGGGGACGGACCTGCCCAAGTCCCGAGCCGGTCGCAGGCGGAGTGGGGAAGAGAACCCAGGCATCCGGACTGGCTCTCCCCCGCTAGGTGGTATTTCACACACAGTCCTGGTGTGGATCTCAGTGCATCCAGCATGTGTGCAAAGGACTACTGCTCGCTCAACTCGAGGATTTAACCCCGTGGTGTCCGTGGCACGGCACCGCCTGGGGATTGAGGGCAAAGCCGGGCCATCCCACGGACACAGCCAGTGCTGCAGGGCCGGGCCTGGCCCCACTGATTGCAGCCTCAGGGAGCTTTAGGCCAGAAGGGACCCCACCCCATCTGCCCTTGTGCTAACACAAGGTGGAGGGTCGCACCCAGCCCGAGCTGCTGGCCACACGGGAGGGGGCTGTTGAAAGAGACGCTCGGGCTGGATCTGCACGCACTGGCTGCGTGCTGGGGTCCCCCATCTTCCAGCCTGTTTGCTCCAGCGCTTGGGTACCAATCTGCACCTTATTTCTAGCCTGAATTTACTCGCTGCAGGGTCCAGCCACCGTGTCTCCTTCCTCACTTAGCTGGGCAGTTCTGTGGGGCAGGGCCCGTCTGCTGTGGTCTGCACAGCGCCCAGCACCGCAGGGTCCGGCTCCAGGACTGGGGCTCCCCGGTGCTGCCGTAATACGCCTAACAGCTCTGCCTTTGTCTCCTGGAGTCTCTGCTCTCCGAGGTCCAGTCCCCTCTCAACCTTCACGGCAGCAGCGTTTTCCTGGGGTTCCTGGCCCCACCGCTGGTTCCTTGGGACGTACCTCACTCATGGTTCACCCAGCGCTGATCCTGCACCGCTTGGGGTGGGGCTCAGGGACCCATGGCACGGCATTTGGGTGGCTCGTGCGGCGGCCACGCCAGGGCCGATCGCTCAATGCACCAGGCTCGTGCCGGTGCCAAGACGGGGACGGAGGCAAGTGCAGCCTCTGGGAGTGAGGGAAGCGTCCCCTCCCTGCGCCTAGGTCTGTGCTGGGGACTGGTGGCCCTCCGCGAAATCTGCCACCAAGTCAGGCCACTGGTAGTGTTCAACCTCCCAGAGAAAACCCAGGCTCCAGTTCAGAGCCCCTTTCATCAGAGGGGCCGCAAAGTGCTCCTCACTACCGGCTCAGCGCCACCCTCCCCATCCCGCAGCTGGGGAAACTGAGTCACGCAGTGAGGGGTGTGCCGTTTCTGCACAGTCAGCGGCAGAGCTGAGCCTAGCTCACAGCCACCAGGCCCTCACCCTGCGAGCCTTTCGAGTGCCTGCAGCACCAGGACAGTCTACACCAGCCACAGGTTTGGGGCCGCCCCAGCCCTTTCCACTGGGTCTGTTCAGCTGTTTCTGGCCCCTGGCAGCCCAGATACCAACACCCCCATCTTATCTCTCCGGCTCACATGTGCCTTCCCCACCCAGAGACCGAGAAGTCACGTAGAGCCTGAAGGACTGGAAGCACCTACCCATGCCCAGAATGTAGGGCCTGTGGGAGAACTGCTCTTACATGTACTGTGGTAGCACCTGGCCCAGATCAGGGCCCCATGGGGCCGGGCGCAGCCCAGACCCCAGCCAAGATCGGGGCCCCGTCGCGCCGGGTGCTGCCCAGACCCCAGCCGAGATCAGGCCCCGTCGCGCCAGGCGCTGCCCAGACCCCGGCCGAGATCTGGGCCACACAGCACCGGGTGCTGCCCAGACCCCAGCTGAGATCAGGGCCCCGTCGGGCCGGGCGCTGCCCAGACCCAGCCAGGGGCAGCCCCTGCCCCGAAACGCCCCCAGTCGGGGGAGCCGAGGGGAGGATCCGTTCCCGACTGTTACAGGGGGAAGTGGCCCCCAGCAGAGACCCGGGGAGTGAGGGACGGAGGCAGGATCTGAACCGGCAGCAGGTCGCTCCCTGGGGTCTCCAGCCCTTGTCTGTGCCCGGGCCCCGGGGCGCCTCCGCCCCGCCCCGGCGGCGGGCTCCGGCCGGGGGGTCCCCGCGCCCCTCTTACCCGCCTGCAGCGCTTGCGCCAGGGTGGCCAGGCCGGTCATGCCGGTGGCCCCGAAAATGACAATGTTCTTGCAGGCTGCCATGCTGGGCGCTCCCGGCTCCCGGCTCCCCGTGCGGGAAACTCCCTCCCGCCCGCAGCTCCACCCCGGGGGCCGGGCCGAGCCAGCCCCCAGCCCTGCCCCGGGCCGGGCCGGGCCGGGCCCATGGCGAGCTCCCCGCGCCTGGCCCTGGGCTCCGGAGACCAGCTCTGCCCCGCACCAAAGCCACAGGCTTCGGCTGCCTGGGGCGCGGCGCTGGACCCCGCACCCAGGGGCCTTTCCCTGCATTGCCCGGTGCCCGCGGCGACTCCTGCCAGGCAAACCACCGGCCGGGAGCTGCCCTGCCTGCATGTGCCCAGCCCCCGGGCTCGGAGCCCCCCAGCGCAAAGAGGGGGCGTCCCGTGGCCGTCCGAGCCGGTGCCAAGTGCAAACGGAGCTCAGGACCGGAGCCCGCCTGGGTCATCGAGTCCGGCCCTCGCCACGGTGTCCTGTCACGGTCCTGGGACGGTCAGAGCAGCGGCCTGTCCAGCCCGGCGCCCTGTCTCTGACAGCAGCCGGTGCCAGGTGCCCCAGAGGGAATGAACAGAACAGGGCGGCTATCGAGTGATCCGTCCCCGGGCGTCCAGTCCAGCGTCCGGCCAACACAGATCTAGGGACCCCCGGAGCGTGGGGCTGTATCCCTCAGCATCCTGGCTAATCGCCACTGATGGACCCATCCTCCAGGAGCTCATCTCACTCTTCTTTTAACCCAGTTAGACTTTTGGCCTTCACAACATCCCCTGGCAAGGAGTTCCACAGGTTAATCGTGCCGTTGTGTGAAGAAATACTTCCTTCTGTTTGTTTTAAACCTGCTGCCTGTTAATTGTCATTGGGTGGCCCCTAGTTCTTGTCCTTATGAGGAGGAAATAACACTTCCCTCTTCACTTTCTCCACACCTGTCATGATTTTATTGACCTCTATCATATCCCCCCCTTAGCCGTCTCTTTTCCAAGATGAACAGTCCCAGTCTGATTAATCTCTCCTCACACGGCAGCCGTTCCATGCCCCCGATCATTGTTGTTGCCCTTTTCTGAACCTTTTCCAATTCCAATACATCTATTTTGAGATGGGGCGACCACATCTGCACGCTGTATTCCCAGGGCCGGTGCAAGGATATTTTGCGCACTAGGCGAAACTTCCACCTTGCGCCCCCTCACCCCTTCCCCTCCCCTCCCCCCGGAGCATAAATTAACATGCAAAATCATATTTCATGCAATATTAATGTTGCAATCTTAAAATATACAAAGACCATGACATTCATAACATAAGGTTTCAGAAAAAAATAATTCATCTCATTTTAAATTACTTTTTAGTGAGAAGGAAAAAATCAGTTTGGGTTTTTCCTGAAAAAAAAAAAAAAAAAAATACTGACCAGCAAATGATCATTCCAGAATGTACCAGTCTTATAATCGAGAAGTTAAATAATGAATTGCCCAAAGAGTGACCCCAAATACCACGTCAGCAAGTGACCATCTCACAATGGGAAATTTACTAGTCATTTTTCTTGACCTTGATTTCAATTAGCAATTTCATTCATGTACTTTTTTCCCCGGGGGGGGGCAGCATCCAAGGAAAAAGTCAAAAAATAACAGAAATCAAATGAAACAAGACAGGGGGAGAAGGAGAAGAGACTTGGAGCTGAGAAACTGTGTATTGTACAGCACTAGGAGAGTCTGAGGTTACCAATCAGTTAATTTGGCTCCTCGGAAGCACTCCACCCTCCTTTAGTGCCTTAGAGCAATGCGATTTCTCCACCCCTCAGCTGGGCCCTGGTGCTGCAGACATGCTCGCAAGGACAGGAAATTCACTCTCCTGTCTAAAACAAAGCAGGCGCTCAAGCGTTTGCAGGATCAGGGCTTTAGTGTCTCATCCATATACTGAGAATTAAACAGCAGAACAGAAGCACCCCAGGGGACAGCCAGTGCCAGGGCGATGGAGGCCGCAGAGCACCCGAGGGAGCCAGGCTGGAGAGCCAGACACGCCACCAGCGCCCCCCACACACGTGTCAAGTCCGACCCGAGCGGTTGGAGCTCAGCCAGCCCCCTCTGGCTCTGTGGGGCAGGGACCCTGCCCCGCCGCAGCGTCTTTCCGTCTCCCAAAGCCCAGGCCCCCCTTCCCTCCGGCTCCCTGCCGAGACCCAGCCCCGGCCTCCAGTGCGCCATGCCAGGACTCCTGGGGCGCGAGTGAGCGAGTGCCCCGCCCTGACCTGGCCTGGGCGCAGACCGAGATGCCCACAGCAGGACAAGCCTCCTCTAGTCTCCCGAATCCAGCCAGCCCGGCCCGCCTGGCCACGGGGGGAGGAACCTGCTGTCTCCTCCCCCTGCCCCGAAGTGGCAGCGGGCGGGGGTGAGAGGTGAGCGGCAGCCGCTTTTTGGTGCCCCCAAATCTTGGCGCCCTAGGTGGCCGGTGTGACGTTGTGCAGTCTATATGGTTTTATAAAAACTTGATAATAAGTCAATATAATGTAACTGAGATAGTTTTAGAGAAAATACGGTAATAAGTGAATGTAAGTAACTGGGATATGCTTCATGCAAAAGGTCTCTTGTAAGGTATCATTACAAAGCTTATAATCTACTGAGTGTGATCATCTGATTTGTATAAATGTACCACTCTTGTATCTAAAACTAGAAATATAAAATGTAACTCTGAGGGCCTATTGTAATTGTGTAAAGTGTGGACCATTAATGATGGTTTGGAATCTTGATGACTCCCATTGTCTGCAGATGGCTGTATTTACCTGTGAGTCTTCCTGTATATGTGTGTGCTGGCAAGTGAGTAATGAAGTCTTGCAGTGACATGTGATCATGTCACCTGAACTGGAATCCATCTTTAACCTGGTGCTTTTCCAGTGAGGGGGGGTGGAAACCCAGAGAGACAAAGAGTTCCCGCCTTATGCAAAAGATATATAAAGGGGGGAAGAGAAGAGAGAGGGGGAGAAGCCATCATGAAGAATCCCCTAGCTATCACCTGAGCTGCAACAAGAGCTGTACCAGGGGAAAGAATTGTGCCCAGGCCTGGAAGGTGTCCAGTCGGAGAAAAACTTACTGAAACATCTCTGAGGGTGAGATTATCTGTATTCAGTTTGATTAGACATAGATTTGCGCATTTTATTTTATTTTGCTTGGTGACTTACTTTGTTCTGTCTGTTACTACTTGGAACCACTTAAATCCTACTGTCTGTATTTAATAAAATCACTTTGTATTTAGTAATTTACTCAGAGTATGTATTAATACCTGGGGGAGCAAACAACTGTGCATATCTCTCTATCAGTGTTATAGAGGGCGAACAATTTATGAGTTTGCCCTGCATAAGCTTTATGCAGGGTAAAACGGATTTATCTGGGTTTAGACCCTACTGGGAGTTGGGCATCTGAGTGCTAAAGACAAGCGCGCTACTGTGAGTGGTCTTCGGGTAAACTTGCAGCTTTGGGACAAGTGATTCAGACCCTGGATCTGTGTCTGGAGCCAAACAGGAGTGTCTGGCTCAGCAGGACAGGGTGCTGGAGTCCTGAGCTGGCAGGGAAAACAGAAGCAGGGGTAGTCTTTGCACATCGGGTGGCAGCTCCCAAGGGGGTTTCTGTGATCCAACCCGTCACAGCCGGCTAGTTCGCCTAGTGGTTACACCGGCCCTGAGTATTCCAGATGTGGACATACCCTGGATTGAGATAGAGGCAGATTGATATTTTCTGTCTCATTCTCTCTCCCTTCCCTAGTGGTTCCTAGCACCGGTGGCTTTTCTGACTGCTGCTGCCCACTTCTTAGCATATGTGCTTCATGCCTCGGGTGGCACGTGACCAGGATTCACCGAATTTGGCCCGTGGGTTGGATCACTGGCTTCCCGGGCCAGGACGCTGAGCGGGTGTTTTCGGAGAACCAGCCACAATGACTCAGAAACTCACCAGACTCCATCTTCAAACCTGCCGGGCTCTTTGCCGCCCTGCTCCTGTGCGGAGGAACCTCCCTGCTCCCGTGACCGGAAACCAGCTCCCCAGCTCCGCTGACTCCTGGCCGGGTTCCCCCCTTTTCTTCTGGTGCCAACACTGCCCGTTAGCTGCGCCCACGCTCCCCAGAGGCTGCCCAGCTCTGCCGCCCGAGCAGCCCCCTCCTGCTGCCTAGAACAGAGGTTCCTCCCCAGGGCGTGCGGTGAACCCGCAGGGCTGCCCCTCCAGCCAGGCCGTGTGCGTCCAGGCCACACTGGAGTATCGGTGCCACCTGGACCCGGAGTCACAGCGCGGCCCTGGGCTGCTGCCTAGTTTGCTGCAGCTCGAGCGGTCCCCCGGAGGCATTTCCAGGGAAAAAACCGATCCCTCCTCCCCCCTTGGCACTCCGTTCCCCACAGCCCCCCAGCCACCCTTCTCCGCGCCAGGTCCGGCTTCAGCTCCTCTCTCCTGCCCACGGGGGGCCAGAGCGGTGGGGAATCGGAGCCATTGTCCTTTTCTTTGCCCACAATTCCATCCACCCTCCCACTTCACCCGCGCGAGAGCAGGGAGTCTCAACCCGGGAGTCGGGACCCCTCAGGGGGTCGCGAGGTTATTACCTGGGGGATCGCGAGCTGTCAACCTCCACCCCAAACCCCGCTTCGCCTCCAGCATTTCTAATGGTGTTAAAGATATAAACAAGTGGTTTGACTGTGTAAGGGGGGTCGCACTCAGGGACTCGCTGTGTGAAAGGGGTCACCAGTACAAACGTCTCACAACCCCTACGCTAAGTGGACAACCAAGGTGCGCTGTGCCTTCCAGAGTCTGCAGAGAGCCTGGAACAGTAGCTGGAAGAGGGGTGAACTGCTCCGGCCCTCTAAACTCTGCCAGGGGCCATGGCCGGGACAGGGCTACAGCATCGGGGAGGCCCAGTAGGATGGACCTTGTGACCCACATTATCTTAATTCAGCCCCATGCCCCTGATCCTGCAAAGTGCTCACGTTCCCCACTGACCTGAACCAGTCGCAACCCGAGGAAACAATCCAAACCAGACACAACTAAAACCGTTTCTGTCCTCGGCCAGAGTCACCAGCGCTGCTCCCTGTAGCTCCTGGGTTCAGCTAGGCGACCAGGTGCTAATGTTAACAGCCCCGTAAATCTACACGGTGACGGGCCAAACGCCTCTTTCTGGCAGAGACTTTATTCCACTGAGATTGGCCTGGTAAAATTGTTCTATTAAAAAAATTTGTAAATAAAAAATCCAAATTTTGAGGCCCCAACTGAGATTGAGTCCAACACTGGGCTGGGCGCTGGCCAGACCCCGGCCGAGATCAGGGCCCCGTTGTGCCGGGCGCTGGCCAGACCCCAGCCGAGATCAGGGCCCCGTCGCGACGGGCGCTGCCCAGACCCCGGCTGAGATTGGGGCCCTGTTGCGCTGGGTGCTGCCCAGACCCCAGCCGAGATCAGGGCCCCGTTGTGCCGGGCGCTGCCCAGACCCCGGCCGAGATCAGGGCCCCGTCGCGCCGGGCGCTGGCCAGACCCCAGCCGAGATCAGGGCCCTGTCGCGCCGGGTGCTGCCCAGACCCCAGCCGAGATCAGGGCCCCGTCGTGCCGGGCGCTGGCCAGACCCCAGCCGAGATCAGGGCCCCGTCGCGCCGGGTGCTGCCCAGACCCCAGCCGAGATCAGGGCCCCGTCGTGCCGGGCGCTGGCCAGACCCCAGCCGAGATCAGGGCCCCGTTGCGCCGGGTGCTGCCCAGACCCCAGCCGAGATCAGGGCCCCGTTGTGCTGGGCGCTGCCCAGACCCCGGCCGAGATCAGGGCCCCGTTGTGCTGGGCGCTGCCCAGACCCCAGCTGAGATTGGGGCTCCGATGTGCTGGGCGCTGCCCAGACCCCGACTTAGATTGGGGTCCCGACGCTCTGGGCACTGCCCAGACCCCAGCTGAGATTGGGGCCCCATCGGGCCGGGCACTGCCCAGCCCCCCAGAGCCAGCCCCCGCTTGGCAGAGCTCACTCAGTCAGTCACCCCCCCAGCGGAGGAGGGGAGGGGGCTGCTCGCGGCGTGTGGCAGGAATAGGACCCAGGCATCCTGCAGGCTGCACCCCGTCCCCGCCCCGCCCCTTTCCCGCCCCTCTGCCCCCGGCGCGCCCCAGCTCCGCGCCCGAGCATCCCGGCCCCGGCCCGGCCGCGGCCCCGGCTCGCTGCCCGCCCCGGCGGGGAGGGAGGGAGGCTGCGGCGCCGCGCGGGATTGGCCGGGCGCGGGGGCGGCGGTGACGGCGGGGCTGCCTGGCCGGGCGCTCTGCAGCGCGCACCGGGCCTGGCCGCTGCGGGAGCCGGCGCCGGGTGAGTCCTGCGGCGCGGGCGGGGGGCTGCGCGGGGGGGCTGGCGCTGCAGGGGGGGGCGCAGGGGGGCTGAGGCTTGCTGGGGCTGGCAGGTGGCGGGGGATGGGGGGAGCCCCCCCCCTCGCGGCGGGCGGTGTGGAGGGCATCGCCCCAGGGTGCCAGCCGAGCGCTGCCTGTGGGTGCCCACGGCCCGTCGGGGTCGCCAGCCGGAGATGGGGTGTGTGCCAAGGGGGGGCCGCTTGTCGCCAGCCCGGGCCACGGGGCCGCTTTGCCCACAGCCGGGAGAGCCCAGCGCCGCTCTGTGTCTGTGACCCGGCGTTTCCCCTTCTCCCCATGGGGCGGGCGGCTGGGGGGCAGGTTTGTATTTCTGCCGGGCTGGTGTTTGCCCCGAGCGTCGCGCCGGCTCTCCGGGCCCAGCCAGGTGGCTGCCCTGGCCGGACCCAGGCAGAGACGGTGATTGATGATTTGCCTTGTGGCCCTGGTCGGTGCCCATGGGACGAGGAGACTCTGTGATCCCCCTGCGTCTGCATCCCTGCCCCGAGCAGCATCTTTCTGGGCAGCCGGCCTCTCCCGCACCATGGCTGCTGAAGGTGAATGGCAGGGCAGAGACGCTCCTTGCCGTGAGCTGAGCGTGGACCCCCCCCAGCCGCTGGTGAACCCGGGCGGCCTGGCCAGGAGCCAGCTCGCTTCCCAGCCTTGTCCAGGCTTTCATTTATTCCTCCAGCCCCTTGGGGGGGGGGGGGGGGAGTTGCTTTCCCGGTCGGGCTGGAGGTTGCGGCTAAAACAAAACCGGTGGCATAGGGAGAGCGTGGGGCCGGGCTGGGTCCCACCTGTGCGTCTCTGTATCTACCCCGCTGGCAGTCGGTCTGTGCGTCCCCCTCTGTCCATCCATCCCCAGCTGTAGCCTCTCTGTCCGCCCCTCTCCCCGACTGTTTCCTCCGCCGCCCATTGCAGTAGCCCGGCACGCTGGCGTTTTCCAGGCCGCCAGGCAGACGAGCGCCTGGGGACGTGTGTGTGAGCGCGGGCGGGCGAGGGACAGATCAGCACAGCTCCTCACCTGCCTGCGGCCTCTGCCGGGTTAAGTCCACCTGACGGCACTGGGGTTGGGTTGGTGGCCCGGCCAGGCCCAGTTGATTTGCCGTTCCTGGCAGGATGGCAGACCCCAGCGGGCCCGGCTGGCCGGCCGGCCGTGCGTTCTTTCCAGGCATTTCCAGGCCAGAAGGGGCCAGGCTGACTCCTGCATCGCTCAGCTCAGAGCATCTGCAGCAGGCTCTGCCTGGCTGGCGTTGGTCCCTCGAAGGGAATCCGGGCGCCAGGGTGAGAGGGAACCGTTCAGTTCCCAAACGGTCCCAGGATCCCGCCCCGTGGGGCTGTGCACCGGAGCAGGGGGCGGGTGAGGATCGGCCCATCCACCCCGGTGACCCTTCCGAGGGAGACGGAAAGACCCATGATGCTGCCGGCTCCTTGGGCAGGTTCACGTGCTGCTCTCAGGCCAGCCAGGCTCCTTTCCAGCGCGGGGAACTCACCCGGGGGAGCTGGCGCCGTCCCGCCCGCTGCCGCAGACTCGGTGTGACCGGCCCCTGTGGATAACGGTGCCAGCGGCACAGCCACCTCGCCGGGGCTCTGCTCCTCCGGCTCTGGGTATGGGGGCACCTGGGACGGCGAGAGAGCGAGCTGAGCGAGCCGGTTCGGGGCAGCGCTCCCTGCTTGCGCTGCGTTGGACGCTGCAGGGCCCGTGGCCCAGCCTGGGTATGAACTCCGGGCTTGGAGCCGGCAAGGGCAGCAGCCGGACGCTAGAGCAAGACGAGCTCAGGCTAGAAATGATGTGCAGAGTGCCAGGGAGGGGCTTGGCCCTTGGAAGGACCCACCAGGGGCGTCTCCGTTCCCAGGATCTGCTCCGGCGCAGCCGAAGTTCTGGACTGCAGGCCGGGCTCTGGGGTGTGGGGCTCTGGCTTGCGCTAGGCACGAGGCCCCTGCGGCCAAGGCGATCGCAATCCGTGCCCGGCTGGGAACACGGGGATGAGCCTGTTTACCCAGCTCCCTGCCAGGCGCTGGCCCAGCTGGGTCCGCGCTCGAAGAGCCCCCAGCAGCGGTTCCGCCCCCGCTCTGCTCCCGCCCTGGTCTCTAGCGGAGACTGGCGGGATTGACCCTGGGGTCTCAGTCTCATCTCGGGGTGACGTTGCACCCCATAATGTTTGATGGAAATATGCTAATGAGCGTGAATATGATGTAACTGGAATATGCTTCATGCAAAAGGTCTCTTGTAAGGTACCATTACAAAGCTTATAATCTCCTGAGTGTGGTCATCCTATTTGTATAAATGTACCACTCTTGTGTCTGAAACTAGGAATATGAAGTTAACTCTGAGTCCTATTGTGATTATGCAAAGTGGGGGCCATTAATGGTGGCTTGGAAGCTTGATGGCTCCCATTGACTAGGACAATTGGTTGTAAATGGCTCTGTTTGCTTGTAAGCCGTCCTGTGAGTCAGGCTGGGAAGAATGGAGGCCGGGGACATGTGACCATGTCACCTGGTACAGTGGCACCTTAAAGACTAACATTTATTTGGGCATACGCTTTTTTACCCAGGAAAGCTTATGCCCAAATACATTTGTTACTCTTGTCACCGGACTCCTCATTGTTTTTGTTACAGACTAACAGGGCTACCCCCTGATACTTGTCACCTGGGACTGGAATCCATCTTTAACCTGGGGCTTTTCCATTGAGAAGGAGGGGTGGGGACCCAGAGAGACAAAAGATTCCCGCCTTGTGCCAAAGCTATATAACGGGGTGGAACAGAACAAAGGGGGCTGCAGTCATGAGAAATCCCCGAGTTACCACCTGAGCTGGAAGAAGGACTGTACCAGGGGAAAGGATTGGGCCCAGACTAGGAAGGAGTCTAGCCTGTGAAAGAAGCTTATTGCAACATCTCTGAGGGTGAGATTTACCTGTATTCAGTTTCTTAATGTATTAGGCTTAGACTTGCGTGTTTTGTTTTATTTTGCTTGGTGACTTACTTTGTTCTGTCTGTTATTACTTGGAACCACTGAAATCCTACTTTTTACACTTAATAAAATCACTTTTATTTATTAATTAACCCAGAGTATGTATTAATACCTGCGGGAGCAAACAGCTGTGCATATCTCGCTATCAGTGTTATAGAGGGCGGACAATTTATGAGTTTACCCTGTATAAGCTTTATACAGAGTAAAATGGATTTATTTGGGGTTTGGATCCCATTGGGAGCTGGGTGTCTGGGTGCTGGAGATAGGTGACCTGCTGAGCAGTTTTGGGTTAAAGTCTGGAGCTTTGGGGGCGTGGACTAGACCTGGGTCTGTGTTGCAGCAGGCTGGCGTGTCTGGCTCCACCAGGCAGGGTTCTGGAGTCCCAAGCTGGCAGGGAAAACGGGCTCAGTTGTGATTCCAACAGTCCCATGGGGCGTCTCTGTGACCAAACCCGTCACACTCATCTCACCAGGGCCTTTACCGGAAGACCAAGGGGGAAAAGAAACCTGCCCCCCAAGAGCTGCTGGGCTGCGGAGACTGAATAGACTGGGGAGTGGAGAACAGGCGCATGGGAAACCAGCATCTGTCCCCGGGAGTAAAGGTGGCAGAAAGTGGCCAAAACACCTTAAGCAGCCCTGGGCGCTGCCCAGACCCCGACCGAGATCAGGGCCCCGCGTGTGCTGCCCAGACCCAGAGTGAGACCCAGCACCTGCTCCCAGGAGCTCCCGGTCTGAGCAGATGAAAGGATCGCTGTCCCCATCTTACAGATTGGGCAGCTGAGCCCCAGAGAGACGCAGGGACTTGCCCGTTGCCCCCCAGGGGGCCTGGGGCAGAGCTGTGGGGTCTAGAATCCCAGCTGGTGTTTTGACCCCAAGCTCCTCTCTCCCCAGCGCCGTGCAGCTCTGCTGCCTTCGGTGGGGTCCTTGCAGCACGGGGACCGCGCAGGACCTATCTGTGCACAGGGTGGGGGGCGGTTTGGGAGTGGGGCAGCAGCTGAGCGTGGGTTGCAGTGGCCGGACCCGAGCAGCCTGGGAGTTGGCGCGATGCCCTTTGTGCCTCCCCGTACGTCTTCCCAGTTCCATCGCTGGGTTTGACAAACGCCCCCTCCCCCCCCGCCTGCTCCGGCCCCCTGGGCGCTTTAACCCACCGCCACCGAGCGCCTGTCACCGCCAATCTGCACAGCGGAGGTGCAGGGGGACCGATCTTGCCCTGCTGAGAGCCTGGGTCTGCGCATCAGCAACCACCACATGGGGCGGAGGACCCAGGACCCTTCCCCCAGCCCACCGGGGAGACCCCCTCCTCTTAACCACGCAGGGCTCTGGACCCCCTCCCTTAGCCGTGCTGGGAGCCATCAGGCCCCCAGGGGCGGGGGACCCGGTCTGCCCGCTGACCCGGCCCGGAGAGCTGGTGCTGTTACCTCCCCCGAGGGTGGACATGCCAAGCGCTCTCATTCTCCTGACAGAGGCACTGGTGGGGGAGGGAGGGGAGCTCAGCCCGTCCTTGTGCCAGTGCCCGGGCGCCCCTTCCCCTCCAGCTGGGGCGTCACCGGGGGGAGGAAGCCATCAGCAAGGGGAAGTGGCCCCGTTGCTCCTTGAGGCTGGTCTGTTATTCGCTGGAGAGTGGGGGGGCTGTATTTCTAGCCCCCCGGGGGCAAAGGGGGGTGCGCAGCTAGAAGCAGAAGAGAGCCCCTGACACGTCTCCCTGGCACAGCTGCCCCCGCGCCCCTCCCTCCCTCAGTCTGCTGCTCCCCCGAGCCCCGTGGAGGGAGCTGGGGCATCGGGATGGGGGGGGGGGTTCCCCCCAGAAACACCCAGCACGAGGCCCCGGAATAGGGGAATCTCCCGCAGGAGCAGAGAGGTGATTTCCCCCGTGTTTGGCCCTGGTGCGACGCTGCTGGGAGCCTGGGGCCGGTTCTGGGGCCCGCTGGTGGATTGGGGGGTCAGAGAAGAGCCAGGAGAACGACCGCTGGGTTCGAAAGCTCCTGGGAGCGACAGACGGCAGGAGCTCCGGATGCTTAGCTGAGCACAGACGGTTCAGGGGTGACTTGATCCCAGCCTGTCGCTGCCCACAGGGGAACACACGTGTCCTGGCGCCCCGGGTTCGTCGGGCTCGCAGAGGGAGGTCGGACGAGCCGCTGGCTGGACGCTGAAGCTGGACACATCCAGGCTGGAAATGAGACGTGCGTTTTTAGCGGTCAGAGGAAATAACCAACGGAACAATTCCCGGGGTGGGGGGGAACACTGGCAAAACCTCGATGGGCTGTTCTCACAGACCCGCTCCAAGAGCGAGTTCGGTCCCCAGCTCGGGGAGGGGAGTGGGGTCTAGTGGTTAGAGCGGGGCAGGGGGGGCTGGGAGCCAGGACTCCTGGGTTCTATTTCTGACTCAGGGAGGAGAGTAGGGCCTAGTGGGTTAGAGCCGGTGGGAGGTAGGAAGGCTGGGAGCCCAGGTTCATGCACAAGTCCCGTCCCGTCACTGTGCCTTAGTTTCCCCATCCTGTACAGTGGGGGTAACAATCCTAGCAGTTTGCAAAGTGCCAAGTCCCCACAGGCCCCATGGTGGGGAAGCACTACTTGATCCTCTGTTGATCTATCTATCACTTCTGGCACCACACCTCGGTCGGGGTCAGCGCCTGGCACGACGGGGCCCTGATCTCAGGTGGAACCTGCATGTGCTGCTGTAACCGAGATAATTATACACAATAGCTGCAGCCTTTGCTGTCTCTCCTGTCCCCTTTGTAGGGGTCGGCAAAGCCCTCTCAGAACTTCTGGTTCGTCTCCTTCAGGGCCCAGGAAACCCCCCTTTCCTTGGCAGAGGAAAGCGTCCGCCTCCTGGGTAAAGTGCTTTGAGATCTGCAGCTGCCAAGCTGTGCAAGCGATGCTGTAATATTACCCCCCCCAGTCCTTTTCCGATCACAGGGGTTCCCTCTCCCCTACGTGTGTGACTGAGAAGAGCCCACGCGTTCCTGCCGACCAGGGCTGGGGGCATGCGTCTGTGTGCGCGATGGTTCGTGCCCAGCTCGCCAGGCGCCCAGACACCCGCATGGGGCGGAAACACGGGCTGTTCTTAGCGAGGAACGTCCGGCGAGGGAGTCGTTCAAACGTGCGCAGCCCACAGCTTTCCAGCGCCGCTCCGTGAACCTCAGCCCTGCAGCGGGGGGAGGGGCCGGGAGGAACCGTTTATTTGCCACAATCTGCATTTCTTGGTCGAACTAGGTGCTAATTCGGGGCAAATGCAGCGAATCCTGTGGGCCGGAGGACAAATGTTGACTTTTCCCGGGGCATTGGAGCTGTCCTATAAAAACGAGCTGCACAGAGAAGAGGGACGAAAACCCCAGAAAACGAAACGTTTCGTCTGACCCACATTGACATATTTGTTTTTTTGTTTTGTTTTTCCAAGGATAAAACCAATAATTGTCATTTCGCGTCGGCCGCAAACGATTTTTCTGTCCAGATTTTCCAGCTCAGCCACCAAACAGAAAGTTCAGTTATTTTCTCATCTCCGCGTATCACTGCAGATGTTCCCAGCCCCATCCTCTGCTACCGCCCCATAACTGACCCTCCGGCCCTCGTCGCAGCGGGTGTCAGTGGCTCCGGTTTCCAGGTGGAGGGGGCAAGCGACAGGAGTCTGACCCCCTATTGCTGTTTTCAGGCCCTGTTGTGGGGAAATTGAGTGCCGAAGCCATGCCTGGGGAGCGCCCGCATGGCCTGGCTGCGCTGGGAGCCCCTGGGGCCGGAATAGTTACCGTGCGAACGATGCCGCTCTAGCTCCTTTGCCAGCTCCCCCACTGGAGGAGCCGTGATTGGTGGCAGGGGGCACGTTGGCAGAGGAACCTGACGTGCAGTGTGACGGGTGTGACAGGTTCAGTCACACAGATCCCCTTGGGACTGTCACCTGATGTGCTGAGACTACCTCTGAGCCTGTTTTCCCTGCCGGCTTGGGACGCCAGAACCCTGCCTGGTTGAGCCAGACACGCCAGCCTGCTGCAACACAGACCCAGGTCTGGTCCACGCCCCCAAAGCTACAAACTTTAACCCAAAACTGCTCAGCAGGTCAACTATCTCCACCACCCAGACACCCAGCTCCCAATGGGATCCAAACCCCAAATAAATCCATTTTACTTTGAATAAACCGTACACAGGGTAAACTCATAAATTGTCCGCCCTCTATAACACTGATAGAGAGATACGCATGGCTGTTTGCTCCCCCAGGTATAATACATACTCTGGGTTCAATAATAAACAAAAGTGATTTTATTAAGTATAAAAAGTAGGATTTAAGTGGTTCCAAGTAATAACAGACAGAACAAAGTAAGTCACCAAGCAAAATAAAACAAAACACACAAGTCTAAGCCTAATACATTTAAGAAACTGAATACAGGTAAATCTCACCCTCAGAGATGTTCCAATAAGCTTCTTTCACAGGCTAGACTCCTTCCTAGTCTGGGCCCAATCCTTTCCCCTGGTACAGTCCTTGTTAGCTCCAGCTCAGGTGGTAACTAGGGGATTTCTCATGACTGCAGCCCCCTTTGTTCTGTTCCACCCCCTTTTATAGCTTTGGCACAAGGCAGGAATCTTTTGTCTCTCTGGGTCCCCACCCCTCCTTCTCAATGGAAAAGCACCAGGTTAAAGATGGATTCCAGTCCCAGGTGACATGGTCACATGTCCTGTGAGACCCCCCCCCCCTCCATTCTTCCCAGTCTGACTCACAGGAAGGCTTACAAGCAAACAGAGCCATTTACAACCAATTGTCCTGATCAATGGGAGCCATCAAGCTTCCAAGCCACCATTAATGGCCCCCACTTTGCATAATTACAATAGGACTCAGAGTTAACTTCATATTCCTAGTCCCAGATACAAGAGTGGTACATTTATACAAATAGGATGACCACACTCAGGAGATTATAAGCTTTGTAATGATACCTTACAAGAGACCTTTTGCATGAAGCATATCCCAGTTATATTATATTCACACTCATTAGCATATTTCCATAAAACATATGGAGTGCAACGTCATAACGGGTCCCATCCCTCATTCGCTCGGAGCTCCGAGACAGGCTAGACAGCGGGCGGCGAACCGGGCGAGCTGGGAACGTAGCGCGAGACGCGTCGGTGGAATCTCTTCGTTCCCGCGTGTTGGGCTGGGTGCAGGATCTCCGGGCAACTCTCTGATGTCGGAGGGCAACTTAGATCCTAAAGGGCTTAAAATCTATTAGCCTGAGCGGGCTGTACGGGCTGTTTGCAAAGCCTGCTGGGAGCTGCGTGCTGTGATGGGCGGGTGTTGCCGTTGGTCTCTGTCAGGCGTCTGGATTGTGCATTTATCGATTCATCGTGTGCAGCGAAGCCCGGGGGGCTGAGTCCTCGTCGCCCAGCCCCGTGCGCTGCCGTCGCACCAGTGCAAAGTGAGAGTGACATTGTCGGCTCACGAGGGTGGTATTTTGCACAGAGATTTGGGGAAGCAGAGCCTGAAGGGAAAGGCAGAGATTTTAGTAGCTCAGTATTAGGTGCATCACGGCCCGTTGTGCCAGGCGCTGCACAGCCCCTGCCCGGGAGAGTTTACAGTCTAAATTGACGGAGGGCGGGAGGAGACGTGACTTGCCCCACATCATGCACCAGGCGTCCTGGCTCCCAGTGGCCACACCACCCCCTGCAGCCCTGCTCTGCACCCTGCCGGATAATCTCTCGTGCCTTCTTGGCAAGTCGGCATCTGCTGGGCAACCCCTCCCCCCCCTTGGCTGCTGTTTAACGCCAGCGAGGTAACGAACGTGTCAGGCGCGCCCGGGCCAAGAGCTGCGCGCGGTTTGGCGCACCCCACGCTTGGAAGAGGGACGAGCTGGTGGTCCCGGCTGGGGGGGCCGTGCACAGCTCTGTACAGATTACTCGTGCATCGGGCCCAGCGACTCCCTACAGCGGCCCTTGAAGTCTCCTCCGGGCGTTTGGCCTCTGCGTGCGGCGTTTGGGCTCCGTGCCGGGGAGAGCGTCGGTTCCTCGGGGTTATGCCGAATCGTTAGGGTCATGGCAGCCCCAAAGCCCTGGTGGGCTGGCCAGGCCCAGCGGACAGACAGTCCCTGCCCTGAGAATTCACTGCTGAGCGTGGTGACTCGCACGGGTGCAAAGCCTTGGCCAGCTAGCAGGGGCCTGTGCGTGCTGGGCCGTGCGTGTGCAGCACAGAGCCTGCTCCCCCCCCGGGCTCCGTGCGTGTGAACGCACGAGCGTGAGCGGCAGCGCTGTCCGCACGGGCGATTGAGGGCGCCGCTTTGTCTGCTGCAATCACTTGTGTGCGATGTTTGGACACGCGGGATGGCGGGTACGTGGGCAGACGCCAGGTGCATGAAGCTGGGGTGCAGCGGGTGCCAGTTCTGTCACTGGCGTGCACAGGCAGGGCATACACGGACTGCACGTTGGCAGTGAATCGTGCGTCAGGTTTCCCCCGTGCCGATCCCTCGTGCACACACTTGGTGCGTTGTCAGTTGCACAATGAGTGATCGGATGGCGTGTGAGACCCGTTCCGGGCGGGGGGGGGGGCGTGCAGGAACGTTGAGCGTGTAACACGGTACATGCACCAGTAACTGTCGTGCTCTGGTTGCTGGAAAGTGCTTGGTGCTGTTCACGCTGCTTAGAAAACAGCAGACAGGCCCCGATCCAACTGGAGGTTCCTGGGCTGCCGGCTGGAGCAGGGTCTCCGGGAACCCCGGCCCAGAGCCTGTCACTTGCTGTCGTTTCCGGTAGACGTTAACGCTCCCCGATGGCCAGCGGAGCAGCCGAGCTGGAGAACATGGAGGTCCAGCCGCAGAACAACAACACCCGCTGGGAGAACACGGACAACCAGGCCTGGGACGACACCACGGCCACCGCCAAGCTGTTCGAGTGCTCCCGCATCAAAGCCCTCGCCGGTACGTCCGCGGCGGGCGGGAGCCTGGACTCCTGGGTTCTCTCCTGGCTCTGGGAGGGGAGTGGGGGCTAGTGGTTAGAGCAGGGGGCTGGGAGCCAGGACTCCTGGGTTCTCTCCTGGCTCTGGGAGGGGAGTGGATTGTGTTGGTTAGAGCAGGGGGTGCCGTGGGGGGCCTTGCACACGTGACTAGCCATCTCCAGAGGCTGGGCGTGGGCAGGGCAGTGACCGATCTCTTTACCCGGCAGATGAGCGTGAGGCCGTGCAGAAGAAAACCTTCACCAAGTGGGTGAACTCGCACCTGGCCCGGGTGTCCTGCCGCATCAGCGACCTCTACACCGACCTCCGCGACGGCTACATGCTGACCAAGCTGCTGGAGGTGCTGTCCGGGGAGCAGCTGGTGAGAACGCCTCGGCCGGCCCGGCGCTACGGGGACTCCTGGGGGCCTGGGACCCCTGGGGGCCGCCCTGTCAGAGTTTGTGCTAGGTGCCGTGGCGGGATGCACACTCTGCCCGCTGCAGCCGGTGCAGGGCACAGCCGGGGTGGCAGGAGGCTGGCGCGGTGTCCCCAGCCGGCGCAGACAGAGCCAGCAGCAGAGGGTGGGGTTGGGGGGTAGTTCTGTAAAGGGGATCTGGGATGGTTCTGTCCCCATTAGCCGAGAGCTCTCCCCTGGCCGGGCGGGGAGCCTGCGTGGCACCCGGGACGGGGGAGCTGGAGGCGCGGTGCTCAGGCCCCGCCCCGTCGCCCCCAGCCCAAGCCGACGCGCGGGCGCATGCGGATCCACTCGCTGGAGAACGTGGACAAGGCCCTGCAGTTCCTGAAGGAGCAGCGCGTGCACCTGGAGAACGTCGGCTCGCACGACATCGTGGACGGCAACCACCGCCTGACGCTGGGGCTCATCTGGACCATCATCCTGCGGTTCCAGGTGCGAGGGGCCGGCGAGGCCAGCGCCCGGGCGGGCGGCCGCTCGGGGGAAAGCAGGTGCTCCGGGGGGTGGGGCTGCCCCAGGATGGCGCTGGGGGGCGCTGTGCTGCAGGGAGCGGGCTGGGGGGTCAATCGGGGGCACTCTGCCCTGCCAGCGGTGCTGGGAGCCGCGGTTCAGGAGCATAAGGGCAGTGCCTGGTGCCATGGGGTGGTGACAGATCCCCAGGGACGGCCCAGCCCCAGGGCAGGGGGCTCCGCTCTGCCTCTCCCTGCCTTCCAGTTACACAGCCGCCGCCGTCCCCCCCAGAGGTGGCTGCATCCCAACGGCGAAGTGATCCCCATATCGATCGCAGAGCACCGCCGCCACCCAGCCAGGCAGGTGGCATAGGGCCAGCTACACCCACTGACCCCACGCAGGGTCCCCCCCCCCCAGGCCGGGCGCGGGGGCAGAGGGGATGCAGCTCTCTCTGTTCTCCCCAGGTGCCGTCTTAGGGGGATGCCCCAGCAGGAGCAGGGGGAGGGGAGTGGCCAGTGGAACCCAGTGTCCGGCGGGGGAGGGCTGAGTGTTTCCATGGCACGTGTGTCAGTCATCCTCCCCCCTCGCCCAGATCCAGGTGATTAAAATCGAGACGGAAGACAACAGGGAGACGCGCTCGGCCAAGGACGCGCTGCTGCTCTGGTGCCAGATGAAGACGGCAGGGTGAGGGGGGCTCTGCAGCTGCCCGGTGCCCCCATAGCTCCCAGTTGGCCTTTGCAGGGGGCGTCCCTCCGGGGGCACGTGACATGCCCAGGGCTGTGACTCCTCACTGCCCGCCTGGCGCGGCCCAGGGAGCCGGCCCTGAGCTGCGCCTCGGGCCTCGCTTTGCTCCCTGGCAGGGTGGGCTCTGCCTGCTGCTCCCTAGATCAGCGCGCGTAGGGACCGGGCGGGCGTAGGGACCAGGCGGGCGTAGGGACTGGGCGGGCGTAGGGACCTGGTGGGCGTAGGGACCTGGCGGGCGTAGGGACCGGGTGTTCTCTGGGCGGGCGTAGGGACCGGGCGGGCGTAGGAACCGGGTGTTCTCTGGGCAGGCGTAGGGACCGGGCAGGTGTAGGGACCGGGTGTTCTCTGGGCGGGCGTAGGGACCGGGCGGGCGTAGGGACTGGCATGCATAGGGGCAGGCATTCTCCGGGCGCACAGCTGGGTTGCTTGGACCAAGGCGTGAGTTTAGCCCCGGGCGGATGGCTGGATTTCGGGTTTGGGGCCGGTTCTGGGTCTGGAACAGGGCTCAGCTCCTAAACCTGAATCAGCCTCCACACGGGCTGTAACCGAGCCAGGGAAGGGCCTCAGCAGACTCCACTGTCCCCCCTGGGCCGGCACAGTCCCAGCCGGTGCCGGGATCCTGGGCCGCATCCCCCCGGCGCAGCCGGTGCCGGGATCCCGGGCCGCATCCCCCCGGCGCAGCCGGTGCCGGGATCCCGGGCCGCATCCCCCCGGCGCAGCCGGTGCCGGGATCCCGGGCCGTATCCCCCCGGCGCAGCCGGTGCCGGGATCCCGGGCTAGATGGAGGGTGGCTCTGATCGGCCCAGGCTGTCCCAAGGTTGCTGCGAGTCTGATCCCCCGAGCAGAGCCGGGGTGGGCCGGGTGGTCTGCGTCTGGTTGTATTGACTCTTTCCCTGCCCCTCCTTTCCGACCCCCCTCCAGGTACCCGGAAGTGAATATCCAGAACTTCACCACCAGCTGGAGAGACGGGCTGGCCTTCAACGCCCTGATCCACCGGCACAGGTGTGCGGGCGGCTGCCTCCTGCTGGGTGGCGGGGGGGCTGGGCTCAGTGCTCCAGCGGGGGCTGGTCGCTCGCCCCCGCCCCCCACGGGGTTGGGATTTCAAGGTCTTTTGGGTTGTTTCTGATGCGCTGGCAGCTTCCCAGCTGGGGTCTGAGTTTCTGGAATACATCCTGCTTTGAGCAGGGGGTTGGACTAGATACCTCCTGAGGTCCCTTCCAACCCTGGTAGTCTGTGATCAGGGCAACGGAATGGAGAGTTCCCGGCTTGGGGAGTGGGGTCTGGTGGTTAGAGCAGGGGGGCTGGGAGCCAGGACTCCTGGGTTCTATCCCAGCTCTGGGAGGGGAGTGGGGTCTGGTGGTTAGAGCGGGGTGGCTGGGAGCCAGGACTCCTGGGTTCTCTCCCTGGCTCTGGGAGGGGAGTGGGGACTAGTGGCTAGAGCAGGGGGGGCTAGGAGCCAGGACTCCTGGGTTCTATCTCTGGCTCTGGAAAGGGAGTGGGGTCTAGTGGTTAGAGCAGGGGGGCTTGGAGCCAGGACTCGGTTCTCTCCCCGGCTCTGGGAGGGGAGTGGGGTCTAGTGGTTAGAGCGGGGGGGGGGGCGAGCCAGGACTCCTGGGTTCTCTCCCCAGCTCTGGGAGGGGAGTGGGGGCTGGTGGTTGGGGGGGTGGGTCAGGAGAAATGGCTCTAAGCCAGGGGGCCCGTCCCACCGAAGGTCTGTCAGGTGTCGTGTTGAATTCCCAGGCCAGAGATCGTCGACTTCAGCAAACTCACCAAGTCCAACGCTATGTACAACCTGCAGCAGGCCTTCAACTTGGCCGAGCAGCAGCTGGGCCTGACCAAGCTGCTGGACCCGGAAGGTAACTCCATGTCTCACGGTGCAGCCACCTCTGGGGTGGAACAGCAGTGGGGGGTCGGAGACCATCTGAGTGACTGGCCAAGTCCCTTCCCCTCTGCTCAGGGTCTGGTCACACTCTGAGCCCTACAGCAGCTGGTGCCGGGTGGCTGAGAGCCCCGCTCTCCATGCTGGCTGGTATCGGGTCATGCCCTGTGCTCCCCCGTCGGCCTCTTGTCACTTGTCTTACATCCAGATTGGGGGCTGTCTGGGGAAGGGGCTGTGTTTGTACAGCACCTAGCACGATGGGGACCGGGTGCATGGCTGGGACACCTGGGTGCGCCCGTAATACACCTAATAATAATAACGTGGCCTCCTGGGGCCTCGGTTCCCCACCTGTGACCCAGGGAGACTAGCCTGGGGGGGTAAATACAGTCCAGGTGGCGAGGTGCTCGGAGCTGCAGGAACAGGTGCCAGCGAAGTCACTCGCGCTGATATCGGGCGCTTGGCCGGCGGATCTGACGTCTCTGCTGAGCGGTGCCGTTCTCTCCCCTGGCAGACGTGAACATGGAGAACCCGGACGAGAAGTCCATCATCACCTATGTTGTCTCTTTCTACCACTACTTCTCCAAAATGAAGGCCCTCGCAGTGGAGGGGAAGAGGATTGGGAAGGTGGGTGCCTTGGGGGTGGCTGCCGGGGGGCGCTGGTCTCGCCGGTTACCTGCTGGGGACCGCAGAGTGCGCCGACCTGTTTGCAGGGTGACCGCGATTCCTCGTCGGATGTTAACAAGGGCCAGTCCCTAATCTGCAGTAACGCCCTCGGTTTGGCACGGGGGTACAGGCGTGTGCAGCTCCTGGCGCACTGCTGCGTCGTATCGTGGTAGAGGGTAAGGAGACAGCTGAGATTGGGACCCCCTCTTGTGCCGGGTGCCGGGCAGACCCGAGATCGGGGCCCCGCTGTGTCCCGGAGCAGTGGGGCTGGGAGTTAACAGCACGTTGAGATGGAGGGGACGGTTTGCTCACACTCAGGTCACTTTTTGAGCTTTTCTTCCCGACTGTGAGCTGGAAACCTGCTGGTGTTTAAAAGAGAGAAGGTGGGTGAGGGCGTATGTTTTATGGGACCGACGTCTGGCAGCTGAGCTGTGCTGTAGTCACATGACCCCTGGAGCCTGTAGACACGGGGTTTATGTTTCCTGTGCCTCCATCTGCCCCACGCTCCCTTCCGCTGAGTTACTTTGGTTTGACCCCGAGCCTACCCAGGAACTGCCGGTGCCGGTAATGGGCCCAGCTCCCCTCGTGCGGCCATTTACACTAGTGCAAAGCAAGTGTGAAATGCGGCCGACTCAGAGAGGCCCCCCCTGCATGTGGCACTAGTGCAAATGACCGTGCAGGGGGCTGGGTTGAATTGTGTCTGGAGCCCCCTGCTGGTGGTTTAATTTATTACCTGGCGAGGGTATAACGGTGCGAGCTGAGCCCGGAAGAGCTTCTAGTGGCTGGCAGGCAGGGTGTTGTCTGGCCCAGCAAAGCCCGGCGGGCACAGCTCCTTCGGTTCTCGGTGGGCAGCAGGGGGCGCTCTCGGGGTGGTGCCCGTGGCCATGGCCGGGCGCCTGGGAGCAGCACTCGCTGGTCTCCCCCCCGCCCCCTGGGTGCCTTGCTGACGAGATCGCTGCTGACAGCTGGGTCCTGCCCGCTGCTCTTCTACGCCCATCTGAGCCGTTCCTCTGCAGCAGCCCCAGGCTCCAGCTGCCCCGGCACAGGGCTGCCGCGGCAAAGGACCGCGAGGCTACGGAGAGACGCTGGGGGGGGGGCACCACACCGCGCCCAGGCTGTCTGAACTGCCAGGGGAAGCCAGCACCTGGTGTTCTAGTCTCGGACGGCCAGCGGATACCTCCGTACAGCGGCCACTGCCAGAGCGGCAGCATGGGCAACGGGCTGTCCTGCGGGAGACTGGGTCTGCTCCCAGATCTGCCAGCCATGTTCAGAGCAGCTCCCCCCCCCCCCCCAGCGACGGGCGCAGGCTCCCTGCAGACCCAGGCAGCGTCGCTCACACTCAGGGCAGCTCCCCCCCCCCCAGCGACGGGCGCAGGCTCTCTGCAGACCCAGGCAGGGTCGCTCACACTCAGGGCAGCTCCCCCCCCCAGCGACGGGCGCAGGCTCCCTGCAGACCCAGGCAGCGTCGCTCACACTCAGAGCAGCTCCCCCCCCCCAGCGACGGGCGCAGGCTCCCTGCAGACCCAGGCAGTGTTGCTCACACTCAGAGCAGCTCCCCCCCCCCAGCGA
Organism: Chrysemys picta bellii; assembly: GCF_011386835.1. NCBI lineage: Eukaryota > Metazoa > Chordata > Testudines > Emydidae > Chrysemys > Chrysemys picta. Next base: position 1,011,901 of record NC_088807.1, on the reverse strand, counting down.
CGGGCGCAGGCTCTCTGCAGACCCAGGCAGCGTCGCTCACACTCAGGGCAGCTCCCCCCCCCAGCGACGGGCGCAGGCTCTCTGCAGACCCAGGCAGCGTCGCTCACACTCAGGGCAGCTCCCCCCCCCCAGCGACGGGCGCAGGCTCCCTGCAGACCCAGGCAGCATCGCTCACACTCAGAGCAGCTCCCCCCCCCCAGCGACGGGCGCAGGCTCCCTGCAGACCCAGGCAGCGTCGCTCACACTCAGAGCAGCTCCCCCCCCCCCCCCAGCGACGGGCGCAGGCTCCCTGCAGACCCAGGCAGCGTCGCTCACACTCAGGGCAGTTCCCCCCCCCCAGCGACGGGCGCAGGCTCCCTGCAGACCCAGGCAGCGTCGCTCACACTCAGGGCAGCTCCCCCCCCCCAGCGACGGGCGCAGGCTCTCTGCAGACCCAGGCAGCGTCGCTCACACTCAGGGCAGCTCCCCCCCGCCAGCGACGGGCGCAGGGTCTCTGCAGACCCAGGCAGCGTCGCTCACACTCAGGGCAGCTCCCCCCCCCCAGCGACGGGCGCAGGCTCCCTGCAGACCCAGGCAGCGTCGCTCACACTCAGGGCAGCTCCCCCCCCCCAGCGACGGGCGCAGGCTCTCTGCAGACCCAGGCAGCATCGCTCCGTCGCTCACATCAGGGCAGATTGGAGGTGGGGGGGGTCAGATCCAAGAGGGGGCTCCCAGCACCAGGGTCTCTGCAGACTCAGACGCGTCGTCCTGTTTCATAGGCACCGCAGCCGGGGGCGAAAGGCGGAGAGATTCCAAGGAGGGTGGAGGGGCCTGGTGGGTTTTCACAGGGAGCTTCAGCCATGCACAAGGGAAGGGAAAGCGGGACCGTGTGCATTGGGAAATACCGCCCCCCCCCCGCCTGTCTTGTCTGTGAGTTCGTTGAGGCACTCTGTGTCTGTGCAGCGCCCGGCGCGACGGGGCCCTGATCTCGGCTGGGGTCTGGGCAGCGCCCGGTGCGATGGGGCCCTGATCTCGGCTGGGGTCTGGGCAGCGCCCGGCACGACGGGGCCTGATCTCGGCTGGGGTCTGGGCAGCGCCCGGTGCGATGGGGCCCTGATCTCGGCTGGGGTCTGGGCAGCGCCTGGCACAACGGGGGGCCCTGATCTCAGCCAGGGTCTGGGCAGCGCCCGGTGCGACGGGGCCTGATCTTGGCCGGGGTCTGGGCAGCGCCCGGTGCGACGGGGCCCTGATCTCAGCTGGGGTCTGGGCAGCGCCTGGCGCGACAGGGTCCTGATCTCGTTTGCTTTGTTATAATTCGTGTTGCTGTTGCACCCCAGCCATAGCCAGGGCCCCGCTGTGCCAGGCGCTGCACAGACCCAGACCCAGGGTTACCACCGGCAGGCAGAGGCGGTACCAGGGCCCAGCCGCTCCGGTGAAGGGGGTGGGAGAACCGACCTAGACTAGACTAGATCACGCCTGGGGCTCTGCTGGTGCGATGAAAGTGGTGCAGCGGGACGTGGCTAGGTAAAGCACCGTTAGCCCAGGAGAGCCGAGTGACCGTCCCGCCCTGCCTCGCCTGGCCGCACCGGGACGCAGAGACGGCGTCCCCAGCAGACGGGGCTCCCCGGGGCCCACTGCTGGGCCCGTTTACTCCTGCGATGACCTCGCCCCGCCTCCCCACAGGTGCTGGACCAGGCGGTGGAGATCGAGAAGCTCATGGAGCGGTACGAGCTGCTGGCAGCCGAGCTGCTGGCGTGGATCGAGCGCACCGTCGGCATCATCAGCAACCAGAAGTTCGCCAACTCCCTGGCCGGGGTGCAGCAGCAGCTCCAGGCCTTCACCACCTTCTGCACCCTGGAGAAGCCGGTCAAGTGAGCAGCTGCCCGCGACGCGCGGGGCGATGGCGTGGGAGCCGGGCGGGGGGGGGCGCTGCACAGGCGGGTGGTTCCCCCCAGATTCTAACCGGTGCAGCCAACCTGGAGCTGTGGTGTGGACATGGGTTTGGAAGTGGAGTCTCCACCCCCAGCCGGCTGCAGGAGTCCTTGGGCTGAGAGTTTCCTGGGGCGTCCGGGCACGAGGTGCCCCCGTCCCCCTTCAGGAATCCCCCTGGGCAGAGCAGGCCCCGGGAAGAGCCCGTCCCACTCAGCGCCCTCGCGGGGAGGAAGGGTGCAGCCGTGGCCAGGGTGGCGGGGGCCTGGCTGTGACGAGCTGTGGGTGGGGGGAGCGATGGCGGGGGGGGACCATGGCCGGGGGGGGCGTAATGCCTGGCCCGGTTCCCTCGGCAGGTTCCAGGAGAAGGGGAACCTGGAGGTCCTGCTGTTCAGCATCCAGAGCAAACTGCGGGCCCAGGGCCGCAAACTCTACGTGCCCAGCGAGGGCCGGGGCATCGCGGACATCAACAAGGTGCAGCCGCGGGTCAGGGAGCTGAGGGGGGACCCTGGGGGGAGGAGCTGTGGGGGGCCGGGGCCGTGCAGGGGAGCCCTGGGGGGGACGGGGGAGCCCTGGGGGGATGGGGCCATGCAGAGCGGTCAGGGGGTTCAAACAGACCCACCCCCCTGTGGTCTGTCCCCCACTGGTGCCCTGCACCAGGCCCTGTCTGCGTCCACTGGGACTTTGGGGCCTGTGGGTCCGTTGCCAGTGGCGACGGGCCTGTCCCGTGGGAGCGGGGCCCCTCGCGAGGTCTGGGCAGGACGGTGCCCACGAGCCGCCCCCTGGGCCAGCCCAGGCCCCCAGAGCGCGAAGAACCCGGCCCCGGCTGCCCCCCGAGGGAGCGCTGCCCCCCCAGCCCCTCTGAGCCCCACACTGCCCCCAGGCCTGGGCCCGGCTGGAGAAGGTGGAGCACGAGCGGGAGGTGTCGCTGCGCAACGAGCTCATCCGGCAGGAGAAGCTGGAGCTGCTGGCCCAGCGCTTTGACCACAAGGCCGGCATGCGGGAGGCCTGGCTCGGCGAGAACCAGCGGCTGGTGGCGCAGGTGAGGTCCCGCGCGGCTGCTCCCCAGCCCCCCACCCAGCCCCCCAAGGCCCCACGCGGCTCCTCCCCAGCCCCCCACCCAGCCCCCCAAGGCCCCACGCGGCTCCTCCCCAGTCTCCCACACAGCCCCCCAGGGCCCCTCCCAGCCTCTCCCTCGGCCCCCCGGGGCCCCACGTGGCTCCGCCCCAGCCTCCCACCCAGCCCCCCGGGGCCCCACGCGGCTGCTCCCCAGCCTCCCACACAGCCCCCCGGGGCCCCAGCCAGCCCCCCAGGGCCCCCACACGGCTCCGCCTCAGCCTCCCACACAGCCCCCCGGGGCCCACAGGCAATCCGAGAATCATAGACTATCAGGGTTGGAAGGGACCTCAGGACGTCCTCTAGTCCAACCCCCTGCTCAAAGCAGGACCAACCCCAACTAAATCATCCCTGCCAGGGCTTTGTCAAGCCGGGCCTTAAAAACCTCTAAGGAAGGAGATTCCACCACCTCCCTAGGTAACGCATTCCAGTGCTTCACCACCCTCCTAGTGAAATAGTGTTTCCTAATATCCAACCTAGACCTCCCCCACTGCAACTTGAGACCATTGCTCCTTGTTCTGTCATCTGCCACCACTGAGAACAGCCGAGCTCCATCGTCTTTGGAACCCCCTTTCAGGTAGTTGAAAGCAGCTATCAAATCCCCCCTCACTCTTCTCTTCTGCAGACTAAACAATCCCAGTTCCCTCAGCCTCTCCTCATAAGTCATGTGCTCCAGATCCCTGATCATTTTTGTTGCCCTCCGCTGGACTCTTTCCAATTTTTCCACATCCTTCTTGTAGTGTGGGGCTCAAAACTGGACACAGTACTCCAGATGAGGCCTCACCAATGTCGAATAGAGGGGAACGATCACGTCCCTCGATCTGCTAGCAATGCCCCTACTTATACAGCCCAAAATGCCGTTAACCTTCTTGGCAACAAGGGCACACTGTTGACTCATATCCAGCTTCTTGTCCACTGTAACCCCTAGGTCCTTTTCTGCAGAACTGCTGCTTAGCCACTCGGTCCCTAGTCTGTATCAGTGCATGGGATTCTTCCGTCCTAAGTGCAGGACTCGGCACTTGTCCTTGTTGAACCTCATCAGATCCTCATCCGTCCAGCCGAACCCAATGGCCCCGGAGACAAACGGGACACAAAGCAGCCCTGACCTTACTGCCCCACGGGCAGTGCTAGGCCTGTGTGGAGCAGGAGTGGGGTCTAGTAGTTAGAGCAGGGGGGGCTGGGAGCCAGGACTCCTGGGTTCTCTCCTGGCTCTGGGAGGCGAGTGGGGCTAGTGGTTAGCCCCTCTCTCATGCACACACACACACACAGCGGCCCAGCCCCTCTCTCATGCCTCTGCTGGCCCCTCATGGGATAAGAGGGAAGGTTCTCTCATGGACTGATAACTGGTTAAAAGACAGGAAACAAAGGGTAGAAATAAATGGTCAGTTTTCAGAATGGAGCGAGGTAACTGGTGTCCCCCAGGGGTCTGTACTGGGCCCAGTCCTATTCAACATATTCATCAATGATCTGGAAAAAGGGGTAAACAGTGAGGTGGAAAAATCTGCAGATGATACAAAACTACACAAGATAGTTCAGTCCCAGGCAGACTGCGAAGAGCTACAAAAGCATCTCACAAAACTGGGTGACTGGGCAACCAAATGGCAGATGAAATTCAATGTTGATAAATGCAAAGTGATGCACATTGGAAAACATAATCCCAACTATATACAACATGATGGGGTCTAAATGAGCTGTTTCCACTCAAGACAGAGATCTTGGAGTCACTGTGGAGAGTTCTCTGAAAACATCCACTCAGTGTGCAGCGGTGTCAAAAAAGCAAACAGGATGTTGGGAATCATTAAGAAAGGAATAGATAATAAGACAGAAAATATCATGTTGCCTCTATATAAATCCATGGTATGCCCACATCTTGAATACTGTGTGCAGATCTGGTCACCCCATCTCAAAAAAGATCTATTGCAATTGGAAAAGGTTCAGAAAAGGGCAACAAAAGTGATTAGGGGCATAGAACAGCTTCCATATGAGGAGAGATTAATCAGACTGGGACTTTTCAGCTTGGAAAAGAGATGACAAAGGGGGGATATGACTGAGGGCTATAAAATCATGACTGGTGTGGAGAAAGTAAATCAGGAAGTGTTATTTACTTCTTCTCATAACACAAGAACTAGGGTCACCCAATTAAATCAATAGGCAGCGGGTTTAAAACAAACAAAAGGAAGTAATTCTTCACACAATGCACAGTCAACCTGTGGAACTCCTTGCCCGAGGATATTGTCGTCACGGACTCACAGATCGTGCCCACTTTTGGCCCCGTGTGGTCCGTGGTGGGTGCCCCTTTCAGTGAGACAGGCCTTCTCGGGGGTCCACTCTCTCCTGGGGTCAGGCCCCTCCACTTCCTGGAGCCGCACCTCTCTGAGCCTTAGCACGTCTGTCTCTGCCGTGGGCCCCCTCAGGGAGTCCACTTGCTCGGGACCCCCCGGGGCCTCCACTGCCCGAAGGGAATAATGCCCCTCCCCCCCCGTTCTCTAGCCCGGAGCGACTCTCAGCCAGCGTCACACAGGAGTGTTATTGAGAGTTGAACACAGCACAGGAAACTCTCAGGGCCTCAGGCCTGGCCTCCCTCAGCCCAGCACATCCCAGTCTCCCTGCATCCAGGTGGGCTCTGCCTGCTCCCCCTCTCCAGCCCAGCCCCCCTGCTTCCCAGCTGGGCATCTGAGATCACCAGCCCCAAGCCCCCCTCTGTCCATTGTCTTCTCTCCAGGTAAACAGGGTCGCCTGGACCTCCTCTCCTCTCAGCCCTCCTCTGGCCCCTCTGGCTGGAACCGGCTGGTTAGGTCACCGGGGTCCTCTCTTTGTAGCCCATTGTCCTCCCACTGGCCAGAACCGGCTGCTTGGGTCACCAGTCGCTGGGGTATCCATCCTCCAGGCCATCGTTGGGGTCCCAAGTTCCCTCTCCGGTCCTCTGTAACAACAAACTCCCTCTCCCCTCCCTCGTTAAACCAGTAATCCCCAGGGACACTGAGTCCCACCCCCTCTGCATGCAAACCACGGGAAAAACAAGGAAAACACAAGAAAATCCCCCACTCCGTCACAGTTGTGAAGGCCAAGGCCATAACAGGGTTCAAAAAGGACTAGATACATTCACGGAGGCTAGGTCCATTGATGGCTATTAGCCAGGATGGGCAGGGACGGTGTCCCTGGCCTCTGTTTGCCAGAGGCTGGGAATGGGCGACAGGGGATGGATCACTTGATGATTCCCTGCTCTGTTCACTCCCTCTGGGGCACCTGGCATTGGCCACTGTCGGAAGACAGGACACTGGGATGGATGGGCCTTTGGTCTGACCCGGTCTGGCCGTTCTTGTGTTCTCTCTCACGGCCCCGCCGCCCCCAGGACAACTTCGGCTACGACCTGCCGGCGGTGGAGGCCGCCATGAAGAAGCACGAGGCCATCGAGGCGGACGTCTCGTCCTACGAGGAGCGCATCCAGGTGGTGGTGGAGCTGGCGCTGGCCCTGGAGGCCGAGGGTTACTACGACGTGCGGCGCATCAGCGCCCAGAAGGGCAGCATCTTGCGCCAGTGGGGGCTGCTGACCGAGCTGGTGGGCGCCCGGCGGGCCCGCCTGGAGCAGAGCCTGGCCCTGCAGACCATCTTCCAGGAGATGGTTTACATGATCGACTGGATGGAGGAGATGCAGGTGGGCAGGGAGCGGGGGGAGGGGGGTGGGTAGCCTGCTGGCGGCCTGGGGGGGCTGGGCCCGGTTTAAACCAGTGCCCACGACCTGGGGGAGCGAAGGCTCCGGTGTGAACTGGTGCATGAGGCCTGGGGGAAGGGGGAGGGACGGGTTTGGGCTGGTGCCTGTCCCAGTGCCACAGCAGGACGGCTGCGATCTGCAGCTGGCCTCCCCGGCTGTGCCTGGGTTTGGCACCATCTGCTCCATGGGCGCCCGCTTGGCAGGTCTCCGCTTGGGCCAGGGGACCCTGGGGCTTCGCTCTGTCGTGACATGGGGGCCTGGTCCGGAGAGGCGGAGAGAGGCTGTGGGGGCAGAAATGCAGTGCGGGCCGGCAGCACTGGGAACTGCCACTGCCTGCGGGGGGACCTTGGGCACGTCCTTCACCCTCACTGGGCCTCAGTTTCCCCCCAGCGGTGATTACCGTGGCTCCCAGGAAACGGCTGCCAGGTCCCTGCAGCCCCTGGGCACATGGGAGCTGCGGAGCCGGTACTAGGGGTGGGGGCAGTGCGTGGAGCCACCCTGGCTGCCCATGTGCCACGGGCCTGCAGGGACCTGGCGGCCGCTTCCGGGCGTCGCATGGAGCCAGAGCAGGCAGGGAACCGGCCTTAGCCCCAGAGCCACCAACCGGACTAGTAGCAGCGGTGCCAACTGGAGCCGCCAGGATCCCTTTTCGACCGGGCGTTCCCATTGAAAACCGGGCACCTGGCAACCCTAACCCCCCCGCCTCCCCTCGCCCACCGGAGCCCCAAGCCCCCCGCGGCCAGAAGAGCCCAGCCTGAACCTCTCTGAGCCCCGGCCCGCCTGCCCCTGCTGCCCCGGCCCGCGCGCCCCCGCTGCCCCGAGCCCTGGCCCGCCAGCTGACCTGCCCTAGCTGTGCCAGCCAACCCAAGCACCAGCCCACACGCCACTAGTCCCAGTCCACTGGCTGGCCTGACCCCCAGCCCAAACCCCTGGCTACCAGCCCAAGCACGGGCCTGACGCCCTGGCCACCGGCCAGCCCGAGTTGCCCCTGGCTGCTGGCCGGCCAGAGTCTCCCCATCAGGCCCCTGGGAGAGGAGAATCGTGCTGGGCCGGTAACTTACTGCAGGCGTTATAATAGGGGCCACGGGGCCTGAGCCAAGGAGCGGGGCCCCGTGGTACCAGGCGCTGTACGTAACAGAGAGGCAGCCCCTGCCTGGGGTCGCTCGCAGCTGGATCCCAGCCCAGTGGTGACGGCTTCGCCTGCCCTTCGTCCCGCCAGGCCCCGCTGCTGTCGAGGGAGGTGGGGAAGCATCTGCTGGAGGTGGAGGACCTGCTGCAGAAGCACGCCCTACTGGAGGCCGACGTGGCTGCCCAGAGCGAGCGGGTGCAGGCGCTCAACCAGGCCGCCCTGAAGTTCTGCGAGCTGGCGGGTAAGTGCGGGCTGGGGAGGGGTCTCCAGACCCCTGCGGTGGGGGCCGAGTGTCGGCGGGACTGGGCCGCGCTTTGCCCGGGTCCGAACAACAGCAGCTTATCCCAGCCACTGGTCCCATCGCCAGTGGGGTCCAGACCTCAGCTCCTGTAGCCGGCTGAGATATCTCCTAGCCCTCTGCAGAGAACGTGCAGGCCCAGGTGGGCTGTGAGGGGGGGGCGGGGCTGGGAGCCAGGACTCCTGGGTTCTCCAGGTCTGTAGCCAACAGGCCAGGCCGGGAACCGAGTGCACAAGGCACTGTGGGAGAGATTCCCGTGCAAAGCCATGGGCACCCGGCTCCCAACAAGGTCTGGAGTCGGGCAGACAATTTTCAGAACAGATGAGGGCTGTACTGGGAGGGGAGTGGGGGCTAGTGGTTAGAGCAGGGGGGCTGGGAGCCAGGACTCCTGGGTTCTCTCCCCAGCTCTGGGAGGGAGTGGGGGCTAGTGGTTAGAGCAGGGGGGGCTGGGAGCCAGGACTCCTGGGTTCTCTCCCCAGCTCTGGGAGGGAGTGGGGGCTAGTGGTTAGAGCAGGGGGGCTGGTGTGACAATGCGGTTCTGGCAGAACCCGACTGAGAGTGCCAACTCAGGACAAATTGCTCAAACAGGGTAGTTACAGCCCAAGGCTGGGGATTTTTCCACCTCTAAGGCAAATCAAACCAGCCAGACTAGGAGGACTTCAGTCTCACCCCACTGGCTAACCGCAAGTCTCACAAGCAATCTCCTTAGACACTCCAGTTTCCCAGTATTACCACCAGTGCCACTCGTTATGGGGACAAATGGTTATGAAAACCAATACCCCAGTAAAAGAAAAAGGTTCTCCTGATCCCAAAGGACCAAGCCCCAGACCCAGGTCAATCACGCTGTTGCCAATCCCTTAGAATCTAAAATCTAAAGGTTTATTCATAAAAGGAAAAAGCTAGAGATGAGAGTTAGAATTGGTTAAATGGGATCAATTACATACAGTAATGGCAAAGTTCTTGGTTCAGGCTTGTAGCAGTGATGAAATAAACTGCAGGTTCAAATCAAGTCTCTGGAATACATCCCCCGCTGGGATGGGTCCTCAGTCCTTTGTTCAGAGCTTCAGCTTGTAGCAAAGTTCCTCCAGAGGTATGAAGCAGGATTGAAGACAAGATGGAGATGCGGCATCAGCCTTTAATAGTCTTTTCCAGGTGTAAGAACCCCTCTTTGTTCTTACTGTGGAAAATTACAGCAAAATGGAGTCTGGGGTCACATGGGCCAGTCCCTGCATACTTTGCTGAGTCTGAAGGCATACTTACCTTCTCTCAATGGGTCCATTGTGCAGCTGATGGTCCTTAATGGGCCATCAAGCAGGCTAGGCAGAGCTAACCCCAGCTTGTCTGGGATGTCACCCAGAAGCACAGCATAAGTTTGCCATACAGACAGTATAGAGCCAATATTCATAACTTCGACTACAAAACTGATACACACATATAGACAGCATAATCATAACCAGTAAACCCCCCAACCTGAAGCAAATACTCACCAGCAACTACACACCACACCACAGAAACACCAACCCAGGAACCTATCCCCGTAGCAAACCTCGTTGCCTACTCTGTCCCCATATCTACTCTGGCAACAGCATCAGAGGACCCAACCACATCAGCCACACCATCAGGGGCTCATTCACCTGCACATCCACTAATGTCATATATGCCATCATGTGCCAGCAATGCCCCTCTGCCATGTACATTGGCCAAACCAGACAGTCCCTCCGCAAAAGAATAAATGGACACAAATCAGACATCAGGAATGGTAACATACACAAGCCAGTAAGTGAACACTTCAATCTCCCTGGTCATTCTATTACAGATTTAAAAGTCACTATCATTGAACAAAAAAACTTCAGAAACAGACTTCAAAGAGAAACAGCAGAACTAAAATTCATTTGCAAATTCAACACCATTAATCTGGGCTTGAATAGGGACTGGGAGTGGCTGGCTCACTACAGAAGCAGCTTTTCTTCTCCTGGAATTGATACCTCCTCATCTATTATTGGGAGTGGACTACATCCACCCTGATTGAATTGGCCTTGTCAACACTGGTTCGCCACTTGTGAAGTAACTCCCTGCTCTCCATGTGTCTGTATATAATGCCTGCATCTGTAACTTTCACTCTATGCATCCGAAGAAGTGAGGTTTTTACTCACGAAAGCTTATGCCCAAATAAATCTGTTAGTCTTTAAGGTGCCACCAGACTCTTTGTTGTTTTAGTAAACCATAACCTTGTCCTAGACACCCCATTTGACCCCCTTTATACAAGATCTGGGTGCCACTACAGGACCTTGGTTGCAACAATGGTCCCAGATTATATCAATAATGTCACAGCTGGGAGCCAGGACTCCTGGGTTCTATCCCAGCTCTGGGGGAGGTGTGGGGTCTAGTGGTTAGAGCAGGGGGGCTGGAAGCCAGGACTCCTGGGTTCTATCCCAGCTCTGGGGGAGGTGTGGGGGCTGGTGGATTAGAGCTGGGGGCTGGAGCCAGGACCCTGGCAGTGCAGGTCTTTCCCCCAGCAGCAATCAGTGGCTAAGAGCCGGGCCCAGCGTCTCTCCTGCTCCCCTGCCCCAGGTTACCAGCCCTGCGACCCCCAGATCATCCGCAACCGGGTGACCCACGTGCAGACGTGCCTGGAGGAGCTGTGCCAGCGGGCGGCCCAGCGGCGCACGGAGCTGGAGGCCTCCCGCCACCTGTGGGCCTTCTTCCAGGAGCTGGAGGAGGCCGAGGCCTGGGTGCGGGAGAAGGAGCAGATCCTGGCCTCCAAGCCGTGCGGCAAGGACCTGAGCAGCGTGCTGCAGCTGAGCGGGCAGCACAAGGTGATGCTGGGGGAGCTGGGCGGGCGCCGGGCCCTGCTGCACCAGGCCGTGAAGAAGGGGGAGCAGCTGGTGGCCACCCAGGGCCCCGGCGCAGCCCGGCTGCAGGAGAAGCTGCGGGAGGTGCGGCAGCGCTGGAAGAAGCTGGAGGAGGTGACGGGGACGCACCAGCAGAAGCTGCAGGAGGCCTTGAGCTTCTACCAGTTCAGCGCCGAGACGGACGACCTGCTGGCCTGGCTGCAGGACACCTACCGCCTGGCCTCCAGCGACGACTTCGGGCACGACGAGTACTCCAGCCAGGCGCTGCTCCGCAAGCACGCCACCGTGGCGCAGGAGCTGGAGCGGCACCGGGCGCCCGTGCTGGCCCTGCGCGCCCAGCTGGCCCGGCTGGCCCCCCAGCACCACCAGGTGGTGGACGTGCAGATCCGCATCGTGGAGGTGGAGCAGCTCTACGGGGAGGTGGCCGAGGTGGCTGTGCTGCGGCACCAGTGGCTGCAGGACGCCCTGGCCGTGTACCGCATGTTCGGCGAGGTCCGCGCCTGCGAGGGCTGGCTGGACGAGAAGGAGCAGTGGCTCTCCGGGATGCACGTGCCACAGGAGCTGGAGGACGTGGAAGTGGTGCAACACAGGTCTGGCGCCCGCTGTTCTGTTCCCCTCTGGGGGGCTGGGAGCCAGGACGCCTGGGTTCCATTCCCAGCTCTGGGGGGAAGGGCTGGGAGCCAGGACGCCTGGGTTCTATCCCAACTCTGGGAGGGGAGTAGGGTCTAGTGGCTAGAGCAGGGGGCTGGGAGCCAGGACGCCTGGGTTCCATTCCCAGCTCTGGGAGGAGGGGGGAAGGGTGGGGAGCCAGGACGCCTGAGTTCTGAATGCCCCGTACGATTCTGTTCTATCCACGAGCCCCTGTGCGCCTTGGGCAGGTTTGAGAGCCTGGACCAGGAGATGAACAGCGTGATGGGGCGCATCCTGGACGTGAATGAGACCGTGCAGCAGCTGGTGGAGGGTGGCCACCCCAGCGCGTCCGAGGTGCAGTCCTGTCGGGACCACCTGAACGGCAGGTACCTCCCCTGTGGGGCTGGGGCCGGGGGGAGGCTTCGGAAGGAGGGGCCTCAGGATCAGAGGCGGGGCTGGGTTGGATTCCTGGCTGTCTGGTGCCCTGCGTGTGTCAGGGCCGCGTCTGTAATACACGGATAATGGCCCTGTCTGTGCCTGGAGATCGATGGGCTCCTGGCTCGTCCGCTCTGTTCGCTGGGTAACCCCCAGCCCAGTTCCCTGGCCCGGAGATCAAGGAGTCAGTGGGTGGGAGCCAGGAGCAGGCCTAGGGCCCGTGTGGAGACACAGAGACGTGGGCACCTGTCTGCAGGGGAGCCGGCCTAGAGCTGGGAGAGCCACATCCACCGCCGAGCCCAGGCAGCTGAGAAGGGGTCTGTCCATCTGCCCGGGGACAGTGCTGCTTTGCGGGCGTATTGAACGCCCCCAGCCGCTCCTCCTCCCCGGCGCATAGCTGGCTCCGGCTGGCACGGCTCCTTCTCCATGGGACTCGCCGGGGCCGTGCGGCTGGGTCCCAGCAGCGTCGGGAACCGCTCCCCCCCAGAAGTGGGGCCTGCTTTGGGGTTCATGCCAGCAGCGCTAGGTGCGAGAGGAAATGCTGGCAGAACTGCTGCGCTCTCAGGACCGGCGCCTCTGCCGACGGCACAGTTCCGCTTTGGAACGTGCCCAGGAGCTGCTGCTGCCCGGTCTCACTGCAACCCCTGCCCACTCCTGGCTCCAGCATCTCGTGCTGCACCCGGGCACCTCCACCTTGTGTGTCTGGGAGCTCCAGAGCTCGGTTGTCCAAGAGCCGCCCCGGCCGCGCCTCCGGAACAAGCTGCCATTCCAGAGCCAGAGCCTGTGCCATGCCAGGAGGCCTTTCAACTGCTCTGCAAAGTCTCGTTGCAAGGCAGAGCCCTCCGCTGGCAGGAAGGGACCCCGATGCTCCCCCAGCGCAGGCGAGCCAGGCTCCGTGCCGAAGCCAGACCCCCAGCTCCACGGGCCCTGCCAGCACGCGGCTGTCTGCGGGGCCAGCTCCCCAGCGGGGGCCGCTCGGTGTCCCTCCATTGCAGGTGCTGCGGCAGGTGGAAATGACCAATGGGATTAAAGGAAGTTGGTGCACAGGGCAGCAGGGTGGGACCCGAGCCTGCCACGGAATCATAGAGCCACAGAATATCCAGGTGGGAAGGGACCTCAGGGGGTATCTAGTCCAACCCCCTGCTCAAAGCAGGACCAACCCCAACTAAACCATCCCAGACAGGGCTCTGTCAAGCCTGACCTTAAAAACCTCTAAGGAAGGAGACTCCACCACCTCCCTAGGGAACCCATTCTAGTGCTTCACCACCCTCCTAGTGAACATTTTTTTTCTAATATCCAACCTAAACCTCCCCCACTGCAACGTGAGACCATTGCTCCTCGGTGGTTTGGGCCTCTTGAGGGGGATGATTGGCAGAAATTGCCGAGCACGGAGAATGGTGCCCTGGGCACCCAGAATCCCGGGCCCGTTGGCCCGCGGCCCCTAGTGCTGGCGCCGGACGTGGCGGCTACAGAAGTTGAGGTCGCTGGGAAACGCAGAGCTGCGTCTCGGGCTGTTTGTCCGAGGCACCTGGAGCGGTGCCCGGGTGGGGCGTCCACTCGGGGCCTCAACACCGGACCCTCTTTGTCTGAGCTAATGGCCCCAGTCCGGGACCGCAGAGGGGACGCGGAAACCTCACCTGGGACACAGCCCTAGAGAGAGAGAGAGCCGCGCCGTGACATGGAACACCCCCCCACAGCCCCGCCCCCCGCACACATACCCACACATGCCCCCCACACACACATACACGCACCCACAGCCCCTCCCTGCCCGCACACACACACACGCACCCCCCCACATACATACGCACCGCCCCACATACATATACATGCACCCCCATACCCATGCACCCTCCCCACACACACACAATCCCACTCCACACACACATACACACCCCGCCCCACACACACACCTCCACCCCCACGCACACCCATACACACGCACTCCCCACGCACACCCTCACGCACACCCCCATGCACACACATACACACGCTGTCACGGAGTGGGTGGGGAAGACAAGGCCCTGCACCCCCGGCTTCCTGCGATTCACCATGACTCTCAGCCAGCCAGTAAAGCAGAAGGTTTATTTAGACGACAGGAATACAGTCCAAGACAGGTCTTGCAGGCACAGACAACAGGACCCCCTCAGTTAGGTCCATCTTGGGGTCCCAGGGCATCCCAGCCCCCTTGCGAGGTCAGAACCTCGTCTGCCCCCCAGCCATCTCACCAGCCAGCTCCTGAAACTCTCCCTTCAGCGACCCCTCCCACAGCCTTTGTTCAGTTTCCCGGGCCAAGGTGTCACCTGGCCTCCAACCCCTTCCTGGGTTCTCACGTTACATGCTCAGGTATTCTCCTTCGGTCAGTCTCCCATCCCCCAATGCAGACCATCCCCTGTCAGCATTCACAGACCACAGTAAGAACAGTCCCAGTTCGTCACCCACGCACCCCCCACACGCACACACACCCACGCACCCCACGCACACACACATACACACGCATCCCCCCACACATACAGATTCACACCCACACATACACACGCCCCCCCCCCCACCCCACACACACACATACACCCCACACCCCCTGTCCAGGAAACCTAGATCAAACCCCGGGGACGAGCTGGGCAAACATTCCTCGTTCCCAAACTGGGTTTTACATGAAAATTGGCCTTTTTTTTGTTTTTTTAAATAATAACAAAAAACGTTGTTTTGTCCAGAATTGTCTGTTTCAATGAAAAATGCTCTTGGAAGGTTACCAAAGCAGTCGATTTTTGCCCGTTTTTATCAGCATTTGTTAATTGCCTCCGTACTGGTCACTGTTGCCGGGCATTTGACAATGACGCTGCACTTACCAGCTTCCTGTCTCCGGCCCCACCTCAGCTGCACCCGGCGACCGGCCCATCGTCCTGGGCACTCCGGGGAGGCAGGCAGTGCTCTCACCCTGGCACAGCTGGGAAACTGAGGCACCGCACGACAGCGGCCAGGGCTGCACTACACACTTCCATCGGTGTGACACCCTCACTCGCCCCCCGCCCCCGAGCCAGGCGGTTACGCCGACCGAAGCCCGGGCTGGCCAGCACCGTGTAGCTGGAAGGGCTTCTCCTGGCGACACAGCTCCTCTCTCGGGAGGTGGATTAGCTAATCCCCTGGGTCTCCCAGGTCACAGGCGAGAGCTTTGCCTTCTCCGAGGGGCTCTGGTCCCGCCCGCCGGGCCTGCATCTCTGCCAGCCCCCAGCAAGCAAAGCCAGTGGGTCAGGCTGGACGGAGTCAGCAGATTGGCTTGCGTATCATGGGCTGTATTGTTTTTAGATGAATTCCTGTTGGGTTTCGTTTGCCGCCTGGTGTTTTAGCCTTTCCCAGCTTTTCTCCCCAGCGGCCGGGGAAGAACTGGCCTTGGCTCTGGCGGGTTTGTTTGGAAGGCGAGCCGAGTGTCTCTGGCTTTCGGGGAAGGGCCTGTGGCTGTGCCCGAGCCGCTGATGGGCTTCTCTCTGTGTCTGGCGAGCCCAGGTGGAACCGGGTGGTGGAGCTGGTGGAGCAGAGGAAGGACCATCTCGGCTCCGTCCTGACGATCCAGAACTACCTCCTGGAGTGCACCGAGATCAAGGCGCAGATCCGGGAGAAGCGCCGCGCCGTGGAGGCCAGCCAGTACAGCAGCGGCGACCTGGGTGGCGTCCTGGCCTTGCAGCGCAAGCTCTCCACCATGGAGGCGGCCCTGGTGGTGCTGGAGCCCAAGCTCCTCGAGCTGCAGCAGGAGGGCGAAGCCTTGGCCACCGCCCACCCGGCCCAGGCGCTGACCGTCCTGCTGCACTTCGAGGAGATCAGCGAGGAGTGGGAGGCCTTGAAGAGGACCCTGCAGGGCTGTGAGGACTCGCTCTCCGTGGCCAGCCGGCTGCAGCAGTTCATCCAGGACCTGGACAACTTCCTGACCTGGCTGGTGAAGACTCAGGCGGCCGTGGCCTCGGAAGAGCTGCCCAGCAACCTGGTGGGGGCAGAGCGGCTGCTGAGCCAGCACGCGGCCCTCAAGGAGGAAATTGACCGCTACGAGGAGGACTACACCAAGATCCAGGCGGCCAGCGACCTGCTGGCCCTGGAGGAAGCCGACGTGCCCTGCCTCTCGCTCCAGCAGTGGCTGCAGAAACTGGACGTGGGCTGGAACAAGCTGCTGCAGATGTGGGAGAGCCGGCGGGAGGCGCTGGTCCAGGCGCACATCTTCCACCTTTTCCTGAGGGACGTGCAGCAGGCCGAGGCCTGTCTCCGCAACCAGGTAACGGGCGGGGCCGCTCCTCGCACGCGGCCGGCTCGGCAGGGTCACCGGGGGCACTGCAGAGTTATGGCTAATGCATTGCGAGTGCCGAGCACGACTTTCTAGTTATATCTGTGAGCGATGAATGGCATTTGTTAAGTATCAACGGCTTGTTATTAATTGAGGTGATTGGCCAATTATTGCTAATCCCGCAAGGTCATTAATATTTGGTAATGATTTGTTACGTATTAATTGCCATTGGCTAAGAATTAATTAGCAGTTATTGCCGTTAGCGAAGTTACTTATTGAGCTTTACTAAGTATTTGCTAATTATTCATTGATATCTGATTGGCTCGTTATTACTACAGATCAGTTCTCATGTATTGTCTTTGCTAACTCTTAGTATCTGTTAAGAATGAATTGCTAATCACTGATTTTTGGTACTTGGCTATTTCTAAATATTAATTGTTAATTTATTGATCTTTGCAGACTATTTGGTATCTAAGTATTCATTGCTAATAATTAAATAGTATTTGATCATTGTTGCATTTTGACATTATTAACTGCTAATAATTGTTGCCATTTGATAATTATTAATTGGTATATGCTAGATATTGCTCACTATTCCTTAGCGTTTGGTAATTAGCAATAAATTTACTAGCAAATTATCAAATACCAATGAGTAATTAATACTTAACAAATACCATTAGCTAGCAAATGGCATTACATAGAGAACAATACTTATCTAAGTGCTCGTTATTCCTAAAGATGAATTGCTAATTCGTTGCTGTTCACTCGTGATCCATTGGTGCTTGGCATCTGGGATGGATGATTCGCTTCCCGGGTTCCCAGATGGGCTCTAAAGCCCAATCACTCGCGCCGACGCCACTGAGAGGCCGGAAGCCACAGTAGCTGGGTGCGAGCGGATGATTTGTCAGACTGTTGTTGAGCTGGGACACGGATCATCAAATCGGCCACTTAGTGCATGAAATCAGAGCGTGGTGGGGAGCCCTGTTCCCCCCCGCCCCCCTTCCCTGCCGCAGGACCTTCCGCCCAGCCCAGCGTAGCCAGGACAGCAGGAAATGGAGCCCGGGCTCCGGGGGAGGAATGGCTAATCTGGGGGCTCAACATTGTCAGAGCAGCAACGGGCAGCCCAGGGTCTGGGGAGTCAGGGCCAGCCGTGAGGACCCGGTTCAGGAAAGCACGTGCGAGTTTGGTGTGCATTATGGGAGCACCTAGAGGCTACAACCGAGATCAGGGCCCCATCGCGCCGGGCGCTGCCCAGGCAGAATGAGAAACATGCATTGTCCTAAAGAGCTCCCCGTCTAAACAGGCCAGGAGTGGGAGGGGAAACTGAGGCCCAGAGAGGGAAAGGACTTGCCCAGGGTCAGCCAGCAGGTCAGTGGCGGAGCTGAGCACGGAACCCAGGTCTCCTGACTCCCCTGAAACAGGTGCTCAACTCTGAACCTGCGAGCAAGTCCCACTGACGGCCGGGGGGCTGCGTAAGTGCTTTGTGCGTTCTGCACCCCCCGGCCGTCAGCCGCCCCCCCCCCAGGAGCCGGGGGGAAGGGGAGGCCTAGCTGAGCCGGTCAGGAGCAGTTGGTAGCCGGGCAGATGGTTCCTGGGAGGAAGTCTGCAGGGCGGGTTCCAGCGGAGCTGGCTGCAAGAGGCCAGAGGGATCCCTGCGGAGAGGGAGAGGCTTTTCCGGGGCGGCGCTGCAGCCGGGATCGAGGCTCGGGGATTCACGCTGGTCTCTGGGGGTTCCCCGTCTCGGGCCCCCTTGCGGGGCCCAGCACAAGGGGCTTGACCCAAGGCCCACAGGCTTGGAGCCAGGCCCGAGCCCGGGGGGAGCGGCTCTGCTCCTCTGCTCAGCCTGGCAACGTGGGAACTGGCATTTGGCGCAGCCTGCAGGCAACTGACGCCGACGCAGAGCGACGGCTGCCAGGCGCCTCCGAGCGCAGCTGCCTGGGAGTGGGGCCGGCAGAGAAGGAAAGAGGGGGAGGGATTTTCTATCCCTGGCTTGCGGAGTGGGTGGGGACTAGTGGTTAGACCAGGGGGCTGGGAACCAGGACTCCTGGGTTCTCTTCCCAGCTTTAGCCCCTGACCTGCTGTGCGACCCCAGGCACGTGGCTTCCCCCTCCGTGCCTCAGTTTCCCCCCACCACAGGGGGCCGGTGGGGGGAGTGCGAGGTTGGGGGGAGGTTTGCAGGCTGCCCAAGGGCTGAGTGTTAACCCCGACCCTCCCGCTCCCCCCCAGGCGTCCACCCTGGCCCACGCGGAGCTGCCCACCACGATGGAGGCGGCGGAGAAGGCCATCAAGAAGCACAAGGATTTCATAACCACCATGGAGCTGAGCGTGCCGAAGACGACGCTGGCCCTGCGGGCCGGGGAGAGCCTGGTGCGCCAGGGCAGCCCCTACAGCGAGCGCGCCCAGGAGGAGATGGCGGCGCTCAGAGACAAGTAGGCCTTGCGCAGCGCCTGGCGCGGTCCCCTTCCCAGCCCGAGCCACCGGGCCGTCCACTCCAGCCGGGGCCCAGCTTCCCCGGCCGGGGGCTGCTTCTGCGGGATTCCCCCCCTGCCGCTCAGCCGCTGCCCCACACACACACCAGGGCTGGGACTCCAATCCCCCACAGGCTCCCACAAGCCCCGTGGGCCCAGCTCCCTGAGGGGTTTGGGGCCAGAGCCCCTGGAAATCAGTGGGGGTCATGTGCCAAACCCCCCTGGGCCCGGGTCTCTCCAGGCTTCAGTGCCCCCCCCCTCGGGCAATGGGCAGAGCAGTGCCGCACGGGCGCAGGGAGGAGACGTCCCTTAGGGGCTGGGAGGCGCCCAGAGGCTGCGGTGATGGGCGTAGAGACGCCCGCGTGGATCCGGGAGCCGGTTCCTGCGTGTGTGGGATGCTGGGGAGACGAAAGGCCCTGGGCTCCGGTGGGCACTAGTTTGGGGAGAGGGTGAACTGAAGCCCACAACAGAGCCAGTGAAGTGCTCCTCTCCCCTCCGTGCGGCGGGCTGGGTCGGCAGCTGTCACCCCACGTCTCTGCCGGCCGGGGGCCCCTCCAGCTAATCTGCCACCCTTGAATTGCAGTGACATCGTCAGGATATTTATCCTCGCCCGCCGGCTATTGCCGCCTTTGCGGGGTGGGTTTGTAACGAGTAACGAGGCACTGGGTTAATTGCACCCGCCTCGGCCTGGGCATCGGTCGTCTTCCCCGCTCGTTCCCGCCGAGTTCACTGCCCGCCTCATGGGCGCCCGAACCCCGGAATCGCCTGCCAGGAGAGGCGGTTTGGCCTCATTTGCAGGAATTACGCCCTGAACAAGTAGCTAGTGAGGCTTGTGTCCCTCGGTTCAGGGCCTGCACTGGCTGGATGCGGGGCCCAGTGGACCGGCGCTGGCTGGGAGTCAGCTCTGACCAGGCACCAGCTGACCAGGGTCGCTCCGTTTGCCCAGCTGGTCAATGGGGTCAGAAGCCCACCCTCTGTCCGGCGCCTGGCGAGCCCAGTGGCAGGCGCTGGGTACGAGCTGGCCCGGTTGGTTTGTCTCTGGGCCGGGTACGGTGGCCCAGCCTGGGCGATTGTGGTCCCGGCTGGCCCGGAAGCTGTGGCTGCGGGAACGACGCGACGCTGGCAGGCGTGGGGCCCAGCGATTCCGTCCCTAAGGCTTTCGATGGGGCTGGGCCGTGTGGAGGCAGCTCGGAGGGTCCCCGGTGCCGCACAGACAGGCCAGAGCCCGTCTCCGCCCGCTCGGATGATTGTGGGGAATTCTCCAGAGTCCTCGCCGGGTGCTTTGCCCCGTTTCTTCCCGCCCTGCAGGAGGGCTGAGCCTGCCAGGGGCTGGGAGCTTCCTTCTTCAGGGCCTCCCATCCCCAGCTGCTCCCCGTTTCCCGAGGGCAGGCGGGGAGCTTGGGTTCGCCCCCCCAAAGTGCCAGGAGACAGCGCAGCCGGAGCCGCAGCAGCTCCCGGAGCTCCAAGGAGAGGCCCCGGGACTCGTGGCAAAGCCCGTCCCTGGAGATGTGGGACCATCCCAGGCCCCTCTCGGGACTGCTCCAAGCCCTGCAGAGCTGGTCCTGGATCTCATCGCCTGGGCCACCCTCCCTCCCCAGCCTGGAGCAAACACCCACCCTGGGGTGCTGCTTGGCTTCTTGGCTGTGTCTGGCCGCAGGGCAGTTTCCCCGTTGTCTGTTCAGACTGGGAGCTCTTTGGGGCAGGGACTGTCTCTTGTTCTATCTGGGCAGCTCCTGGCGCAACGGGGCCCTGATCTCAGTTGGGGTCTGGGCAGCGCCCGGTGTGACAGGGCCCTGATCTCAGTTGGGGTCTGGGCAGCACCTGGCGCGACGGGGCCCTGATCTCAGTTGGGGTCTGGGCAGCGCCCGCTATGACGGGGCCCTGATCTCGGTTGGGGTCTGGGCGGTACCCGCTATGACGGGGCCCTGATCTTGGTCGGGGTCTGGGCAGCGCCCGGTGTGACAGGGCCCTGATCTCAGTTGGGTCTGGGCAGCGCCCGCTATGACGGGGCCCTGATCTCGGTTGGGGTCTGGGCAGCGCCCGGCCCGACGGGGCCCTGATCTCGGTTGGGGTCTGGGCGGTGCCCGGCGCGACGGGGCCCTGATCTCAGTTGGGGTCTGGGCGGCGCCCGGCGCGACGGGGCCCTGATCTCGGTCGGGGTCTGGGCGGCGCCCGGCGCGACGGGGCCCTGATCTCGGTCGGGGTCTGGGCGGCGCCCGGCGCGACGGGGCCCTGATCTCGGTCGGGGTCTGGGCGGCGCCCGGCGCGACGGGGCCCTGATCTCGGTCGGGGTCTGGGCGGCGCCTGGTGCGACGGGCCCTGATCTCAGTTGGGGTCTGGGCAGCACCTGGTGCGACGGGCCCTGATCTCAGTTGGGGTCTGGGCAGCGCCCGGCGCGACGGGGCCCCGATCTCGGCCGGGGTCTGGGCCTGATCTGTGTCTCTCAATGCTCCCAAAATGCAATGAGAGCCGGGCGCGTTTGGAGCCAGGAGCCGTTTGACGGTCAGGTCTCCTGCTGGGTGTTTCCACCTCTGCTCCCGGGATCGCTCTGCCTGGAAGCGCCGGCAAGGGGCTGAGCCGCGTTAACCACGCGGTTCCGCGGCAGGGAACCGAGCCGGCGCCTTTCCTTTCTGCAGGAGCCACCAGAACTTCCAGCTGGCCCAGGAGTGGATGCAGCAGCTGAACGATCACTGGGATCTGCAGCGTTTCTTGCAGAACTGTCAGGAGGTACGGACGGATCCAGGCCCGGCCCCGGGCGGCGGCTGACCTGACATCTTGCAGCCGGTCTCCAAACCTCTCCCCCCCAAGCTGGCTTTGGGCTCCCTCGTCCGGCCAGGGCGCTGCCACCCCGCAGTGCCAGGGGGGCCGGGGAGGAGGCGAATGCAGGGGCCGAGGCTGGTGGGAACGTCAGGGTGGGAACCAGGACAGGGGGCTGGGAATCCCCGTTGGGAAATAGAGTCCAGCCAAGTCTCCCCCCTCCCCCAGCTGTGCCCACAAGCGCCGGCCTCGGGGCACGGACTGAGCCTTCGCGGTGCTGGGCTGGGTACATGGCAGCTCAGCCCTCATCTGTCTCCTCGTGGGGACCAGCGGGATGGCCAATGCCCCGGGCACCGCCAGGCCACGCGGGCTGCAGCTGGGGGGCGCACCCAGTTCTGCGGGGGGGGCAGGACACAGAGCTAGCGAGGGGCTGCCCCTGGCAGCCAGGGGGGCGGACGTGGGGAGGGAGGACGGCGGCTGCTGCCAGGCAGAAGGGGAGCCCCATGCATCCCAGAGCCGAATTCAGCCCCAGCCGCTGATTATTTCAGTAGCTAAATGTATTCAGGCTCCTGCCTCATTTGCGTGGCAAGCCCTGCCCCCACCCAGCGCCTGCCTCTAATTAGGGCAGCTGGCACGTGTTTCCAGGCAGCGCGGGCGCTATGGTGATGAATTGTGCTGGGGGGAGAGGGACAGGCCCAGCCAATGGCGCTCCGCAATCTGCCCCCTTTCTCCGAGCTGGCACCGATGCTCGCGGGCAGTTCGGGGCCTGAGCCAGCCCTGGGCACAGCTGGGCATTGACGAGGGGCCGCGGTGCCCCCGACTTTCCTGCTGGGGCCCTTAGCTCAGGGCTGCCCACAGAGCACGTGAGTGTGGGTTGGGATGGAGGCGCATTGGCAGAGCTGGGGGGGGCGGGGAGTCCAGGGCTGGGGTAGCAGGGGGCTATGGGTCTGGAGTGAGGGGCACTGGCAGAGCTGGGGGGAGACCAGGGCGGGGGTAGCAGGGGCTATGGGTCGGGAGTGAGGGGCACCGGCAGAGCTGGGGGGGGACAGGGCTGGGCTGGCAGGGGCTGCGGGTCGGGAGTGAGGGGCACCGACGGGGCTGCGGGTCGGGAGTGAGGGGCCCCAGCAGAGCTGGGCGGGGGGAGCCCAGGGCTGGGCTGGCAGGGGCTGTGGGTCGGGAGTGAGGGGCACCGGCAGAGCTGGGCGGGGGGAGCCCAGGGCTGGGCTAGCAGGGGCTGTGGGTCGGGAGTGAGGGGCACCGGCAGGGCTGGGCGGGGGGAGCCCAGGGCTGGGCTAGCAGGGGCTGTGGGTCGGGAGTGAGGGGCACCGACGGGGCTGCGGGTCGGGAGTGAGGGGCACCGGCAGAGCTGGGCGGGGGGAGCCCAGGGCTGGGCTAGCAGGGGCTGTGGGTCGGGAGTGAGGGGCACCGGCAGGGCTGGGCGGGGGGAGCCCAGGGCTGGGCTAGCAGGGGCTGTGGGTCGGGAGTGAGGGGCACCGACGGGGCTGCGGGTCGGGAGTGAGGGGCACCGGCAGAGCTGGGCGGGGGGAGCCCAGGGCTGGGCTGGCAGGGGCTGCGGGTCGGGAGTGAGGGGCACCGGCAGAGCTGGGGGGGGGGACAGGGCTGGGCTGGCAGGGGCTGCGGGTCGGGAGTGAGGGGCACCGGCAGAGCTGGGGGGGGGGACAGGGCTGGGCTGGCAGGGGGCTGCGGGTCGGGAGTGAGGGGCACCAGCAGATCTGGGGGGGGACAGGGCTGGGCTGGCAGAGGCTGCGGGTCGGGAGTGAGGGGCACCGGCAGAGCTGGGGAGGGCTGGAATAACAATGGGGCTGTGGAGTCACTGGGCCAGGTACCCAGCTGGTGTAAACCAGTGTAGCTGCTTTGCTGTAAATAGAATTGGGCCAGTTTACTCCAGCTGAGAATCTGGCCCACTCTCGGCCCCAGGGCAGGGAGTCGGGATTTGCCCCACGGCTTTGTGGGCCAGCCCCTCCGCGGGTGTCAGCCAGCCAGGCGCCTGTGGTCCCAGCAGAGCAATCCTGGGGGTTGGGCCCCTGCGCCAGGCTCCCCGGCCACCCCCTCCTGTGGCCAGCCCCACCTGCCAGGGACGGGTCCCTCCCAGTCCCACCTCCTGCCCGGTCCCGAAAGCAGCCAGCTGCTGAGGCCAGGTTTGGGTGGCACCGAGTGTGCCAGGGGTCGGCTCGGCCGTGCCCGCGCTGCTGGCTCGGGGACAGGCCAGTGGGGTGAAATGCGGGACGGGGCAGCAGGGTATCGCTCACCGGGCGGGATCCTCCAGCCCTGCCCGACTGGAAATGCTCCGAACACGGCGCTGGGGCCAGGGACGGATCCCAAAGGGCCCTTCGGCCCTGGGAAGCCGCGAATCTCCGGGGCGGGCGGCGCCGACGCAGGCAGATCCAGCCGCAGTGACCCGGGTTCGTTAGCCTGGCGCCCGTTGGAGGGGGGCAGCACAGGCTGCGAGTGCCGGGGAGCGTGGGGGGGGGGTGTCTTGCAGCCCGGGGACAGAGCCATCGCTGGGACATGGACCCCTGCAGCCTGGGCCACATGCAGCCCTCATGCCGGGATGCTGGAAGGGCGCTGGGAGCCAGGACTCCTGGGTTCTCTCCCCGGCTGCCCTGTGTGGCTGGATCTCTCGGGGTCAGTGGCAGGAGTGGCCTGGGGTGTTTTGGTTCCGTTTGTTTGCAATACTTGGGGGAGCCATTGGCAGGGCCCAGAGAAAGTCCTGCTCCGGGGGTCAATGCTGGGTCGCACCCGGGGGCCTGACACCCCCCCACAACCCCTCGGGGCACCAAAGGGAGGTGAATCCAGATCCTGGGGTGTCCAGAATTGTCCCCAAAGCTTCCCCTCTGCCTGTCTGTCCCTCCGTCCATCCCCAGAGCTACCCCTCTGCCTGTCTGTCCCTCCGTCCATCCCCATAGCTACCCCTCTGCTGTCCCCACACCTACCCCTCTGCCTGTCCTCCGTCCATCCCCATAGCTACCCCTCTGCCCATCCCAGCACCTACCCCTCTGCCTGTCTGTCCCTCCATCCATCCCCATAGCTACACCTCTGTCCGTCCCCGCACCTACCCCTCCATCCATCCCCATAGCTACCCCTCTGCCCGTCCCCGCACCTACCCCTCTGCCTGTCTGTCCCTCCATCCATCCCCAGAGCTACCCCTCTGTCCATCCCCACACCTACCCCTCTGCCTGTCTGTCCCTCCATCCATCCCCAGAGCTACCCCTCTGTCCATCCCCACACCTACCCCTCTGCCTGTCTGTCCCTCCATCCATCCCCAGAGCTACCCCTCTGTCCATCCCCACACCTACCCCTCTGCCTGTCTGTCCCTCCATCCATCCCCAGAGCTACCCCTCTGTCCATCCCCACACCTACCCCTCTGCCTGTCTGTCCCTCCATCCATCCCCAGAGCTACCCCTCTGCCCGTCCCCGCACCTACCCCTCTGCCTGTCTGTCCCTCCATCCATCCATCCCCAGAGCTACCCCTCTGTCCGTCCCCACACCTACCCCTCCACCCATCCCCATAGCTACCCCTCTGCCCGTCCCTGCACCTACCCCTCTGCCTGTCTGTCCCTCCATCCATCCCCAGAGCTACCCCTCTGTCCGTCCCCACACCTACCCCTCCACCCATCCCCATAGCTACCCCTCTGCCCGTCCCCGCACCTACACCTCTGCCTGTCTGTCCCTCCGCCCATCCCCAGAGCTACCCCTCTGTCCATCCCCACACCTACCCCTCTACCCATCCCCATAGCTACCCCTCTGCCCATCCCAGCACCTACCCCTCTGCCTGTCTGTTCCTCCGCCCATCCCCAGAGCTACCCCTCTGTCCATCCCCACACCTACCCCTCTACCCATCCCCATAGCTACCCCTCTGTCCATCCCCACACCTACCCCTCTGCCTGTCTGTCCCTCCATCCATCCCCATAGTTACCCCTCTGTCCATCCCCACACCTACCCCTCTGCCTGTCCTCCGTCCATCCCCATAGCTACCCCTCTGCCCATCCCAGCACCTATCCCTCTGCCTGTCTGTCCCTCTGTCCGTCCCCATAGCTACACCTCTGTCCGTCCCCATAGCTACCCCTCTGCCTGTCTCTGTTCTCACGTGGCCCCGGACCGCCCCCCCCCCCGGAGCTGGGAGTCTCTCCGCCCCCCCCCGCACCGCCCGGCCCCATGACGCGCGGGGAGGACGCGGCGCGGGTCGCTGCGGCAGCGGGGCCGGGCGGTGCGGGACCCGGCTCAGCCCCGCTCTGTGCCCGCAGCTCGCCGGCTGGATGCGGGAGAAGCGGCTCATGGCCGGGGACCAGGCGGCCAAGCCCCAGGCGCGGTGGCTGCGGCACCAGGAGTTCCGGGCCCAGCTGGCGCAGAACCGCGAGTGGCTGCACAAGATCGAGCAGGTGAGACGGGGGGGGGGGGGTTGGTGCCTTCACCCCTTACCCCCCACAGGGATCCCCCCAACTCCCCATCCTCCCCCCCGGGATCCCCCCATCCCGCCCCCAACTCCCCCCCGGGATCCCCCCAAATCCCCATCCTCCCCCCCGGGATCCCTCCCATCCTGCCCCCCATCTCCCCATCCTCCCCCCAGGGATCCCCCCATCTCACACCCAACTCCCCATCCCGCCCCCCCAGGCTCCTCCTCATCCCGCCCTGGGGTCTCCCCCATCCTGCCCCCCATCTCCCCATCCTGCCCCCCAGGGATCCCCCAACTCCCAATCCCACCTAGGGATCCCCCCCCATCCTGCCCCCAACTCCCCATCTTCCCCCCCCCAGGAATCCCCCACCTTCCCATCCCGCCTCCAACTCCCCATCCTTCCCCCCCAGGGATCCGCCCATCCTGCCCCCCAACTCCCCATCCCTCCCCCCCAGGGTTCACCCCCCCAACTCCCCCAGATTTGCCCCCCCAGTTACCCTATCCCACCCCCCCGGGCTCCCCTCCAACTCCCCCAAGGGCCAGACCTTGCCTTGTGCGCTCTGGGGTGGAAGGTCGGGGGGTCTCTAGAAGAACAGGCCCCGGTCCTGCTGCCTGCCGTTCGCAGCATTGGCGCCCGTCTCGCCCGGCCGTGCCAGCTGGGGGGACATGTCCCTGTCCTAGGCAGCCTGGCCCAGCTCGGGCGTCTGGTCTGGCATCTCTGCCACCGGCTTGCAGGCGTCCGCATGGTCCCTTCTATGTGCTGTGCAGAGAGGGGGAGGGGACGGGGCTCCCCCTGCTCTCTCGGGGGGCTGTCACGAGAGGACCCGGGCCTGCAGGCGTGGGCACATGGGGCGGCCCTGCCGGGGGCCCCAAACCGGGGGCCTCAAGCCCCCCGGGTGCTGCCATGGCTCGCCGGGTGTAAAGTTGGAGTGATTCCAGGGAGCTGCACCAACGGGAGCAGACTTGGGGCCTGCGTCTCTGGAGCAGGGGGGACCCCCCCACACCTCAATAAAACCCCTGAGGTTAAAGTGTCCTTCAAAGCCACGCGCGCTGCGGGTGGAAGTATTGCTGTCGTTTGGAGCAGCTCCTCGGCTGGCCAGAGCCCAGGGTGGCACCGTGTGTGCGCTGAATGCCCGGCGAGCCGAAGTACCAGCCCGCCCGGATCACGCGCCGCCCGGAGCTCTCCTGCACGGCCCAGGCCTGGCTTCGCGCTTGGTCAGACCCGCGCTGGGCACAGAACCACCGCGTGCCCTGCAGGGGCGGGGGGGGACCCAGCGACCCCTCTCTCAGGGGTGGGGATCAGACGAGCTCGCACTGCAGAGCTGAGCCTGTGGTGCCCACAGACGGGGGCCGGGGTCTGAGCCCCCCAACACTGCCCAGAGCCAGGGAGATGCAGGGGTCGGGCCTGCTGCCCCAGTGTGTCCCCTGCCCTGGAAAGGGGAACCACTCCCCTAAGCCCCGGTGCGCAGGGTCCTGCTGAGCGCGTGGGCTCTGGGTGCTGCCTGGAGCACGGGCTGGGCCCGGGGGGGTTGCACCAGGGGTGCGACCGACGGAGCAGCGCTGCAAAGTGACCCTGCCCGTGTGGCCGGGCCTGTGTCCTCCACCGACCTCCTTTGGTGCCTGGGCCGCCTGCCGGGGCGGGGGGCGACAGGGAGCGCTGGGGGGGCGACAGGGAGCGCTGGGGGGGCGACAGGGAGCGCTGGGGGGGCACAGAGACTCTCCCGAGCAGGCACGATGGAGTCACACCTTCTTCCTAGCTCATGAGGCCGCTTTTAAAGTGTGTGTGTGTGTGTGTCCCCAGCTGCGTGTGTGTGTGTGGAGCCATGTGCCGTCCCCCAGCTGCGTGTGTGTGTGTCCCCAGCTGCGTGTGTGTGTGTGGAGCCATGTGCCGTCCCCCAGCTGTGTGTGTGTGGGAGCTGTGTCCCCCCCCCCCCCGCTTTGTGTGTATGGAACCGTGTCCCCCGCAGCTGCATGTGTGTGTGTGTGTGTGTGTGTGTGTGTGTGGAGCCGTGTCGTCCCCCCAGCTGCGTGTGTGTGTGTGGAGCCTTGTCCCCCTCCCAGCTGTGTGTGGAGCCCTGTTCCCCCCCCAGCTGCGTGTGTGTGTGTGGAGCCGTGTCTCCCCCCAAGCTGTGTGTGTGTGGAGCTGTGTCCCCCCCCAGCTGCGTGTGTGTGTGGGGAGCTGTGTCCCCCCCCAGCTGCGTGTGTGTGTGGGGAGCCGTGTCCCCCCCAGCTGCGTGTGTGTGTGGGGAGCCGTGTCCCCCCCAGCTGCGTGTGTGTGTGGGGAGCCGTGTCCCCCCCCAGCTGTGTGTGTGTGTGGGGAGCCGTGTCCCCCCCAGCTGTGTGTGTGTGTAGGGAGCCGTGTCCCCTCCCAGCTGCGTGTGTGTGTGGGGAGCCGTGTCCCCCCCCCAGCTGTGTGTGTGTGTGGGGAGCCGTGTCCCCCCCAGCTGTGTGTGTGTGTAGGGAGCCGTGTCCCCTCCCAGCTGCGTGTGTGTGTGGGGAGCCGTGTCCCCTCCCAGCTGCGTGTGTGTGTGGGGAGCCGTGTCCCCTCCCAGCTGCGTGTGTGTGTGGGGAGCCGTGTCCCCCCCAGCTGCGTGTGTGTGTGGGGAGCCGTGTCCCCCCCCAGCTGTGTGTGTGTGTGGGGAGCCGTGTCCCCCCCAGCTGCGTGTGTGTGTAGGGAGCCGTGTCCCCCCCAGCTGCGTGTGTGTGTGGGGAGCCGTGTCCCCTCCCAGCTGCGTGTGTGTGTAGGGAGCCGTGTGTCCCCCCCCCAGCTGCGTGTGTGTGTGTGTAGCCGTGTCCCCCCCAGCTGCGTGTGTGGAGCTGTGTCCCGTGGAGCCATGTGCCTCCCAGGCCCGACGGGGCCCGGATCTCAGTGAGGCTCTGGGCGGCGCCCGGCAGGACAGGGCCCGGATCTCAGGGGGGGTCTGGGCGGCGCCCGGCAGGACGGGGCCCGGTTCTCAGTGAGGCTCTGGGCGGCGCCCGGCAGGACGGGGCCCGGATCTCAGTGGGGGTCTGGGCGGCGCCCGGCAGGACGGGGCCCGGATCTCAGGGGGGGTCTGGGCGGCGCCCGGCAGGACGGGGCCCGGATCTCAGGGGGGGTCTGGGCGGCGCCCGGCAGGACGGGGCCCGGATCTCAGTGGGGGTCTGGGCGGCGCCCGGCAGGACGGGGCCCGGATCTCAGGGGGGGTCTGGGCGGCGCCCGGCAGGACGGGGCCCGGATCTCAGTGAGGCTCTGGGCGGCACCCGGCAGGACGGGGCCCGGATCTCAGTGGGGGTCTGGGCGGCGCCCGGCAGGACGGGGCCCGGATCTCAGTGGGGGTCTGGGCAGCGCCCGGCAGGACGGGGCCCGGATCTCAGTGGGGGTCTGGGCGGCGCCCGGCAGGACGGGGCCCGGTTCTCAGTGGGGGTCTGGGCGGCGCCCGGCAGGACGGGGCCCGGATCTCAGTGAGGCTCTGGGCGGCGCCCGGCAGGACGGGGCCCGGATCTCAGGGGGGGTCTGGGCGGCGCCCGGCAGGACGGGGCCCGGATCTCAGGGGGGGTCTGGGCGGCGCCCGGCAGGACGGGGCCCGGATCTCAGGGGGGGTCTGGGCGGCGCCCGGCAGGACGGGGCCCGGATCTCAGTGAGGCTCTGGGCAGCGCCCGGCAGGACGGGGCCCGGATCTCAGTGGGGGTCTGGGCGGCGCCCGGCAGGACGGGGCCCGGATCTCAGCTGATTTCTCTGGGCGGTGCCCGGCAGGACGGGGCCCGGATCTCAGCTGATTTCTCTGGGCACTGCTGTGATACACTGATACACTGCTGGGGACTAAGATCACTGTGACGAGTTCGGTCACAGAGACCCCTGGGGAGCCGCCACTACCTGAAGCTGCCTCGGAGCCCGTTTCCCTGCCAGCCGGGGGCTCCAGAACCCACCTGGTGGAGCCAGACACGCCAGCTGCTGCAGCCCCGCCCCAGGCCTGGGCCACGCCCCAAAGCTGCAGAATTAACTGAAAACGGCTTAAGACGTGCTCCTGTCTCCAGCCCCCAGACACCCAGCTCCCGACGGCATCCAACCCCCAATGAATCCGTTTTACCCGGTATAACGCTTATACAGGGTCAACTCAGAAATTGTCCACCCTCTATAACACTGATAGAGAGATACGCACAGGTGTTTGCTCCCCCAGGTATTAATACGTACCCTGAGTTCATTAATAAGCAAAAAGTGATTTTATTAAGTATAAAAATTAGGATTTAAGTGGTTCCAAGTAATAACAGGCAGAACAAAGTGAATTACCAGCAAAATAAAACAAAAACACGCAAGTCTAAGTCCGCAGGGGTCTGTTTTGGGACCAGCTCTGTTCAATATCTTCATTAACGACTTCGATATTGGCATAGAAAGTACGCTTATTAAGTTTGCGGATGATACCAAACTGGGAGGGATTGCAACTGCTTTGGAGGATAGGGTCATAATTCAAAATGATCTGGACAAATTGGAGAAATGGTCTGAGTTAAACAGGATGAAGTTTAACAAAGACAAATGCAAAGTGCTCCACTTAGGAAGGAACAATCAGTTTCACACATACAGAATGGGAAGAGACTGTCTAGGAAGGAGTATGGCAGAAAGGGATCTAGGGGTTATAGTGGACCACAAGCTAAATGTGAGTCAACAGTGTGATGCTGTTGCAAAAAAAGCAAACGTGATTCTGGGATGTATTAACAGGTGTGTTGTGAGCAAGACACGAGAAGTCATTCTTCCGCTCTACTCTGCTCTGGTTAGGCCTCAGCTGGAGTATTGTGTCCAGTTCTGGGCACCGCATTTCAAGAAAGATGTGGAGAAATTGGAGAGGGTCTGGAGAAGAGCAACAAGAATGATTAAAGGTCTTGAGAACAATACCTATGAAGGAAGGCTGAAGGAATTGAGTTTGTTTAGTTTGGAAAAGAGAAGACTGAGAGGGGACATGATAGCAGTTTTCAGGTATCTAAAAGGGTGTCATAAGGAGGAGGTAGAAAACTTGTTCACCTTAGCCTCTAAGGATAGAACAAGAAGCAATGGGCTTAAACTGCAGCAAAGGAGGTCTAGGTTGGACATTAGGAAAAAGTTCCTAACTGTCAGGGTGGTTAAACACTGGAATAAATTGCCTCGGGAGGTTGTGGAATCTCCATCTCTGGAGATATTTAAGAGTAGGTTAGATAAATGTCTATCAGGGATGGTCTAGACAGTATTTGGTCCTGCCATGAGGGCAGGGGACTTGACTCGATGACCTCTTGAGGTCCCTTCCAGTCCTAGAATCTATGAATCTAATACAGTAGGAAACTAAATGCAGGTAAATCTCACCCTCAGAGATGTTCCAGTAAACTTTCACAGGCTAGACTCCTTCCTAGTCTGGGCCCAATCCTTCCCCCTGGTACAGTCCTTCTTCCAGATCAAGTGGTAACTCGGGGATTTCTTATGACTGGCCCCCTTTGTTCTGTTCCACCCCGTTTTATAGCTTTGGCACAAGGCGGGAATCCTTTGTCCCTCTCTGTGTTCCCACCCCCTCCTTCTCAATGGAAAAGCACCAGGTTAAAGATGGATTCCAGTTCCGGTGACATGATCACATGTCACTGTAAGACTTCATTGCCCACTTGCCAGCACACAGGTATACAGGAAGACTTACAGGTAAACACAGCCTCCTACAGTCAATTGTCCTAGTCAATGGGAGCCATCAAGGTTCCAAAGCACCATTAATGGCCCACACTTTGCATAATCACAACAGGACTCAGAGTTAACTTCATATTCCTAGTTTCAGACACAAGAGTGGTACATTTATACAAATAGGATGACCACACTCAGGAGATTATAAGCTTTGTAATGATACCTTACAAGAGACCTTTTGCATGAAGCATATTCCAGTTACATCGTATTCACCCCCATTAGCAGGGTTCTGTGAAGCATTATGGGGTGCAACGTCCCAGTTCCCTGCTGCAGGGGCCAGGCCGGGTTCTGGCGGGGGGGGGGACAGGCCGGTACCTGCATTGCTAGAGTTAGGACAGGCGCAGGCCGGCGTCAGGCGCCGCTGGGGGTTCTGGGCACGAGGGGGTGAAATCCTGCCCCGCCGATCCCAGCCTGCGCAGAGCCGCGGGGGCCCAGGCTGGGCCTTGGCACCAGGCCTGGCTTTCAGCCGTGGCGTGTCTGGCACTGACCCTGCCCTCTGCCGACGCAGGAAGGCCAGCAGCTCCTTGAGGAGAAGCCGGAGCTGGCCGGCTCGGTGAAGAGGCAGCTGGAGGAGATCCGGCAGTGCTGGGGGGAGCTCGAGAGCACGGCGCAGGCCAGGGCCCAGCACCTCCTGGAGGCCAGCAAGGCGGAGCAGCTGGTGCAGAGCTACGCGGACCTGGACAAGAGGCTGGTGAACATGGAGGGGCAGCTGCAAGCTGTGGATGCTGGCGCCAGCCTGGCCACCGTCAACAACCAGCTGAAGAAACTCCAGGTAGGGCTGGGCGGCGACAAACCCAGCACGTGGGTGTGCTGCATGGAGCACTGTGAAGGGGTGGACTGGGAGTCCGGACTCCTGGGTTCTCTCCCACCTCTGGGAGGGGAGTGGGGGCTGGTGGTGAGAGCAGGGGGGGCTGGGAGCCAGGACTCCTCGGTCTCTCCCTGGCTCTGGGAGGGGAGTGGGGTCTAGTGGTTAGAGCAGGGGGCTGGGAGCCAGGACTCCTGGGTTCTATCCCTGGCTCGGGGAGGGGAGTGGGGGCTGGTGGTTAGAGCAGGGGGCTGGGAGCCAGAACTCCTGGGTTCTGATCCTGGCTCTGGGAGGGGAGTGGGGGCTGGTGGTTAGAGCAGGGGGCTGGGAGCCAAGACTCTGTGTTTGCCATTGACCAAGCCGTTTCTGCAGCCGCGGTGCCGGGCCCGGCCCGTGCCTCCCTCCAGCGCCTGGCCTTGCCGCTCCCCCACGATGCTCGGCCCCGCGAGGGGACAGGACGCCCCCGGCCCTCACCCCCCCGCTGTCTCTCTCTCTCGCAGACGATGGAGTCGCAGATGGAGGAGTGGTACAAAGAGGCCGGGCAGCTCCAGGCGCAGCTGGCCTCCCTGCCCCTGGAGCCGGCCAGCAAGGAGGCGGTGGACGAGAAGCAGAACGCGGTGGGGACGCGGATTGTCCGCCTCATCGAGCCCCTGAAAGAGAGAAGGAGGA
Source organism: Chrysemys picta bellii (assembly GCF_011386835.1). Taxonomy (NCBI): domain Eukaryota; kingdom Metazoa; phylum Chordata; order Testudines; family Emydidae; genus Chrysemys; species Chrysemys picta. The sequence continues at coordinate 978,773 of NC_088807.1, read as the reverse complement.
TCCTGCTGGCTTCCAAGGAGGTGCATCAGGTCTGCCGTGACCTGGAGGACGAGATCGTAAGTCGGGGATGGGGGATTGCGCGGGCGGGGGGGGGGGGGCAGCAGCTTCTCATCCCCTTCCCCAGTTCCAGGAGCTGACCGCTGGCTCCCAGCAGGCAGGGACCCAGTTAGAGCCCCAGTCAAAGGAAAGGCCAGGGATGGAGCGGGCGTCAGAGCGGCCCCACACCTGCGAGGTGGGGCCCTGTGGGGCCAGGCACTGGTGCATTTGGAGATCAGTGGAGTGCCACGGATTTGTACCAGCTGGGGGGCTGGCCCCGGGGACTCCAGTGGAGTGACACTGATTTACACTGGGGGGGGGGAAGAATCTTGTTATGCTTATAAGAGCACATGGGATCTTTTTCCAGGGAGAAGGCAATATGCCGCATTTAGTGAAAATACAATAGTTAGCACATGCCTTTACACACACACACACACACACATACAATAGTTAGCACATGCCTTTACACACACACACACACATACACGCACACACACGCCAATCGAGGCTTTGCAGGATGGAACCAGAGTCTTGTGGCAAAACACTCCAGCGTTAGGCCTGTAAATTCCCACGTTTGTCTATGGATTTGGCAATGTCATTCTGGGATCGTTGGTCCTTACGTGGGGTTAATCTTGGGGTTTTCTTCTTTGTTGTCTCGCCTTCGGGGGTGTTTGCCTCACCTCTGAGGTTGTCGATGCTGCTAACTCGTTTAGCATCAGCAACAATGGATGTTTTCTGATTGTTTCCTGCTGTCCCTCCAAGTCTCTCACTTCTTGCCCATCTGGACATTTGGGATGGCTTTAACCATGCACATGTCCTTTACTCACCCCAACAATTGTCCAGAGGATTTCAGACAGGAGTCCATTTTCAAAAGGGTTCAATGGTTACTAAAGGGATTACAAAAGAACATTACACAACTTCATTTGCAATGCAGATAAGAAACAAGACCTTCTAGCAAACACTAATGAAAACTTCTCCTAAAACCAAAGGGGACCAGAATCAGCCATAAGGCCTGTTCTGGTCTGTTCCTGCCTTAACGTCAGGTCAGACACAGGCAGCCTGGCTGATGTGTTTTTTCTAAGGACCCAGGGTCGTTCCTTCCTGCTGGCCAGTCAGGGTGGGCGGCAGAATACAATCAAATCATCTCCTACAGCAATACACTGAAGACATGCTACATTCTCATCTTCTTCTTCTTTACAGACGACGAGGATCCTTGTGGCACCTTAGAGACTAACACATTTATTTGGGCCTAAGCTTTCGCGGGCTAGAACCCACTTCATGGGATGAAAAATTCTTTATCCTTCATTCTAAATTATACAGAATACAAACACTAAATCCTACTACTAGAATATGGCCCAAGTGACTCCAGTGGAGTGACCCCGATTCACACCAGGCGGGCGGGTTCTGGTGCCCAGGGGCTGATCCAGGCGCTGCCGTTCCCTCGCGTTTGCTTTATTCACACTGTGCCCCGGCCTGGGCCCAGCCCTCGGTTTTCATGCCACGGTTCCTCTGCTCTGTCCCGTCTCCCTCCAGAGCTGGGTCCAGGACCGGCTGCCGCTCGCCACCTTGCGAGACCACGGGAGCAATCTGCAGGCAGTGCAGCACTTCATCAAGAAGAACCAGGTAGGCTTGGTCCTCACCCAGCGCTGGGGTCCTGCAGCATCGCAGGCTGGGCACCCGGATGCCTGGGTTCTCTTCCCGGCTCTGGGAGGGGAGTGGGGGCTGGTGGTTAGAGCAGGGGGGGCTGGGAGCCAGGACTCCTGGGTTCTGTGTCCGGCTCAGTGTGACATTGGGGGGATCCAGCCCCTGCCCTTCCCTGTGCCTTGGGCACTGACCCCCCTGGCTGGGGGCGGTTACAGGGCCCAGCCCCTGTCTGCAGCGTGCTGGGGGGCCCCGGCTGGCAGAGCCCCGTGCTGCCGAGAACCGAGCCCCCCCGTATGTGTGACTGGGCGCCGCTAACCCTGCCCCCCACACCCCCCACCAGAACCTGCGGCGTGAGCTGCAGGTGCACCAGCCCCGGGTGGACGAGGTGCTGGAGCGGGCGGGCGCCCTCGCCTCCATCAAGAGCCCCGAGGTGGACGGGGTGCGGCTGCTGCTGGAGAAGCTGCGGGAGCTGTGGGGGGCGCTGGGGGAGCAGACGGAGCAGCGCCAGCACCTGCTGGACGCCACCTACCAGGTGGAGCAGTATTACTTCGACGTGGGCGAGGTGGAGGCCTGGCTCGGCGAGCAGGAGCTGCTGCTGCTGAACGAGGAGAAGGGCAAGGTGAGGGCGGCGCCGGGGGCTGTGCTGGCACGGGACAGCAGGGGGCGCTGTCCCCTGGCAGGCAGGGCTGGCCCCAGGGCGGCGCTAGGGGGCAGGGCGGGGCCAGCAGGGGGCGCTGTGGGGCAGGGAGCAGGGCGGGGCCAGCAGGGGGCACTGTGAGGCAGGGGGCTCAGCAGGGGGCGCTGTCCCCTGGCAGTTGGTGCTGGCCCCAGGGCGGCGCTAGGGGGCGCTGTGGGGCAGGGAGCGGCGTGGGGGGCTCAGCAGAGGGCGCTCTCCCCTGGCAGTTGGTGCTGGCCCCAGGGCGGCGCTAGGAGGCGCTGTGGGGCAGGGAGCGGCGTGGGGAGCTCAGCAGGGGGCGCTCTCCCCTGGCAGACAGGGCTGGCCCCTGGGCGGCGCTAGGGGGCGCTGTGGGGCAGGGAGTGGGATGGGGAGCTCAGCAGGGGGTGCTGTCCCCTGGCAGTTGGTGCTGGCCCCAGGGCGGCGCTAGGGGGCACTGTGGGGAAGGGAGCGGCGTGGGGGGCTCAGCAGGGGGCGCTGTTCCCTGGCAGACAGGGCTGGCCCCAGGGCAGCGCTAGGGGGCGCTGTGGGGCAGGGAGCGTGGCTGGGGGGCTCAGCAGGGGGCGCTCTCCCCTGGCAGTTGGTGCTGGCCCCAGGGCGGCGCTAGGGGGTGCTGTGGGGCAGGGAGCGGGATGGGGGGCTCAGCATGGGGCGCTGTCCCCTCAGGGCCGGCTCCAGGCACCAGCCGAGCAAGCTGGTGCTCGGGGCGGCAGCTTGTAGGAGGCGGCGTTCGGCCCAATCCTAGGGCGGCACGGCCGCCTTTTTGTTTTGTTTCTTGTTGTTCCGCTCCGGCCGGGCTGTAGGGGGTGGCATGGAGGACGGGAGCGCCCTGCAGCAAGCCCGGCATGGCAGCCCGCGTCCTTCCCTCCCCGCCGACCGCGGTGCGGAGCCCTCCCGGCAGGGGGCGCGGCGGGAGGGGCCGCGTGGCAGTGCCCTGCTGAAGCCCTGGCCGCCCCCCTTCTCTCTCCCCCCACTACCCGGCCACGTCTGCAGGGCAGGGAGTCCCCCTGCACCCGCGCTCCGGCCGCGCCGCAGGGGTGGCCAGAAAGCCGGAGCCGGCCCTGTCTCCCCTGGGCTGTTCGGAGCCCCAGGAGCGGGAGCCGGGGGCTGGCCCGGTGGACAGGCCCCGGGCTCGGATCCCGCTGCTAACCCCAGTTGCCTTCCCCGCCCCAGGACGAGCAGAGCACCCTGCAGCTGCTGAAGAAGCACCTGGTGCTGGAGCAGAGCATTGAGAACTACGAGGAGACCATCGCCCAGCTGTCCCGCCAGTGCCGCGCCCTGCTGGAGCTGGGCCACCCCGACAGGTAGGTGGGCGCCCGCCCCGCCCCGCCCCCGTCCCCCGGCCCGCCTGGCGCGGTTCTCTGCACTGACCAGGGTGTGTCCTTGCCCAGCGAACAGATAAGTAGGCGGCAGTCTCAGGCTGACCGGCTCTACGTGTCTCTGAAGGACCTGGTGGAGGAGCGCAAGGCCGGGCTGGAGCAGCAGTACTGGCTGTACCAGCTGAGCCGCGAGGTGGATGACCTGGAGCACTGGATCGCCGAGAAGGAGGTGGTGGCCGGGTCGCCGGAGCTGGGCCAGGACTTCGAGCACGTCACGGTGAGCGAGGCGCCCGTGGACGGGCGCTGGGGACGGCTCGGTCGGATCTGCGCTGTGCCTTGGCCCTGCCCCAGCGCCCGCAGGGCTCATGCCCCTCTGTGCCCCCAGGGCACATGCCCCTCTGCGCCCCCGGGCTCGCGCCCCTACCCCAGCAACCCCAGGGCACGCGCCCCTGCCCCAGCGCCCCCAGGGCACATGCCCCTCTGCACCCCCAGGGCTCACGCCCCTGCCCCAGCACCCCCAGGGCTCACGCCCTTGCCCCAGCACCCCCAGGGCACACACACACCCCTGTGCCCCCAGGGCTCACGCCCCCCTGCGGCCCCAGGGCACAACCCCCCAATGCCCCCAGGGCACACGCCCCCCCCGACTGGGCTGACTGTGCCCCATACCCCCTGGGCGGGGTTCCCTGTGCCCGGCTGGGTGCTGTGTCTGTGCCGCGCCTCGTACCCGTCCCACGGTCTCTGTGCCACATGCTGTTCTCCACCTCCACGTTCCGTGCTCTGGTCTGTGTCTCGTGTGCTCACCGCCACCCCCACCCCCCAGCTACTGCAGGAGAAGTTCACGGCGTTCGCCAGCGAGACGGGCAGCTTGGGGAACGAGCGGCTCTCGGCCGTGAACCAGATGGTGGACGAGCTGATCGACTACGGGCACGTGGACGCGGCCACCATCGCGGAGTGGAAGGACGGGGTGAACGAGGCCTGGGCCGACCTGCTGGAGCTGATGGAGACGCGGGCCCAGATGCTGGCTGCCTCCCACGAGCTGCACAAGTTCTTCAGCGACTGCAGGGACCTGCTGGCCCAGATCGAGGAGAAGAAGCAGCGGCTGCCGGAGGTGGCGGCCCGTGAGTCCCGCAGCTCCGCCGGGGCCCTGCAGCGGGTGCTCAGCGCCTTCGAGCACGACGTGCAGGTGCTGGTGAGCCAGGTGAGGGGGCTTTGCGGGGTAACCAGCCCCACCCCAGAGGGGACGCGTCTCGGCCCCCGCGCCCCACCCCAGAGGGGACGCGTCTCGGCCCCCGCGCCCCACCCCAGAGGGGACGCGTCTCGGCCCCCGCGTCCCACCCCAGAGGGGACGCGTCTCGGCCCCCGCGTCCCACCCCAGAGGGGACGCGTCTCCGCCCCCGGCACCCCACCCCAGAGGGGACGCGTCTCGGCCCCCGCGCCCCACCCCAGAGGGGACGCATCTCGGCCCCCGCGCCCCACCCCAGAGGGGACGCATCTCCGGCCCCGCGCCCCACCCCAGAGGGGACGCATCTCGGCCCCCGCGCCCCACCCCAGAGGGGACGCATCTCAACCCCCCGCGCCCCACCCCAGAGGGGACGCATCTCGGCCCCCGCACCCCACCCCAGAGGGGACGCATCTCCGGCCCCGCGCCCCACCCCAGAGGGGACGCATCTCGGCCCCCGCGCCCCACCCCAGAGGGGACGCATCTCAACCCCCGCGCCCCACCCCAGAGGGGACGCATCTCGGCCCCCGCGCCCCACCCCCAGAGGGGATGCGTCTCCGCCCCCGCGCCCCACCCCAGAGGGGATGCGTCTCGGCCCCCGCGCCCCACCCCAGAGGGGACGCATCTCAACCCCCGCGCCCCACCCCAGAGGGGACGCATCTCAACCCCCGCGCCCCACCCCAGAGGGGACGCATCTCGGCCCCCGCGCCCCACCCCAGAGGGGACGCATCTCGGCCCCCGCGCCCCACCCCAGAGGGGACGCATCTCGGCCCCCGCGCCCCACCCCAGAGGGGACGCATCTCGGCCCCCGCGCCCCACCCCAGAGGGGACGCATCTCGGCCCCCGCGCCCCACCCCAGAGGGGACGCGTCTCGGCCCCCGCGCCCCACCCCAGAGGGGACGCGTCTCGGCCCCCGCGCCCCACCCCAGAGGGGACGCATCTCAGCCCCCACGTCCCACCCCAGAGGGGACGCATCTCAGCCCCTGGCCATGGGGCCTGTATAACTAGCCCCCGCGCCCCACCCCAGAGGGGACGCATCTGTCGCGGAGTGTGGGGGAGTCAGGGCCCTGCACCCCTCTTCCCGAGATTCACTGCGACTCTCAGCCAACCAGTAAAGCAGAAGGTTTATTTAAGGACAGGAACACAGTCTCAAGCAGAGCGTGTAGGTACGACCAGACCCCCTCAATTAGGTCCCTCTGGGAGGTTCAGGGAGCTTAGACCCCAGCTTGGGGTTCCCTGTGTTGCACCACCCAGCCCCAACCGAAACTAAACTCCCAGCCCCTCCCGCTGCTCCTCTCCTTTGTTCAGTCTCCCGGGCAGAAGGTGTTAATTCTCCCCACCCCCGTTCCTGGCTCAGGTTACAGCTCAGGTAGCTTCCTTCAAGGGAAGTCCCCCCTCCTCACTGCAATCCCCCTGCAACATTCCCAGGTCAAATCTGCCCTGCTCCCTGCTCCGTCACAGCATCTCAGCCCCCGCGCCCCACACCAGAGGGGACGCATCTTAGCCCCCGCGCCCCACCCCAGAAGCAGCTGCATTGCAATGCCAGGTGCAGTGATCCTTGTGCCCAGGGCCCAGCCCCAGGGCCGCTCCGCTCAGCCCCCATTCCCCAGCAGGTGCGGCAGCTGCAGGAGGGGGCGGCCCAGCTGCGCACAGTGTACGCCGGGGAGAACGCCGATGCCATCGCCACCAAGGAGCAGGATGTGCTGCGGGCGTGGAAGGAGCTGCTGGGCTCGTGCGAGGCGTGCCGGCTGCAGATCACCACCACCACCGACAAGATGCGCTTCACCAGCATGGTGCGCGACCTCATCTCCTGGATGGACGGCGTCAGCTGCCAGATCGGTACTGGCGAGAAGCCCAGGTACCGGGGCCAGCGGGGCTTGGCCTTGGGAGCCTCAGACAGCTCAGTGCAGCCCAGGCCTTGGCCTTCTGCAGCATCGCTCCGTCCATCCCTCCCTCGCTCCATCCCTCCGTCCATCCATCCCTCGCTCCATCCCTCTGTCCTGCAGCATCCCTCCATCCATCCATCCCTCGCTCCATCCCTCCTTCCATCCCTCTGCCCTGCAGCATCCCTCCATCCATCCATCCCTCGCTCCATCCCTCCGTCCATCCATCCCTCGCTCCATCCCTCTGTCCTTCAGCATCCCTCCGTCCATCCATCCCTCGCTCCATCCCTCCGTCCATCCATCCCTCGCTCCATCCATCCCTCTGTCCTGCAGCATCCCTCCATCCATCCATCCCTCGCTCCATCCCTCTGTCCTGCAGTGTCCCTCCATCCCTCGCTCCTTCCATCCCTCTGTCCTGCAGTGTCCCTCCATCCATCCATCCCTCACTCCATCCCTCCGTCCATCCATCCCTCGCTCCATCCATCCCTCTGTCCTGCAGCATCCCTCCATCCATCCATCCCTCGCTCCATCCCTCTGTCCTGCAGTGTCCCTCCATCCCTCGCTCCATCCATCCCTCTGTCCTGCAGCATCCCTCCATCCATCCATCCCTCGCTCCATCCCTCTGTCCTGCAGCATCCCTCCATCCATCCATCCCTCACTCCATCCCTCTGTCCTGCAGTGTCCCTCCATCCCTCGCTCCTTCCATCCCTCTGTCCTGCAGCATCCCTCCATCCATCCATCCCTCGCTCCATCCCTCTGTCCTGCAGCATCCCTCCATCCATCCATCCCTCGCTCCATCCCTCTGCCCTGCAGCATCCCTCCATCCATCCATCCCTCGCTCCATCCCTCCGTCCATCCCTCCCTCGCTCCATCCCTCCGTCCATCCATCCCTAGCTCCATCCATCCCTCTGTCCTGCAGCATCCCTCCATCCATCCATCCCTCGCTCCATCCCTCTGTCCTGCAGTGTCCCTCCATCCCTCGGTCCTTCCATCCCTCTGCCCTGCAGCATCCCTCCATCCATCCATCCCTCGCTCCATCCCTCCGTCCATCCCTCCCTCGCTCCATCCCTCCGTCCATCCATCCCTCGCTCCATCCATCCCTCTGTCCTGCAGCATCCCTCCATCCATCCCTCCCTCGCTCCATCCCTCTGTCCTGCAGCATCCCTCGCTCCATCCATCCCTCTGTCCTGCAGCATCCCTCCATCCATCCATCCCTCGCTCCATCCCTCTGTCCTGCAGCGTCCCTCCATCCTTCGCTCCATCCCTCCTTCCATCTCTCTGCCCTGCAGCAGCCAGCCAACCCTCTCACTGTCACCAGCGCGGGCTCCTCACCTCCCCATGCCCCGGCCCGTTTGATGAGTGGCCGCCCTGTGCAGGACCCACCCCAGACGCCGTGGCAGAGCTCCTGGGGGCAGGAAGGGGGCAGAGAACCCGGGCTCCGGACTCTCCCCTCTGGGTGCCTGAGGAAGAGAGGTGGTTTGTCCAGGCCTGGGGACCCGCTGGGGACAGGGCTGGCTGGTGGGTCCCCTGGCGTGGATCCGAGGGCAGGGTCGTGGCCCTGGAGCCCACGCGGCCGCTCTGGGGGCCCCTCCGCCCGGCCCCGCTCCTCCCCCATAGCCAGGCCTGCCCCATCTCCCCCCAGGGACGTGTCCTCGGTGGAGGTGCTGATGAACTATCACCAGGGTCTGAAGAGTGAGATCGAAGCCCGAAGCCAGAGCATCGCGGCCTGCGTGGAGCTGGGCAAGACCCTAGTGCTCAACAGAAGCCCCGTGGCCGAGGAGGTAAGGCCGGCGCTGGGGCTGGGGTGGAGTGGGGTGGGGGGACAGGGCGCGGGGCTTGGGGGATGGGGAGGGGGCAGGGGGACAGGGCCTGGGGGATGGGGATGGGGTGGAGGGATGGGGCGGGGGGACTGGACGGGACATGGGGCCTGGGGGACAGGGCGGGGGGACAGAGCTTGGGGGCTGGGGCAGGGGGACAGGGCGTAGGACCTGGGGGATGGGATGGGGGGGACAGGGGGTGGGCGCTGGGGCGGGGGACAAGGGCTGGGAGACGGGGAGATTCGCCATCGCTGCCACTTGGGGCTGGCACCGCTGGGGGCTGGGGTGTGAGGTGTGCAGGCCCCTGGCAGACACACGTGTCTCTCTGCAGATCAAGGGCCACATGGAGAGGCTGATGACCAAGAAGAAGGAGCTGACTGACAAGTGGGACAAGCACTGGGAGTGGCTGCAGCAAAGTGAGTCCAAGGCACCCGCCCCCCAGGCCGGGAACGGACCCTGTAACAAACCTGGGGGCGCATGCTTACAGCTGGGGGGGCGCCTGGGAGCCAGGACTGGGAGGGGAGGGGGGGTTAGTGGTTAGAGCAGGGGGGGCTGGGAGCCAGGACTCCTGGGTTCTCTCCCCAGCTCTGGGGGGGAGTGGGGACTAGTGGTTAGAGCAGGGGGGGGCTGGGAGCAAGGACTCCTGGGTTCTCTCACCGGCTCTGGTAGGGGTGTGGGGGTTGGTGGTTAGAGCAGGGGGGGCTGGGAGCCAGGACTCCTGGGTTCTCTCCCCGGCTTAGTTGCCGTGTGCCCTGGGCGAGTCGTGCCAGCCCTCTGGTGTTCAGTGGCCCCTCCGTGGACGGCACGTAGAGACTGGCACCCACTGGTGGTGCTGGTGTGTGGAGCCCCCGGACTGACCCCCCGAGGGGAGAGCGGGAGGGGCCACGTGCTCACCCCCCCCGCTCTCCCCAGTGCTGGAAGTGCACCAGTTCGCGCAGGAGGCCGTGGTGGCCGACGCCTGGCTCACGGCCCAGGAGCCCCTGCTGAAGAGCCACCAGCTCGGCAGCAGCGTGGATGAGGTGGAGCAGCTGATCCGGCGCCACGAGGCCTTTCGCAAGGCGGCCTCCACCTGGGAGGAGAGATTCAGCTCCCTCCGCCGCCTCACCACGGTATGGGGGGAGCCCATCCGCCCCCGTGGGCCCTGGACCGCCCCGGCCACGCCCCGACCCGCCCCCTGGGGCCTGGCCACGCCCCCGATCCGCCCCCGTGGGCCCTGGATCTGGCCACGGCCCGGCCACGCCCCCGACCCGCCCCATGGGGCCTGGCCACGCCCCCGATCCGCCCCATGGGGCCTGGGGGCCTGGCCATGCTCCCGATCCGCCCCCATGGGCCCTGGATCCACCACAGCCACGCCCCTGGCCACGCCCCCGATCCGCCCCATGGGGCCTGGCCATGCCCCTGATCCACCCCATGGGCCCTGGGGGGGCAGGGAACAGCCACAGCATCGGGGTCCCTGGCCACTCTCCAATCCGCCCCCAGCCACGCCCCAATCCACCCCATATGGGGCAGAGAATTTTACCATCTCGCTGGCTGGAGATAGAACCCAGGAGTCCTGGCTCCCAGCCCTGCACTTTAACCAGAACCCGTTTTCCCTGCAGCTAGAGAAGCTGAAGGCCGAGCAGAGCAAGCAGCCGGCCACACCACTCCTGGGACGCAAATTCTTGGGGGAGCCCAGCGAGCCGGGCCTCAAGGGCCCCTCGCTGCTGCGCCAGGCCGAGGCAAAGCTGGAGCGGCAGGACCTGCTGCGGGGCCGGCCCCAGGCTCCGGCCCTCCCCAGCGGGGGCCCGGGGGAGCCCGCGGAGGCGCTGGAGCTCAGGGTGGCCTACGTGCGGCAGGAGATGAAGCCGGAGCGGCTGCAGCCCCGGCTCGACCGCGTGCAGGAGGGCCTGGCTGTCGGCGCCGAGAGGCTGAGGGAGGCGAAGGCGGCGGCTGAGGAGAGGCTGGAGGCCAAGCCGAGCCAGCACCTGCAAGTGCCCGTGGCAGGCACGGTGCTGGCGGAGCCGGCCCAGGTCAGCCGTGCTGAGACACAGCCGGAGCAGCCGCGGGAGCAGCGTCCGGAGCCCAGCGAGCAGGAGACGCTGCGCCACGAGCAGGCGGAGAGGCGCCGGGAGCGGCACGAGCGGCGCCTGGAGCGGCAGGGGTCCAGCGAGCAGGAGACGCCCCGGCACGAGCTGGCGGAGAGACGCCGGGAGCGGCACGAGCGGCGCCTGGAGCGGCAGGAGTCCAGCGAGCAGGAGACGCCCCGGCACGAGCAGGCGGAGAGGCGCCGGGAGCGGCACGAGCGGCGCCTGGAGCGGCAGGAGTCCAGCGAGCAGGAGACGCCCCGGCACGAGCCCAAAGGGGGCGGGTGAGTGCCACGCTCCACACCCGGGAGGCCTCCACTGGTATCTCTGGGCCCCCGGCATCCTAGGGGGGTGTTAGCTCTGCTTACCTGGGCCGGGGCGACACCCCGCAGTCCAGGGGTTCAGTCCAGCCAGCCCTGCACAGTGTGTTTTTAAATGTGCCCGTGTCCTGGGGCACGGAGAGCGCAAACCGGGGCCGTTTCTTTCTTCGCGGGTGGGAACGAAGACCTGGATGGCTGGGGATCCCCAAGGCCGTGTTAAGCCCAGGTTAGAACTGGAGAGATTCAAACAGAACCTGGCTTTAGAGAAACCGAACCCAAAAGCAAACTGGTTTCTCACTACAATCCTGCGTCTCTTTGGCATCTCGCCTTGCCGTAGTGACGCTGCAAACACGGACTGGGGGCTTGTGCGCGCTGCGTTCACAGCAAACTGAAATCATGCCTGTCTGAAACAAGTCAATGAGTGACGTAAATAATTCGTCAAATCCACCAAACGATGCAGCAAATGGATGTAAAAATAAAGGAATTCAATTGCCTGGAATTGAATTCATCCGACGTGAACAGACCAGGGATAAAGGGTTGAGTCCACGTTCCTGGCAATAGCCAATTTGGTCTCACATTTTGATCTTGGGCTTTGTTCTACTGCCCTGCGGCCTCCTGGGCTGTTCTCGTAACTTCTCCTCAGATGGGAAACGTGGCCCAGGATTTGCCAGCGTCCCTTGGCTAATCGAGGCCAGCGCCCCCTAGTCCTGCCTTATGCCTGCTTCTCCTGCCTGGGAGTGGGGTCTGGCTGAGCCAGGCCTGGCGCCCTGGGACCTGAGAAGACCACGAGGGCTCCCGCCTTTTCTGCCCAGTGGTGTGATCTGTGTCGGGCTGGCGGGCTGCCTCGTCCACCCGAGGGACAGCTGCCAATCAGCAAACTCCTCCTGCCGCTTCCTCTGTGTCTGGCGGGCAGGGATCAAACTCCGGCTCCCCCAGCTCGCCCCGTCTGTGCCCAAACCTCCAAACCCCGGCACCTCTTTCGGAGCCGGAGTGAAACCAGTTTCAATCTTCAGAGTAGCAGCCGTGTTAGTCTGTATCCGCAAAAAGAACAGGAGTACTTGTGGCACCTTAGAGACTAACACATTTATTAGAGCATAAACTTTCGTGGACTACAGCCCACTTCTTCGGATGCATATAGATGTGGGCTGTAGCCCACGAAAGCTTATGCTCTAATAAATGTGTTAGTCTCTAAGGTGCCACAAGTACTCCTGTTCTTTTGCAGTTTCAATCTGAAGCAGGAGGAGGGAGATGAGCGCAGTGCAGGGATGTGCGAGGAGGGGGAGTCTCACACCCAGCGTGGGACACCTGTCTGCACGGCCCCCCAGGCAGCGCGGACCAAGCCTCCCCCAGCTGCTCCCACACCCTAGGGGGCCTTTGACCGGCAGGGCCCTGGGCCGAGGGGGAGATCGGCCGCGCCCGAGGCTGCTTGGCCCCTGGCTGCCAGACATGGGTAGAAAACGGCTTCCCCACCACGTTCCCACCAGCTCCGGCTGATTTTCTTTTCACCCAAACGAAACCCCCCCGTTGAGTTTTCCTGTGTCAGATCCCAGACGTCCCCCAGCAGGAAATCTGTGCGGGGGGATGCTGAGCGCTCTCCCCCCCTCCCGGCTCGGTCATGGCCCCCTCCAGGGCTGCGCGTCTCACCCTCTCTCTCTTCACTGGCAGCAAGACCACGCTGGCGGAGATCGTGGAGCAGCTGCAGGAGAAGGAGTCGGCCGCGCAGGTGCCGGCCCCGGTAAGTGTCTCCCGCGGTGTCCGGTGGGATGAGGTGGAGGAGCGATGGCCCATTTACGCCAGCTGGGGATCTGGCCCGGTGTCCACAGAGCTGGGTTAACCCCTTCAGGCCTGCTCCTGCCCGTTGCAGGGGAAAGCCCCCGCGGCCAGTTGCAGAAGGAAGCGGGGGTCCTCGACAGCCCGTCTCGGGAGAGCGCCCAGCGCCCTGGCCCAGGGGTCCTCAGCGCCGTGGGGCCAGGACGTAAGCTAGAGCTGCCCCAGAGGAACGTGAAGGAGACTTGGCCTCTCCTGGGCCCCGGGATCAGGGCCAGAGCCTGTCTCCTGCGGGGAGCGGGGGCTCTGCCTGTCCACGGGCCTGACGTGCTCTTTGCCCCCCCAGCCCCGCGACTCCCCCGCCCGCCTGCCCAATGGCATCGACCTGCTGCCCGAGAGGACGCCGCGCCCGGACCGGCCCCGGGCCCGCGACAGGCCCAAGCCCAGGAGGAGGCCGCGGCCCAGGGACCCCAGCCAGCCCCCGGGGGAGAGCCGCAGGTCCCGCTCGGCGCCGGCCCAGAGCAGCGCCCCACCCCCTCCGCCCCCCACCTACACCGTCCAGCTGGAGGGCTTCCTCTTACGCAAGCACGAACTGGAGGGGCCCAACAAGAAAGCCTCCAACAGGTGAGGGGCCGGGGCCGCGAGCGGGGGCCCAGCGGGCCGGGGCTGTGGGGGAAGATCGGGGGAGGGGAGCCGGTCCCCTCCCCTGGCCAGCACTGAGTGGCCCCCCCACAGCGGGGTGGGCACAGGGCTGGGACTCAGTTTTTGCCCCACTTGCCCCCCCCTTCCCCCCGCCCCCGGCGGGCGGCCCTGGTAACAGAAATGGGGTTCCCTCGATCCCAAAGGACCAAGCCCCAGACCCAGGTCAAATGATAACTGAGATCTGACCCAAAATCCGCGCTGCAGCCAATTCTTATTAACTAAACTAAACTTCATTAGAAAAGGAAAGAGAGAGAGTTGGGTGGAAGATCAATATACGGACAGACTTGAGTTCAGTTCTTGAGGTCCAGACCCAGAGCAGAGCTGGTGAGTTTGTAGCTGCCCGAAGTCTTTAGAAACAGTCCAGAGGTTACAGTCCAATGTCCGTGCTCAGGGTGGCCCCAGTCAGTGACTGGGGATCTCAATCCTTGTGGCTCCGGGTTTCCCCCTCTTGAAACCAGAGCAGAGCTGAGATGAAGCAGGATCGTGGCCCAGGGTGTTTGCACGTTTCCAGCAGCCTCTTGGCCTGGGGAAACGATCGGCTCCCAACCATCCCGGCAATTAGCCAGGTCCTTTACCCATTGACGGTTCAGCTCCAGGTCACCACAACCTCCACAGAGCCCTAGAGACACTAACACCAGTTCCCTCCAGTGTCCTACATGTTCATACTCCGGGTTTGATCTTTGACTCCAAGCCCCAGCAATAGACGCGCCGGGTTTGCCCCCGTCACAAGCCCTGAGCACATGACTCCCGGCTCGAGCAGCGCGCCTGCATTTCCCGGCTCAGGTCAGTCAGTGGGGTGATTCACTCGTTCTGGCCCTGTCACCCGTCAGTGAGATCTGACATTACACTCCTAATGTGGATGGCGGGATCCTGCCCTGGCCAGCTGAGCCGGGCTCCCCTGCAGGGGTCTCCTCCTGGGGTACTGTGGGGCCATGACCCCAGGCCCACCCCGTATGGCTGGATGGGCCGGGGGATCCCAGTCTGCCCTGTTCCATTGGGGTCGCTCTGTTTTGGTAGGTCCTGGGTAAACCTGTACTGTGTCCTGAGCAAAGGGGACCTGGGCTTCTATAAGGATGCCAAGGGGCAGGCGTCGGGCAGCACCCACGGTGGGGAGCCGCTGGTCCCCCTGCACCAGGCCACTAGCCAGGTGGCCAGTGACTACAAGAAGAAGAAGAACGTCTTCAAGCTCAAGTGAGTCCAGCCGCCCCCCCTCGCCCCGGGTCAGAGACACCCCACCCTCCCGCACCCAAAGACACCGGGCACCCGCCCCCCCCCGAGACACCAGGCACTGCCCCCTCCCTCCCCCAGGTCAGGGACACCGGCCCCTCCTTGCCCCCCACAGGTCAGAGACACCGGGCACCCGCCCCCCTCCCTCCCCCAGGTCAGAGATACCAGGCCCTGGGGGGGCAGCGAGTGTCTGGGTGGGTGCTGCCCTGGGGCTCAGGGGCTCTGTGCTGGGGGGTGAGTTGGGGTTGTGGGGCTGGAGCAGGGCTGCAGGGGGGGCTGCCTGGTAGAGGATGCCCCCGGTTGTCCCAGGGCCGGGCCCCGGCTGATCAGGACGCCATGTGGAAGCCCAGGGGCTGCGTGCGGGGTAGTCCAGAGCTGGGCTCCAGGAAAGGCCCCGGTGGCACGTTTCCCCATCACACATCACCCCCTTGCATGTTCCCCCCTCATACATCACCCTCTCGCACGTCCCCCACTCGCACATTCTCCCTTGTACGTGTCCCCCCTCGCACGTCCCTCCCCCCCCCCATCCCACAACACTAACACGCCGCCTGCTTCCCCCAGGACCGGTGACGGGAACGAGTTCCTGCTGCAAGCCAAGGACGAGGTAGGACACGGCCAGGGTCTCGCTGCTTGGGGCCGGCCGGGAGAGGGGCTGGGGGGTCAGACGGCACAAGGGGAACCCGACCCTGCCAACGCTCACATCTTCCGCGGCTCCTGAGTCCCGTTTCCAGGACCCGGAGCATTCGAACCCCTTCCCCTCGCACTTGGGGCCCAGAGCCCGGCCTGGCCAACGGGCCCGGCCAACGGGCACAGCCACAGCCAGGGGCCGGCCAGGAGTCAGGGCAGGGTGTGCCCAGGCGGGTGCCTCTCGGGGCAGGGTGCCGTGGGTCAGAGGACGGGCAGTGCCGGTTCTCTGGGCCCTGACTGGGTGAAGTTCCACTCGGCCGGGGAGCTGAGCCCTGTGGCCGGGACGCCTCGAGCGTTCCCGGCCGGGAGACGGGGCAGGAAGGCTGGTCCTGAGCCGCTCCAGCAAGTCGAGCTGTGCCGCTTTCCCGCGCTGGGGGGCCAGCCGGGCGTGCCCAGCCCCAGCCGGCCGGTGTATTGGGGGGCCGGGGCCCGGGTGGGTTCAGACAGCCCGAGTCTCTGCCCCCCCAGAGGCTGCGCGGGGGGTTCACGCGGCTCTGACGGCTCTGTCCCACAGGAGGAGATGAAGAACTGGCTCCAGGCGCTGGCTGCCTCCGCCGAGGAGCACGCCGAGATCGCCCGCTGGAGCCAGGCGCTGCTCACCACTTCCTCCACCGACGAGGGCAACCCGCGGCGGGAGAGCGACCGGCGGGCCAGCACCTCCGGCAGGAAGAAGTGAGGCGGGCGGGGCAGAGTGCCGGGGGCTGAGAGCAGAGCCACGCCGCCCCACCGTCTGCAGCCTCCCTCCGCGCCACGCACCGAGCCAGCCCCTCCGTCTGCGCCCGTCCCGGACAGCCCCTGGACATGGGTGCCCCCGCACGCCCGCTGCAGGAATCTGCGCCCGGGGAGAGGAGAGCCCCGAAACACACTCTGTTTGCATTCGGTGCCCGGAGGAGCCCACCCCGTGTCAGCTGGCCCGGCTCCTCACCACGGGATGATATATGCAAACCCGGCACCGTGTGGGGCTGGGAGGGGAAATCCACCGGACTCAGAGACTCTGCGCAGTGGGGAAGGGCCTGGCCCACTTCATTTCATCCCCTGGGGGGCATACAGGAGCCTCCCCCTCTCCCTGCGTGGGGCGGGGCCCAGAGAGAGGCAGGCAGTTCTGGTCCCTCCCCGGGCTGCGGGGGCAGGGTGCCTGTTTACACCGGCTCAGGATTTGGCCAACGCCTTGTGAGTGGGGGAGGGAAGGGGGCAGGGCTGGGGATGGCCTTCGGGTCCATATAATGGTGTGCTGGCCCCTTAAGACCCAGCCTAGGCCCCCGGGCCCCCGGCCCAGGCTGGGCCAGCCAGGGATCGTGGGGAAGGGGACTGAGTTCGAGGTTGGGTCGTTCCTGGCTGGCCCAGCCTGGGCCGGGACCAGCGTGCTCTGGCCCGTTGCTGGCAGGCAGCTCTCCGTTCTGCCACCACCTCACCTCCCTCTCCGTGGCAGCGCCCGCGACTCTGGATGGGGCAGGCGTTTGGAGAGGGCATCCTGCCTCCCTGGCCTGGTCTGTCTCGCTGCAGCCCCGCGCTTGGCATCTCGTGCCCTGGGGGAGCAGGCTCTCCTGCCGCCCGCAGAGCCCTGGCCCTGATGCCGCCGAAGGGTATCTGAGACTCGCCCCCAGCAAGCCCCTGGTTCCACCTCCCACTCGTGCATCCCTTTGCACGCCAGCACTCGTGCACACATGTCCATGCATCCTGGGCCTGCTCTTCCCACCTCTGCCGTGTGGGTCAGAACGGCAGCGCTTGGCCGGATCCCCCACTTCTCCTGTGGAGCCAGGGGCCCGAGGTCTGGGAGCTGGCCCTGCTGCCCAAGCAGGACCCGCTGCGCTCGCTGCTGCCATGGGCAGGGGCTGGCGGCTGGAGCGTTTGCACAGCCAAGGGTGGAGCTGCTGGGCCCAGGGCCTCTGTACCCCACAGGGCCTGTTCAGCCATCTGCCCCCAAGCCCACCCCGCATGTGTCGGGTTTGTGCCTATGCCCGTGCCAGGCTTGCCCAGCCCCCATGGAGGAGCCGTCCCTGGCCCCTCTCCACGTGTCCCCACCCCAGGAGCCCTCCCCCGGTGCCTACAGGCCACAGGAGATCCTGTCCCCGGGGTAGGCAGCAGCCCCCCAGCCCCTGCCCCTTCAAACCCCGCAAGCTCGGGACCAGCCCTTGCCTTGGCCCAGGCAAGAGTTCAGGGTCCTGGCTGCTGTGGGCTGGGCTCCGGTGCCGACTTCTCCCTCCCCAGTGCCATTAACAAGCCATAGTGCTGGGTCTGCACGTGTGTGAGTGAGCGGCCTGGCCCCCAACCTCCAGCCCGCTGGGCCCAGGGGCCCAGTGGGAAGAGCCGGAGGGTGAGGGGCTCCTCCCATGTCACACATCTTTATGCAATAAACGGGCACGGGGAGGCTCTGGGGCAGGGGGCAGCGGGTTCTTGGCCAAAGCAGCCCCTGCCTGGCCGCAGCCCCTCACAGCAGTGCAGAGCCGGGCTGTGGCCCTGGGAGTGACTGGTCAGGGGGTCAGGCCCGTGGGCCGATTGCTTCAGGATTTGGGGCCCTGGAGGGCAAAGCGCCAGGAATGGCTCCAAGGAGCGGCCCCTGCAGGTGGCTGTGCTGGGGCAGGAGCCCAGACGGACGCTGACCAGACGCTCCGTTGGGAATTGCCCCGGCTGTAGCCAAAGCCGCCTCGCCGGGTTCCCGGCCTGTGGAATGGAGCCTGGGCAGGGGCCAAACCCCGCGTCTTCCAAGAGAAATAGACAGGGAGTGGGCTGGACTCCAGCTGGCGTCAACCCCAGGGGCGCTGGCCACCAGACGGGTGTGGAACCAGCGTTTCCTCTCTTGGGTGGCGCCTGCCGCCGTCTCGGGGGCTGGTTCGTCAGGCAGGGCAGAGCCGGGGGCACTGGGATCCGGGGCCCAGTTCTCCGTGCCCTGTGCTGCCGGTCAGGAGCATTTCCCACCCACTCCCCAGCCGCCGTGCAAACCGCCCCCGGCCTTGTGTTGCCCCCCAGCCGTCCCCCTGTTTTATACCCCAGCCCCCCCCACCCCTCGCCTCCGTCTAGTGACATGGGAGAGAATCAAGACAAAGCCACTTCCCTGCACCGGAGCCGGTTCCCCCTTTGGTCCCCCCCCCCCCGGCCGCAGCCCCGGCTTTGGCCGGCGGTCCCGGGAGCCTGTACAATAGTGTCATTGCTCGAATGATGTTTCTCCTCCTGTATAAAGAAAATCTGCCCGTGACAGCGCACGCGGGGTGGGGTGAGTTTATTTGTCCCGGCTGTAAGTCTCTGGGGCGCGGAGACGGGTTTGGCAAGAGAGGAGCCGGGCGCACGACCCCGCCCCCGGAGCCGAGCTGGGCTGTGTCGGGACAGGGGCTGGACTCGACGCCCTGTGCCTCTGCACGGGGGGGGGGCAGGACTCGCCGGGGCACGGGGGGGGTAAGAGGACATGGGGGGGGCAGGACTCGCCGCGGCACGGGGGGGGCTGGGCACTGCCGGCTCGGCCTTGGGCTGCACGGGGGGGGACCGGCCCCCCCCCGCCTGCGGGCTGTGACCCACGTGAGGGGTCAGCGCCGGGTCAGGGAGATGGGGGGGGGCAGGAGCGGGACAAGGGTCAAGAGGGCGGGGCGGGGGGCCCAGTTCCCCCTCTCCGGGGCTGTCCCTTTAAGAGGCGGGACGGGGCAGAGCCCGCTTGGTGTGGGCGGGCCCCGGGGGAAGCGGGATCCAATCAGTGCGCGGGGTGGGCGGGCCCCGGGCGAGAAGCGAGCCAATCGGCGCGCGGGGTGGGCGGGCCCCGGGCGAGAAGCGAGCCAATCGGCGCGCGGGGTGGGCGGGCCCCGGGCGAGAAGCGAGCCAATCGGCGCGCGGGTTGGGCGGGCCCCGGGCCAGGAGGGAGCCAATCGCCGCTAGGGGTGGGCGGGCCCCGGGGGAAGCGGGATCCAATCGGCGCGCGGGGTGGGCGAGTCCACAGTGGGGCGGTGGCGGAAGCGGGGCGCGGGCCCGCGCGGGGCCGGACATGGCGACGCCAGGCGGGAGCGCGCGGCCGGGCGCGGAGCTGATCCAGCTCAACGTGGGGGGCAAAAGGCGAGCGGGGGGAGGGACCGAGACCCCCCCGGAACCCCCCCCGAATCCTGCCCCGCCCCCCGGGACCCCCCCACGGACCTCCCGGCCCCTCCCCCCCGAATCCTGCCCCGCCCCCCGGGACCCCCCCACGGACCTCCCGGCCCCTCCCCCCCGAATCCTGCCCCGCCCCCCGGGACCCCCCCACGGACCTCCCGGCCCCTCCCCCCCGAATCCTGCCCCGCCCCCCGGGACCCCCCCCCACGGGACCTCCCGGCCCCTCCCCCCGGAATCCTGCCCCGCCCCCCGGGACCCCCCCACGGGATATCCCGGCCCCTCCCCCCCGGAATCCTGTCCCGCCCCCCGGGACCCCCCCCCGGGATATCCCGGCCCCTCCCCCCGGAATCCTGCCCCGCCCCCCGGGACCCCCCCACGGGACCTCCCGGCCCCTCCCCCCCGAAATCCTGCCCCGCCCCCTGGGACCCCCCCGGGACATCCCGGCCCCTCCCCCCCGAATCCTGCCCCGCCCCCCGGGACCCCCCCCCCCCCGGGACATCCCGGCCCCTCCCCCCTGGAATCCTGCCCCGCCCCCTGGGACATCCCGGCCCCTCCCCCCCCGAATCCTGCCTCGCCCCCCGGACCCCCCCGGGACATCCCGGCCCCTCCCCCCCGAATCCTGCCCCGCCCCCCGGGACCCCCCCACGGGACCTCCCGGCCCCTCCCCCCGGAATCCTGCCCCCGCCCCCCGGGACCCCCCCACGGGACCTCCCGGCCCCTCCCCCCCGAAATCCTGCCCCGCCCCCTGGGACCCCCCCGGGACATCCCGGCCCCTCCCCCCCGAATCCTGCCCCGCCCCCGGGACCCCCCCCCGGGACATCCCGGCCCCTCCCCCCCCGAATCCTGCCCCGCCCCCCGGGACCCCCCCGGACCTCCCGGCCCCTCCCCCCGAATCCTGCCCCGCCCCCCGGGACCCCCCCGGGACATCCCGGCCCCTCCCCCCCGAATCCTGCCCCGCCCCCCGGGACCCCCCCACGGGACCTCCCGGCCCCTCCCCCCCGAATCCTGCCCCGCCCCCGGGACCCCCCCACGGACCTCCCGGCCCCTCCCCCCCGAATCCTGCCCCGCACCCCCCCACGGGACCTCCCGGCCCCTCCCCCCGGAATCCTGCCCCGCCCCCCGGGACCCCCCCACGGGATATCCCGGCCCCTCCCCCCCGGAATCCTGTCCCGCCCCCCGGGACCCCCCCCCGGGATATCCCGGCCCCTCCCCCCGGAATCCTGCCCCGCCCCCCGGGACCCCCCCACGGGACCTCCCGGCCCCTCCCCCCCGAAATCCTGCCCCGCCCCCTGGGACCCCCCCGGGACATCCCGGCCCCTCCCCCCCGAATCCTGCCCCGCCCCCCGGGACCCCCCCCCCCCCGGGACATCCCGGCCCCTCCCCCCCCGAATCCTGCCCCGCCCCCCGGGACCCCCCCACGGGACCTCCCGGCCCCTCCCCCCCCGAATCCTGCCCCGCCCCCCGGGACCCCCCCACGGGACCTCCCGGCCCCTCCCCCCCGAATCCTGCCCCGCCCCCCGGGACCCCCCCACGGGACCTCCCGGCCCCTCCCCCCCGGAATCCTGCCCCGCCCCCCGGGACATCCCGGCCCCTCCCCCCCGAATCCTGCCCCGCCCCCCGGGACCCCCCCCCGGGACCTCCCGGCCCCTCCCCCCGGAATCCTGCCCCGCCCCACGGGACCTCCCGGCCCCTCCCCCCCCGAAATCCTGCCCCGCCCCCCGGGACCCCCCCGGGACATCCCGGCCCCTCCCCCCCGAATCCTGCCCCGCCCCCCCGGGACCCCCCCCACGGGACCTCCCGGCCCCTCCCCCCCCGAATCCTGCCCCGCCCCCCGGGACCCCCCCCGGCCCCTCCCCCCCGAATCCTGCCCCGCCCCCCGGGAGCCCCCCACGGGACCTCCCGGCCCCACCCCCCCGGAATCCTGCCCCGCCCCCCGGGACATCCCGGCCCCTCCCCCCTGGAATCCTGCCCCGCCCCCTGGGACATCCCGGCCCCTCCCCCCCCGAATCCTGCCTCGCCCCCCGGGACCCCCCCGGGACATCCCGGCCCCTCCCCCCCGAATCCTGCCCCGCCCCCCGGGACCCCCCCACGGGACCTCCCGGCCCCTCCCCCCGGAATCCTGCCCCGCCCCCCGGGACCCCCCCACGGGACCTCCCGGCCCCTCCCCCCCGAAATCCTGCCCCGCCCCCTGGGACCCCCCCGGGACATCCCGGCCCCTCCCCCCCGAATCCTGCCCCGCCCCCCGGGACCCCCCCCCGGGACATCCCGGCCCCTCCCCCCCCGAATCCTGCCCCGCCCCCCGGGACCCCCCCGGGACCTCCCGGCCCCTCCCCCCGAATCCTGCCCCGCCCCCCGGGACCCCCCCAAGGGACCTCCCGGCCCCTCCCCCCCGGAATCCTGCCCCGCCCCCCGGGACCCCCCCATGGGACCTCCTGGCCCCTCCCCCCGGAATCCTGCCCCGCCCCCCGGGACCCCCCCCACGGGACCTCCCGGCCCCTCCCCCCCGGAATCCTGCCCGGCCCCCCGGGACCCCCCCACGGGACCTTCCGGCCCCTCCCCCCGGAATCCTGCCCCGCCCCACGGGAGCCCCCCACGGGACCTCCCGGCCCCTCCCCCCCCGAATCCTGCCCCGCCCCCCGGGACCCCCCCGGGATCTCCCGGCCCCTCCCCCCCGAATCCTGCCCCGCCTCCCGGGACCCCCCCACGGGACCTCCCGGCCCCTCCCCCCCGGAATCCTGCCCCGCCCCCCGGGAGCCCCCCACGGGACCTCCCGGCCCCTCCCCCCCGGAATCCTGCCCCGCCCCCCGGGAGCCCCCCTCCGGGATATCCCGGCCCCTCCCCCCGGAATCCTGCCCCGCCCCCCTCGAACCTCCCGGCCCCTACCCCCGAAATCCTGCCCCGCCCCCCGGGACCTCCCGGCCCCTCCCACCCGGAATCCTGCTCCGCCCCCCGGGACCCACTAGTCCCGGCCCCTCAGAATCCCGCCCCCAGGAGCCCCCAGTTCTGCATCATCCACCCCCGGGGCCGCCCCCCCGACACCCCCTTCACTCCCCCCCGCCTGCCCCCCCCGACACCCCCTTAGCTCCCCACACCTGCCAGGCCCTGGCCCCCCCCCCAACACCCCTTCACTCCTTCCCTGCCAGGCCCTGGCCCCCCCGACACCCCCTTAACTCCCCCCCGCCTCCC
The DNA here is from genome assembly GCF_011386835.1 of Chrysemys picta bellii. Taxonomy (NCBI): domain Eukaryota; kingdom Metazoa; phylum Chordata; order Testudines; family Emydidae; genus Chrysemys; species Chrysemys picta. Next base: position 956,159 of record NC_088807.1, on the reverse strand, counting down.
AGTCCCTGGCCCCCCCAACACCCCCTTCACTCCCCCCACCCGCCTGCCAGGCCCTGCCCCCCCCAACATCCCCTTAACTCCCCCCCCCCGCCAGGCCCTGCCCCCCCCGACACCCCCTTAACTCCCCCCCCCTGCCAGGCCCTGCCCCGACCCCCTCACGCTCTGGGCACCAGGCCCTGCTGAGCTGGGACCCTGCCGGGCTCCGTGTCACCCCGGCTGCTCGCTCACCCCGCCCTTTGCTGTTGCAGGTTCAGCACGTCCCGGCAGACCCTGACCTGGATCTCGGATTCGTTCTTTTCAAGGTGATGGGCAGAGAAGCCCGGCCCGGCGGCTGGTCACCGTGCGGGGGGGCGAAAGGCCCTAGCCCGGGCAGGCGGGGGGCTCGGCGGCTTGGGGGCAGCCAGCCCTGGGCACAGCCGGCCTGTCGCAGCCCTGGGCTTCTCTCGCTCCGGGTTTGGTACGAAGCACCTGCCCAATTACCCTCCGCCCAGCTGGGGCCGGGTTCATGGCAGCGCTGCCAGCGGCCGCAGGTGTGAACGGCCCTGCAGGGCCAGGCAGCCGCGATCTGGCACCTGGCTGGTCGGCAGGGCTGGCAGGACTCATGGGAACTCGGCTGGTGGGTCCTGTGCCCCACCCCTGGCACCGCAGGGCTAGCGTGGTGCAGGGATCCTGCAGGGGGGCCCCTCCTGCCCAGGTTGGTCCCCAGGGATCAGTCTGCTCTGAACTGATACAAGTGAAGGGTCCGGGGGGGGCAGCACAACCGCAGCACCAGCCCCCTGCACACACAACCCTGGGGTCTGGATTAGCTGTTCCCCCTCGAGAGATCTGGGAGTCCGAAAACGCCCGCTCGGTGCACAGCAGCAGGAAGAAAAGCTCTTTGGAAAGGGAGAGGGACTAAATCTGAAACTACCCTATTGCCTCTCTATAAATCCACGGTGCACCCCCATCTCGACGCTGCGGGCGGAGCTGGGCGCCCGTCTCAGCACATACCTATTTGCAATTGGAAAAGTGCAGAGAAGGGCAACAAAAACGATGAGGGTTTTGGAACGGCTTCCATATGAGGAGAGATTAATCAGACTGGACTGTTCAGCGTGGAAAAGAGACGGCTAAGGGGGGATATGATAGAGAGCTATAAAATCATGACTGGTGCGGAGAAAGTAAACCAGTGTTATTTACTCCTTCTCATAACACAAGAACCAGACACAATGAAATTAACAGGCAGCAGGTTTAAAACAAAAAGAGGTTTTTCTTCACACAGCGCACAGTCAACCTGTGGAACTCATTGCCAGGGGATGTTGCGAAGGCCAAAAGTATAACTGGGTTCAAAAAGAATGAGGACAGGTCCATCAACGGCTATTAACCAGGCTGAGTAGGGATGGTGTCCCTGGCCTCTGTTTGCTGGGAATGGGCGACAGGGGATGGATCACTTGGTGATTCCCTGTTCTGTTCATTCCCTCTGGGGCACCTGGCATTGGCCACTGTCAGCAGACAGGATACTGGGCTCGATGGACCTTTGGTCTGACCCGGTCTGGCCGCTCTTGTGTTCTGTGGCCAAAGCGGAGCTGGCGACGCCGCGTCACAGCCCTGCGGTTATTGAGTAAGTCACCGGGGTTCTGTAATTGCCTTTCTGCTCAGTTGGGGCCTGCGTGGGCCCCAGCCCACGGGGGCCGATGCAGAGTGTGGCCCAGAGGTGCTGCTGTGCTGTGGATAGCAGCAGTCACCTCTGTCTCTGTTTAAATTCCAGCCTCCTGAGTGGCCGGATCTCCACCCTGAAGGATGAAACGGGAGCGGTGAGTTACCCCTGTGGCTGCCGCGTGGCGAGCCGGGCTGCGGGTCGCAGGAGCCGTGTTACAGAAGCACACGCGCGTCAGATCAGCGCAAGCTCTCCCACCGGGGAGAGCACCCCCTGCTGACCCCCTGCCCATGTGGCACTGCCTCGGGCGAGCCTGGGCCCCGCTGGGCTCCCGGGGCCGTGGGCTGAGACGGGCGGAGTCCGGCTTGTGGGGCGCTGCGTGTGCTGCTCCTGACAGGAGGGCTGTCTGCCCTGACCCGCTCTCTGCCCCCGCAGATCTTCATTGACCGAGACCCCACCGTCTTTGCGCCCATTCTCAACTTCCTGCGAACCAAGGAGCTCGACCCCAGGTAAGGCAGGGCGTTGCGGGGGCGGGGAATGCGTCTGACCCCCTGTGCCAGGGATCTCCAAGAGCACTGGGGCGTTCCTGGCTCCCCCTCCTCAGCGGTGGCCCGGGAAATGGGGAAGGGGGGTCTGCCCAGCCCGTCAGGGCCGCAGGCAACGTCATGAGTCTGTGCTGCGCCTGGCGCGGTGGGGCCTGGCCTGTGTCCCTGGGGCAGTGGGGGGCTCCCACACGTCCGGGGGGGCGCGACCGGAGCCCAGGGAGATCTGGCATTGCCTTGTGCTGCTCTGATCCCGGCCATTGTCCAGACCTAGCCCTGTCGCTCTGTCTTTCCAGGGGCGTCAACATCTCCCTGCTGCTGCATGAGGCTGAGTTCTATGGGATCACCCCCCTGGGTACGGCACGGGGGGGATCACGGCGGTGTGGGGGGGGAGGGATCACCCCCCTGGGTACGGCACGGGGGGGGATCACGGCGTGGGGGGGGGAAGGGATCATCCCGCTGGGTACGGCATTGGGGGGGGGAATCATGAAGTGGGGGGGGAGGGATCACTCTGCTGGGTACGGCACGGGGGGGATCACGGCGTGTGGGGGGGGGAGGGATCACCCCCCTGGGTACGGCACGGGGGGGGATCACGGCGTGGGGGGGGATCACCCCGCTGGGTACGGCATTGGGGGGGATTGCGGCGTGGGGGGGGGATCACCCCGCTGGGTACAGCACGGGGGGGATCACGGCGTGTGGGGGGGGAGGGATCACCCCCCTGGGTACGGCACGGGGGGGATCACGGCGTGGGGGGGGGAGGGATCACCCCCCTGGGTACGGCACGGGGGGGATCACGGCGTGGGGGGGGGAGGGATCACCCCCCTGGGTACGGCACGGGGGGGATCACGGCGTGGGGGGGGGAGGGATCACCCCCCTGGGTACGGCACGGGGGGGATCACGGCGTGGGGGGGGATCACCCCGCTGGGTACGGCACGGGGGGGATCACGGCGTGGGGGGGGGGATCACCCCCCTGGGTATGGCACGGGGGGGATTACGGCGTGTGTGGGGGGAGGGATCACCCCGCTGGGTACGGCACGGGGGGGGATCACGGCGTGTGGGGGGGGAGGGATCACCCCCCTGGGTACGGCACGGGGGGATCACGGCGTGGGGGGGGGAAGGGATCATCCCGCTGGGTACGGCATTGGGGGGGGAATCATGAAGTGGGGGGGAGGGATCACTCTGCTGGGTACGGCACGGGGGGGATCACGGCGTGTGTGTGGGGGTCACCCCCCTGGGTACGGCACGGGGGGGGATCACGGCGTGTGGGGGGGGAGGGATCACCCTCCTGGGTACGGCACGGGGGGGGATCACAGCGTGGGGGGGGATCACCCCGCTGGGTACGGCATTGGGGGGGATTGCGGCGTGGGGGGGGGATCACACCGCTGGGTACGGCACGGGGGGGATCACGGCGTGTGGGGGGGGAGGGATCACCCCCTGGGTACGGCACGGGGGGGATCACGGCGTGGGGGGGGATCACCCCGCTGGGTACGGCATTGGGGGGGATCGTGGCGTGGGGGGGGATCATCCCGCTGGGTACGGCATTGGGGGGGGGAATCATGAAGTGGGGGGGGGAGGGATCACTCTGCTGGGTACGGCACGGGGGGGGATCACGGCGTGGGGGGGGGAAGGGATGACCCTGCTGGGTACAGCACGGGGGGGGGGATCGAAGAGGAGGGAATAACCCCACTGGGCACGGCGGGAAGGGATCACCCCGCTGGGTACGGCACGGGGGGAAGAGGGGATCATGGCGTGGGGGGGAAGGGATCACCCCCCCTGGGTACGGCATTGGGGGGGGGATCACGGAGTGCGGGGGGGGGAGGGGCTCCCTGCTCCAGGGCGGGGGGGAGGCTCGTGTCCGGGGGGGTTCTGCAGCTCACCCCACCCTCTCCTGCCCAGTGCGTCGCCTGCAGCTGCGTGAGGAGCTGGAGCGCTCGGCCTGCGGGAGCGTCCTCTTCAACGGCTACTTGCCCCCGCCAGGTGGGTGCTGCGCCCCAGGCCGAGTGACGGGGGCGGTGGGGGGGCTGGCTACCCTGGCGGGGCGGGAGCAGAGAAAGTCTGGGCCGGGGGGGGGGGCAGGAGGGGGCCTCTGGCTGGGTGTGGGCGGAGACTGATTGGGCGGGGGAGGTGAGGGGATGGGTGTGGGCGGAGCCGGGCTGGGCAGGGGAGGGGCTGGGTGTGGGTGGAGACAGATTGGGCGGGGGAGGGTCTGGGTGTGGGCGGAGACAGACTGGGTGGGGGAGCTGGGTGTGGGTGGAGACTGATTGGGTGGGGGAGGGGCTGGGTGTGGGCGGAGACAGACTGGGTGGGGGGGCTGGGTGTGGGTGGAGACTGGGTGGGGGAGGGGCTGGGTGTGGGCGGAGCTGGGCTGGGCAGGGGAGGGGCTGGGTGTGGGTGGAGACAGATTGGGCGGGGGGGTGGCTCAGCTCTCACGGGCCCCACCCCCCAGATGGTCCTATCGCCCCCTCCCTTGCAGTGTTTCCCGCCAAGCGGCGTAACCGGCACAGCGTGGCAGGGCCGCAGGTGGCCGCCCGGCTGCACAGCGCCGCCGAGAGGGCCCCAGTTCGCCGCAGTAACACCCTGCCCCCACGCTGGGCCAGGCCGGGCTGCTGGGCCGCCTGCTGGAGGAGCGGGGCCTCGGCGCAGGTACGCGGGGCCCTCGGGGCGGGGGGGAGCTCGTCATTCTCCAGCTGCCGGCTCTGGGAGGGGAGCGGGGGCTGGTGGTTAGAGCAAGGGGGGCTGGGAGCCAGGACTCCTGGGTTCTCTCCCCGGCTTTGGGAAGGGAGTGGAGTCTGGTGGGTTGGAGCAGGGGGGCTGGGAGCCCAGACTCCTGGGCTCTCTCCCGGCTTTGGGAGGGGAGCGGGGTCTGGCGGGTAGAGCAGGGTCTGGTGGGTAGAGCGGGGGAACTGGGAGCCCAGACTCCTGGGTTCTCTCCTGGTTGTGTCACTGATCTGCTGTGTATGTCTGAGCCATACTAAGTTCCTCGTTTGTGCTGGGCTCTGCCCTCCCGCCCCAGGGCCGGCCAGTGACCCCGGCATGGTCCGAATCGTCTGTGGGCACCACAACTGGATCGCCGTGGCATACGCCCAGTTCCTCGTTTGCTACAGGTAACGGCCCAGGTCTCCTGCCTCCCTGACCATGGGTCCCTCTGAGAACAGACTCCCGAGCCCCCACCCCAGCCCTGCCTGCCAAGGGGGAGACCTCCCATCCTCCCACCCCCCGCACTGCTGGGCCCAGCCCTGCCTGCTGGGGGGAGCCCCAGCCTGATGTCTGCTCTGGTCCCAGGATGAAGGAGACGTCGGGCTGGCAGCAGGGGTTCTGCAGCCCGCGGCTGGACTGGGTGATCGAGCGGGTGGCCCTGAATGCCAAGGTGCTGGGCGGGTCGCTGGGCGAGCAGGACAAGATGGTGGCCGTGGCGTCCTGCAGCGAGATCATCCTCTGGGCCCTGCCAGCCGACGGCAACGGCAGCGAAATTGGTGAGGGGGCAGGGGTGGGGCGGGGGGAGGAGCTTGGCAAGGGGGGCTGGGCGGGGGGTCCCTGGGGCGGTTTCCCTCAGGCCCGGCCCCCTCACGGCTCCTCTCCCCGGCCAGGCGTATTCCACCTGGGCGTCCCGGTCGAAGCGCTTTTCTTCGTGGGCAGCCAACTCATTGCCACCAGCCACACAGGCAAGATCGGCGTCTGGAACGCTGTCACCAAGCACTGGCAGGTGAGGGGGGCGGCTGGGTGGGGAGCCGCAGACGTGGGTGTTTGAGGCGGGGAGCTGTGGGGGGGACGCGGGGTGAGCGGGGCGGTTGTGGGGGGCACGGCTGGGTGGGGAGCTGTGGGGGGACGCGGGGTGAGCGGGGAGGTTGTGGGGGGCATGGCTGGGGGGGAGCTGTGGGGGGGACGTGGGGGTCACGGCTGGGTGGGGAGCCGCTGACAGGGAGCTGAGCGGGGGACGTGGGGCGAGCGGGATGGGCTGCGGGGCGACGTAGCTGGGCCGGGCCCCGCCCTGAGCAGGTCCCTTCTCGGCCCCCGGGCAGATCCAGGACGTGGTTCCCATCAGCAGCTACGACGCGGCCGGGACCTTCCTGCTGCTTGGCTGCCACAACGGCTCCATCTATTACGTGGGTGAGTGGGGTGGGGCGGGCGCAGCCTGGGGGGCAGCCTGGGGGGGCGGGGGCGGGGGCAGCTGCTTGCCCACCAGCCCCAGGGCCCGGCTCTGCCAGCTGCAGAGGGGCCGCGTGGGGGCCTGGGTATCAGGCAGACGCAGGGGCAGCGGGGTGGTAACTGGTCCCCCGGTCTCCTGCGTCCCAGCCCAGGGAACTAACCACTAGGCTGCGTGGTGATGGGTGCAGGAGGAGCCTCATTCTGACCCCCCCCACGCTGGCCTCGCCAAGCCCTGTTGCCGCCTTGTGCCATGGAGGGGCGGGGCACTAGGCCCAGGGGCGGGCCCTGCGGGCAGCATGGGAATAGCCCTGGCCCCGCCAGGCTGACAAGGGGGGGGGCGGTGGCCAGGGGCCTGCAGGCGCTGGGGCTGGGCTGATGCCCCCTCCCGTCCCCGTCCCCAGATGTGCAGAAGTTCCCTCTGCGCATGAAGGACAACGACCTGCTGGTGACGGAGCTGTACCGCGACCCCTCGGAGGATGCTGTCACCGCCCTCAGCGTCTACCTCACCCCCAAGACAAGTAAGGGGCCTGCCCCATCCTCACCCTGCCCCAGGATCTGCCCCGCCACCCAGCCACTCTGCTCAGCCGCAGAATCCAGGGTTCATCCACGGAGTCAGTAACGGAACCCAGGAGTCCTGGTTCCCAGGCCCTCCTGCTCTAACCACTAGACCCCACTCCCCTCCCAGAGCTGGGGACAGAACCCAGGAGTCCGGGCTCTCAGCCCCCCCTGCTCTAACCACCAGCCCCCACTCCCCTCCCAGAGCTGGGGAGAGAACCCAGGAGTTCTGGCTCCCAGCCCCCCCCCTGCTCTAACCACTAGACCCCACTCCCCTCCCAGAGCCGGGGAGAACCCAGGAGTCCGGGCTCCCAGCCCCCCGGCTGTGGTTCCTATAGTGCATTGGATGTCCCAAGGCCCCTCCCCATGGCCCCCCACTGAACTGTGGCTGGGGGCAGGGCCCTGACGGGGGGGGGCGCGAGCTCTCCCTGGCTGACCTGGGGCCCTGCAGGCGACAGCGGGAACTGGATCGAGATCGCCTACGGCACCAGCTCGGGGACGGTGCGGGTGATCGTTGCAGCACCCAGAGACGGTGGGCTCAGGGCCCCAGCTCTTCCAGACCTTCACCGTCCACCGCAGCCCCGTCACCAGGATCATGCTGTCCGAGAAGCACCTCATCTCGGGTAGGTGCTGCGGGTCGGGAGTGAGGGGCACCGGCTGGGCTAGGGGAGGGAGACCCTGGGCTGGGGTAGGTGGGGGCTGTGGGTCGTGAGTGAGGGGCACCAGCAGGGCTGGGGGCTGCGGGTCGGGAGTGAGGGGCACCGGCTGGGCTAGGGGGAGGGGGACCCAGGGCTGGGCTAGGTGGGGGCTGCAGGTTGGGAGTGAGGGGCACCGGCAGGGCTAGGGGGAGGGGGACCCAGGGCTGGGCTAGATGGGGGCTGCAGGTTGGGAGTGAGGGGCACCGGCAGGGCTGGGGGCTGCGGGTCGGGAGTGAGAGGCACCGGCTGGGCTAGGGGGAGGGGGACCCTGGGCTGGGGTAGGTGGGGGCTGTGGGTCGTGAGTGAGGGGCACTGGACCTAGTTCCAGCTGTTGCCCTGTTCGGGGCAGGGAGCCCCTTAGGCAGTGGGGTGCAGGGAACCATTGGTGAAATGAATCCATCCCCCTGACCTCCAGTCTGTGCCGATAACAACCACGTCCGCACCTGGACGGTGACGCGCTTCCGCGGCATGATCTCCACGCAGCCAGGGTCCACCCCGCTGGCCTCCTTCAAGATCCTGTCCCTGGAGGACCTCGACGGGCACGCAGGCTGCAGCGCCGGCACCGACATCGGTGGGTGACGGCGCTGGGGGGCGGGAGGGGGTTGGAGTGACGGTGCTGGGCGATAGTGGCAATGGGGGGCAGGGGGTGTGGTGACGGTGCTCGGGAACGGGATGGTGGCGCTGAGGGGCAGACAATGGCACAGGGGGCATGGTGACGGTGCTCGGGAACGGGGTGGTGGCACTGGGGGGCAGGAGGGGCGGTGACAGTGCTCAGGAACGGGGCGGTGGCGCTGGGGGGCAGACTGGCGCTAGGGGGCACAGTGACGGTGCTCGGGAACGGGGCGGTGGCGCTGGGGGGCAGCGGTCACGGTGATGGTGCTCGGGAACAGGGTGGTGGCGCTGGGGGGCAGGAGGGGCGGGCGTGTCCCAGCACCCAGAGCGGAGGCCAGGGGCACTGACTGGCAACTCTTGTCAGGGCCCTTTGGAGAGCGCGACGACCAGCAGGTTTTCATCCAGAAAGTGGTTCCGGACGCCAGCCAGGTCTTCGTGCGTCTCTCCTCCACCGGCAAGAGGTGCCTGGGGGGCCCCGAGCCTGGGTCAAGGGGCCACACAGCCCGGCCGGTGGTGGGGTGGGCTCACACAACTCACGGGTGCCCCCTGTGGCTGGCGCTGCATCTGGTGGGGGAGGCTCCGTGGTGCAGGGGCCCCGAGGGATGCGGGTGACAGGACCTCGCTGTTCTCCCGGCTGTACAAAGGGGGAGACGGGCACTGGAGGGCCTGTGGCTGAGCCGGGGGGATAGAACCCAGGCGTCCTGGCCCCCAGCTCCTGCTCTGCCCCCTGCCCCAGGATCTGCGAGGTGCGCTCCGTGGACAACACGGCCATCACCTCCTTCACGGTGCACGAGTGCGAAGGCTCCAGCCGCATCGGCTCCCGGCCGCGCCGCTACCTCTTCACGGGCCATGCCAACGGCAGCCTCCAGATGTGGGACCTGACCACCGCCATGGAGATGCTGGGCAAGCCGCCAGGTACCTGTCGCCAGGGAAGCTCGGGGCCTGACCCTGCTGGTCCCTCCCGTCACCATGGGAACCAGGGACCACCCCCTTCCATCCCCCATGGGAACCCAGGGACTGACCCCTCCCATCACCATGGGAACCAGGGACCGACCCCCTCCCGTCACCATGGGAATCCAGGGACCGACCCCTCCCGTCACCATGGGAACCCACGGACCGACCCCCTCCCGTGGCCCCTGTGCTGCAGGGGGCTCCCTGGCCCTGGCCTGGCAGTGTGGGGTGCTACCCTGGGACGCTCTGCCCCCCCCAGGTGCGTGACCGGCCTGACCCGTGCTCTGCCCCCTCTTTCAGAGGTGGGGGGCCTGACGGAGGAGGAGCTGCTGCAGCAGCTGGAGCAGTGCGACCTGGCCCTGACGCGCACCCCGGACATGAGCCCGGCCTGCTCCTTCGCTCACCCCGGCACGCCCCAGGCCTCTAGCACCAGGTACGGGGGGCGGCTGCCCCGGGGGGCGGGCTGGGCTCCTGCCGACAGAGCTGACCCCACGCGTTGGTGCTCGCAGCCGGGCACTCGAGTCGGCGCCGGGCCGGTGCTGGCCGCCCCGGGGCCCACGTGGGGCTGCAGAGGGAGCCGCTTGGTTCTGCGGGAGCTCTGCCCGCCTGGCTGGCTAACGCCCGGCCCCTCTCCTCTCCCGACAGCCTCCAGTCCCAGGGGAGCGACGGTGCCCGAGACAGACCCGCCAAGGGGGCTGCCAGCCCCGGGGTCCTGCTGAGCTCTGCCCGCGGAAGCCTGCTGCTGCCCAGACCCCGCGAGGGCCCCTTCCCGGCGCTGACGGCCAGCCAGAGCTCCCTGAACCGCGGCGAGGGCCCCGTGCCGGAGCCCTGCCCCCGGCGGCCAGTGGAGGGACCGGATGGCGACCCCCGGGCCCCCCACGAGCTGCGTGGCGGGGGCAGCTTCGTTGAGCGCTGTCAGGAACTGGCCCGCTCCTCCGGGCTCGAAGGCAGGCGGCCTGGCCCGGCCGGGGAGCCCGACGGGGGGCGCCTTGGAGCAAAGGGCAAGGTCCTGCTCCGTGCCCCCGGCATGCCGGCCCGCAGGCTCCCCGGAGCCAGCCCCACCCCCTCCATCAGGACCCTGCCCCCCGCCCTGCCGGGGTCCGGCTCCTCCTCCCCCTCGGTGGTCAGCGAGGCCCTGCCCATCGTCCCGCTGGCAGCGCCCAAAGCCCAGCTCAACGAGACCTCGTTTTAGCATCCGTGGAGGGGCCGGGGACTCCAGCCCGGCAGGGACTGACTCACCACAGCGGCCTTACGCCCGCTGCCCGACCCGGGCTCTGCTCAGCCTGTCCGGCCGCCCGGTCTCCCGGACTCGGCCACCCCTGGGACCAGCACCAAGCCGTGGGGCGGGGGCCGGGGGCCCACTGCAGCCGCGTCCTGCTGGGGCGGGCCTGGGACCTTCCTCAAGGCAGGAGCGCGCTGTTCAGAGCAGTGGATTCGCTGGCGTTCCTCCGCCCCCTCGCCTGCCCTCTCTGTGCCCTGCGGGTGTCCACACACCCTGCACTGGGATCAGCTGGGCATTGCATGGCTCTGGGCCCCTCAGGTGCTGACTCGCGGGCCCGGGGCAGCTGCGCCCAGGAGGGGCAAATCCTACCGGCTGGTGGGCGGAGCCTAAGCCCGGTGGCTCCTCCCACCCTTAGCAAGCCAAAGCCTATTGGCGGCCATAAGGGGGCGCTGTGCCGGGGGTGGGGCCCAGGTGCCCGTTTCCATAAAGGGCTTCCATGGCAAATACACCCGCATTCCCCACGCTCTGCCTGCGTGTCTGTGTCTGTCTGGGGGGCCAGGCCAGCCTGGGCCCCCCGCTCGACGTCAGCCCCCTATCCAGGCAGCTAAGGGCCGGCCTCCAGGCCTGTCCCTCGGCAGCAGGCATGGGGCAGGCTCAGCTCCCTGGCGTGCCTGTGTGCGGCCTGATCCCTGCGCGGGGCCCCACCCCCAGCCGGCGGCTCTGTCCCTGTTCCGGGCCAGGCGGCGAGAGGAGCCGGCCCTGTGGGAGCTGTGGCGGAAAGCCAGGGGGGTGAGTGGCTGAGCAGGGGACGGAGCAGCATCCGGCCCCTGAGCTGCCGAAGAGCATTGCCTGCACCTGGGAGAGCGGCAGGGGGTGGGGGCCGCGGCCTGGGCGGACCGGGCCCTGGCCCACGGTGCCCTCTGCGGGCAGGGCAGGCACGAGGTTCCCCCCAGCACCTTCTGGGCGGAGCCAGCCCAGCTGGGCCCCGGCTAAGCCTGACATGCTGCAGTCCTGGCCGCCCCCAGCACTGCAGGGGGCTGCCCAGGGCAGGGCGAGGTCTTGGGGGGCACTGCACGGCTGTGTATTGGGGGTGCTGGGAGCATGGTCTATCCTGGGGTTTGGGGCACTGGCCCGGGCCTGACACCAGCCCCTTGTGCGCTGTGTGCCCAGCCCGACACATGCGCCCGGGGCTCCCCAGGGCTGTGCCAGGGGTATGGGACTCAGCCCTGCGCTTGGGCAGCAAGGAGATCGTGGACCCCTGGCCTCGCGGCTGATCCCGCCTGCTCCCTGCCGCAGCCTGTGATTGGTCAGAGTGCAGGGAAACGGAGCGGGGATGTCAGAGTGGGATTTTTCTAGTGTACGGACAAACGCACACCCCATGCGCAGACCCAGGGACGCACACACGCTCTGAACGCAGAGACACACACGCCCCGTGCACAGACACAGGGACACACACACGCCCCGTGCGCAGACACAGGGACACACACGCCCCATGTGCAGACACAGGGACACACACGCCCCGTGCGCAGAAATGGACACTCGCTCCGTGCGCAGGCACAGACGCCCCCTGCGCAGACACAGGGAGACACACACGCCCCGTGCACAGACACAGGGACACACACACCCCGTGCGCAGACACAGGGACACGCCCTGTGCACAGAAACAGGGACACGCCCTGTGTACAGACACTCTTTACATTTATGTGCCCGATTTAAAGTCCAGTGAAACTGCCCCGTGCTCAGCCCTCGCACCTTCGTCCCTGTGCCCTCCTCCATCCCCCCCCCGAACGCCCGCTTTGGCCCGGGGGAGCAGCGCCTGTCTCCTAGTGCCCACAGGGCCCCCCACCTACTCTGTCACGGGGCCTGCAATGGTGCCTCGTCTGGTGCTGCTGGTGGGGCTTGCTGGACACCCCCTGATGAAGGGGAGGTTGTGGGCCCAGGAAGAGACCCCCCCACCTGCCTCCCTAGGGACCTTCCCGCGTGTTTATGTAACAGCCTCTGAGTCAGCTGGAGCAGAGCCTGCGCAGGGTTATGTAACCGGGGCAAGTGCAACGCTGGGGCGGCTTCTGGAGAAAGGGGGGCTGGGAGCCAGGACTCCTGGGTTCCGTCCCTATCTCTGCAATAGACTCCCTGCAGGACCTTGGGCAAAACTCTACCCCGCCCCCACTTTGCAAACCAGAAATAATGATACTGACCCCTGCTGGACAGCACTTGGAGTGCTATGATCTCGCCGGGCACCGCCCAGATCCTGGCCGAGATCAGGGTCCCGTTGGTCTGGGTACCGCCCAGACCCCAGCCAAGATCAGGGCCCCGTTGGGCCAGGCACCACCCAGACCCCGGCCAAGATTGGGGTCCCGTCAGGCCGGGCACTACCCAGACCCCAACTGACATGGGGGCCCCGTCGGGCCAGGCACCACCCAGACCCCGGCCGAGATGGGGCCCCGTCGCGCCGGGCGCTGCCCAGACCCTGGCCGAGATCAGGGTCCCGTTGGGCCGGGCGCCGCCGAGATCGGGGCGCCGGGTGCTGCCCAGACCCCGGACAAGATCAGGGCCCCGTTGGTCTGGGTGCTGCCCAGACCCCAGCCAAGATCAGGGCCCCGTTGGGCCAGGCACCGCCCAGACCTCGGCTGAGATTGGGGCCCCATCGCACCGGGCGCTGCCCAGACCCCGGCCAAGATCAGGGCCCCATCGCGCCGGGCGCCGCCCAGACCCCGGCCAAGATCAGGGCCCCGTCAGGCCGGGTGCCGCCCAGACCCCAAGCACCAGACACCCCCTGCCCCAGGGAGCTCCTGGGCTGTATAGCTGCTGGTGGTTCTCCCTGTGGCAGAGAGGGACTGAGGCCCCGAGCAATGCAGGGTTCCCCCAGGGTCCCGCAGCGTCTGTGGGGCAGTGAGCCAGGGGCCCTGTGTTGTGCCCAGCCCCCAGGGGCCAAGGGGGTCCGTGGCTGTCCCCTGGCGCTTGGCACAGGGAGGCTCATCTCTGCTTCACCTGCTCCGCCCAGTCTGACTGCAGGAGACGCGGCTCTGGGCTGCGCCCTCCCGCCCGCCTCTGATCCCCCACCCCCATCTCTGGGTGCCCCGCTCCCCACACAGCCCAGAACATCTGGTGCCCCAGCCCGTGGGGTTGGACAGCAGGATTCCCATCCACGCGAGGGGGCGCTGCTATGCCTGGGGACGGGGCAGCTGACACCCGGTGGCAGAGGGGCAGGAACTTGGGCATGGTCACATCTGAGGTAGCAGCAGAGCCGGGGAGAGAACCCAGGAGTCCGGGCTCCCAGCCGCCCCCCCCCCCGCTCTAACCACTAGACCCCACTCCCCTGCCAGAGCCAGGGAGAGAACCCAGGAGTCCGGGCTCCCAGCCACCACCCCCCAAGCACTAGCCCCCACTCCATTTCCACAAGGCATCACCTCACTCTGCTCCCTCCCCAGCCCCTCAGGCCCCCTCCCCGCAGAGGCTCAGCCCCCCCCAGATACCCCCCCCCTCTGCCGGGAGCCCCGGGCCACCTGCCCAGCCTGTGGGGGGGGGCAGCCTTTGCATCCTTGGGGGGCTGGACGCCTGGGTCCTCAGCAGGGAGGACTCTGCTATGTGTGTGCCCCCGGCCCCCCACTCCTGCCCCCCCCGCGCCGCTCCCCCAGGACCCCCTCCCCCCGCGCCATCGCTGGAGCCTGGTTGCGATGCTGTTGCTCCCGGAGGCAGTTGCTTAGCAACCAGCTCGGGCAGCTGCAGATGGAGGCGGGATCGTGGGGGGGGGGAGCGGGAGCCCCCGGGCTCGCCTGGAGCATCCACGGGCCGGGCTGCGCGGGGCGGCGGGCGGGGAGACGGGGCCGGAGCCCGCCCCTCCCCGTGGCCTCAGGTACCGGCTGGAGCGCGGGCAGGGACCGACCCCCGGAGCCTCCTTGCACACTCGTCCCCACCTTCCCCATTGCACACCCCTCACTCGCACACTCATCTCCATCCCCTCCTTGCACACTCGGCCCTCGCACACTCGGCCCCACCCCCATTGCACACTCCTCCCCATTGCTCACCCATCCCTTGCACACTCGTCCCCACCTTCCCCATTGCACACCCCTCACTCGCACACTCATCTCCATCCCCTCCTTGCACACTCGGCCCCACCCCCATTGCACACTCCTCCCCATTGCTCACCCATCCCTTGCACACTCATCTCCACCCTCCCCCTTGCACACTCATCCAGGCCCCCCTGCATATCCTCCCAGCGGGCGGCCCCTCACTCTCGCGTCCCTCGCACGTTCACCCCCCAGATGCGCGTCCCTTGCACGCGCCCCCTTTGCACACTCACGCGCGCGGGGTTCGGCCGCGGCCCAGGCCCGCTCTCGCCTCCCGCGGCTGGAGCCCATCGGGGGAGGCCGGGGGGGGGGGGGGCTTGGAGCCGCCCCCCCCCCTAACGCGCGGCTCCGTCTCCCCAGCCCGCTCCAGCCGGCCCGGAAGGAGCCGTGACGCGCCGGCTGCTCCCGATGCAGTGCGTGGTAGGTGCCCCTGCAGGGGCGGGGGATGGGGCCGCGAACCCAGGCGTCCGGGCGGGGGGGAGCGCACGCTGGGCTGGGGGGGACCCCACTGCGCGTAGAGCCCCCCTCCCTCCTCGGAGACACCGAGTCCCTCTGCACCCCCGCCCGGTTATTGTTAACGGGGGGGGGGGGGCAGCCAGGACTCCTGGGTTCTCGCCTGAGCCTTCCTCTCTCTGGGCCTCAGTTTCTCTGTCGGTAAAATGGGGACACTGACTTTCACCTGCCCCGGGATTTGGGGGGACCCTGAATAACCCCCGTCACCTTCTCCCCCAGGAGCTGCCCCCCCGCGCCCCCTCCCCCAGGCTTCCCGCTGGGCCATGCGGCAGCGCAGTTGGGCCCCCCAGGGGAGGGTGGGGGGGAGATCAGGCTCTTGTGCGTCCCTGGTGCCTCGGGGGGGGGGCACTTCCCCACCTCATTAATATCAGCTGGGGGGGGCTCCGTCTGTGGCTCTACCCCCCAGGGATTCGACCCCTCCCCTCTTGTGGGATTCGAGCCCCTCTTGCTGGGGAAGTATGGGGCTTCCCCCTGGGGGGGCCGTACCAGGGGCACCAGCCCCCCAAGACACTCCTCCCATGGCCTCCCGGAGAGCCCAGACCCGGGGAGCCCCCGACCCCATCCTGTCCCCCATCACGGCAGGACTGGCTGGGAACGAGGTTTCCTGCGGGGGGTTCCCCCTCATGTGAAAAATGCTGTTAGTGGAACTGTGGGACCCCACGGCTGGGACAGCAGGGGCTACAGGTCAGGAGTGAGGGGCACCGGCAGAGCTGGGGGGGGAGCAGGGGTCTGTGGGTTGGGAGTGAGGGGCACGGGCAGAGCTGGGGGGCAGGGGGCTGCGGGTCGGGAGTGAGGGGCACCGGCAGAGCTGGGGGGGCAGGGGGCTGTGGGTCGGGAGTGGGGGGCACTGGGAGAGCTGGGGGGGAGCAGGGGGCTGCGGGTCGAGAGTGAGGGGCACGGGCAGAGCTGGGGGGGCAGGGGGCTGCGGGTCGGGAGTGAGGGGCACCGGCAGAGCTGGGGGGGCAGGGGGCTGCGGGTCGGGAGTGAGGGGCACCGGCAGAGCTGGGGGGCAGGGGGCTACAGGTCAGGAGTGAGGGGCACTGGCAGAGCTGGGGGGGCAGGGGGCTGTGGGTCGGGAGTGAGGGGCACTGGTAGAGCTGGGGGGCAGGGGGCTGTGTGTCAGGAGTGAGGGGCACGGGCAGAGCTGGGGGGGAGCAGGGGGCTGTGTGTCAGGAGTGAGGGGCACGGGCAGAGCTGGGGGGGCAGGGGGCTGCGGGTCGGGAGTGAGGGGCACGGGCAGAGCTGGGGGGGCAGGGGGCTGTGTGTCAGGAGTGAGGGGCACGGGCAGAGCTGGGGGAGAGCAGGGGGCTGCGGGTCGGGAGTGAGGGGCACCGGTAGAGCTAGGGGGGCAGGGGGCTGCGTGTCAGGAGTGGGGGACATGGGCAGAGCTGGGGGGGCAGGGGGTTGTGGGTCGGGAGTGAGGGGCACAGGCAGAGCTGGGGGGGCAGGGGGCTGTGGGTCGGGAGGGAGGTGCACAGGCAGAGCTGGGGGGCAGGGGGCTGTGTGTCAGGAGTGAGGGGCACTGGCAGAGCTGGGGGGAGCAGGGGGCTGTGGGTCGGGAGGGAGGGGCACAGGCAGAGCTTGGGGGGCAGGGGGCTGTGGGTCGGGAGGGAGGGGCACGGGCAGAGCTGGGGGGGCAGGGGGCTGTGTGTCAGGAGTGAGGGGCACGGGCAGAGCTGGGGGGGCAGGGGGCTGTGGGTCGGGAGTGAGGGGCACGGGCAGAGCTGGGGGGAGCAGGGGGCTGCAGGTCAGAGTGAGGGGCACGGGCAGAGCTGGGGCGAGCAGGGGGCTGTGGGTCGGGTTGGGGGGACGGGCAGAGCTGGGGGGAGTCCCGCTGTCCCTGCTGACGTAGTGCGCATGTCACTGGGGGCTGCTGACGGTAGCGGGGGGGGGGGGCGGGGGAGCCCAGGCGTTTGTTCATTTGTCTCGGGCTGAGCAAACCCATTGGATCCGTGTCCGCCCCCTCCCCGGGCTGGGGGAAGTTCCCAGCCCCGCCCCCGGGCTCTTCGCGCCTGGGGGGCGATGGAGGCGCCACGTGGTGGGGGTGTCACGTCTGTTGCTGCCTGGCGCTGGGCGGGGATGGGGGGGCTCTGCAGCTGGAATGGGCCCTTCCCTGGCGAGGGGGCAGGGCTGGGGGTGCAATGGGTCTGACACGGGCTCGTGCGGGGGAGCAGGTCACAAATCTGGGGTCCCCTTTGGGTGGTGCAGGGCAGTGGGAGCGTTCCCTGCCCTTCTGCCAGGCAGCCCAGGGCCAGGAAAGCGGGCGGGGTAGGAGCAGGGCCACCGAGAGCGGGTTCGGTTTTCGGGCCCCCCAGCAAGGGTGGACCGGCTAAACAGGGCCGACGAGAAGAGGGGAAGCTGGGCCCTGGGCCCCCTTCCGGACCTCCGGGCCCCGGTAATTTGTACCGGCTTTCCCCTCTCTTGTTGGCCCTGGTCAGGAGCGAGGGGCACCGGCAGAGCTGGGGGGACAGGGCTGGGCTAGCAGGGGCTGCGGGTCGGGAGTGAGGGGCACCGGCAGAGCTTGGGGGGGAGCCCAGGGGTCGCTGCCAACCCACCTGGCCTGGGGCAGCAGCTCGGGGCAAAGTGGGGACCTGATCCCCTCCTGTGTCTGTCCAGAGGGGCGTGGAGCCAGTCCCAGGTTCCCCCCAGTGCCATGCGGGGGGCTGGAAGGGGACAGTGAGTGGGGAGGGGCTCTCCCTGCAGGGGAGGGAGGAATCGGGGAGCCCCGCGCCTCACCCTGTCCCAACCCCCCCAGCAGGTGGACCTGAAGCTGCGGGTGGAGAAGCTCGATGTGAAGATGGTGCCCAGGGGCGCTGGCAGCGAGGGGCTGGGCCCGGGCCCAGGTCAGGAGTCCACGGAGGACCGTGAGGAGCGAGTCCTGGCCATGCTGGGCATTGTGGGTACCATACTCAACTTGTTGGTCATCATCTTCGTCTACATCTACACCACCGTCTAGCGCCCGCCCGGGCCGGGCCAGCCAGCCACACCCGCGCCAGGGCCGGGCCAGCCAGCCACACCCGCGCCAGGGCCGGGCCAGCCAGCGGCACCCGCGCCAGGGTCCTGCCAGCCACACCCGCGCCAGGGCTGTGCCAGCCAGCCACACCCGCGCCAGGGCCTTGCTAGCCAGCGACACCCGCACCAGGGCCGGGCCAGCCAGTGACACCCGCGCCAGGGCCTTGCCAGCCAGCCACACCCGCGCCAGGGTCCAGCCAGCCAGCCACACCCGCACCAGGGCCGGGCCAGCCAGCCACACCCACGCCAGGGCCTGGCCAGCCAGCGACACCCGCGCCAGGGCCGTGCCAGCCAGAGACACCCGCGCCAGGGCCTGGCCAGCCAGCGACACCCGCGCCAGGGTCCTGCCAGCCAGAGACACCCGCGCCCGGGCCGGGCCAGCCAGCGACACCCGCGCCCGGGCCGGGCCAGCCAGCGACACCCGCGCCAGGGCCGGGCCAGCCAGCGACACCCGCGCCAGGGCCTGGCCAGCCAGAGACACCTGCGCCAGGGCCTGGCCAGCCAGCGACACCCGCGCCAGGGCCTGGCCAGCCAGTGACACCCGCGCCAGGGCCTTGCCAGCCAGCGACACCCGCGCCAGGGCCGGGCCAGCCAGTGACACCCGCGCCAGGGCCTGGCCAGCCAGCGACACCCGCGCCAGGATCCAGCCATCCAGCGACACCCGCGCCAGGGCCGTGTCAGCCAGCGACACCCGCGCCAGGGCCTGGCCAGCCAGCGACACCCGCGCCAGGGCCGGGCCAGCGACACCCGCGCCAGGGCCTGGCCAGCCAGCGACACCCGCGCCAGGGCCGTGCCAGCGACACCCGCGCCAGGGCCTGGCCAGCGACACCCGCGCCAGGGCCTGGCCAGCCAGCGACACCCGCGCCAGGGCCGTGCCAGCGACACCCGCGCCAGGGCCTGGCCAGCCAGCCACACCCGCGCCAGGGCCTGGCCAGCCAGTGACACCCGCGCCAGGGTCCTGCCAGCCAGCCACACCCGCGCCAGGGTCCTGCCAGCCAGCGACACCCGCGCCAGGGCCGGGCCAGCCAGCGACACCCGCGCCAGGGCCTGGCCAGCCAGCGACACCCGCGCCAGGGTCCCACCAGCCAATGACACACGTGCCAGGGCCTTGCCAGGGCCGGGCCAGCCAGCGACACCCGCGCCAGGGCCGTGCCAGGAGCCTGATGGGGCCTGGCGGGTGCCTGTGGGGCAATGAGACCCTCTCCCCCCTTCTCTGTGTGTGCCCTGCCCCCTGCCCCTGGGCACACGGAGATCTGCCCCTGCCAGGCACCCAGCGACCTGCCGCCCCCCCACAGCAACAAGCACAAGGGGCTGCCCCCCAGGACAGCGAGGGGGCACTGGGGCCCCACACGGCGCCCCCAGAGCCTGGAGCCAGCGGACCCGCGAGAGGACGCACCGGCAGCGCGAGCCGGGGCAGGGACTGGGCTGTGGGGGCGGGAGGCGCAGGGGGCTCCGGACATGGGGCTGGGAGGGGTATGGGGGGGCCCAGAGGGCGTTGGGTGATTTTGCCTGGGGGAGATGCCAGGGACAGGGTCTGAGCCGTGGAGCCCAGCCCGGCCTGGCGCTCTCGGGGCCGGATCCGCAGGCTCTGGGCAAGTGCCGACCCCCCAACCCCTGTCCAGGCCACCCCAGAGCCACAGGGCGACCCCGCCCCCGGCAGCTGAGTCTGCACCTGGCTGGGGGGCCTGGTCCCGCTAGGGAGTGGGGCTGAGAGCCCCCGATTTCACCCCCCAGACACTGAGCAAAAGCCAGGCCCATGGCCTATAAGTGCAGCCTCTTGAACATTTGTGGGGCCGGGTGGGAGCCGGCGCCCCCTGAGGGGACAGGCCCAGGGCCCCTTTCCCTGCCCCCCTGAGCCAGCCAGTCCGTGCCCCGTCCCCACTCCCTGCCCCCCTGAGCCAGCCAGTCCCTGCCCTGGGGCCTGATGGGAGCCGGCGCCCCCCAAGGGGACAGGCCCCTGCCCCACTCCCCACCCCCCTGAGCCAGCCAGTCCCTGCCCTGGGGCTGGAGGGGACCCGGCGCCCCCTGAGGGGACAGGCCCAGGGCCCCTTTCCCTGCCCCCCTGAGCCAGCCAGTCCGTGCCCCGTCCCCACTCCCTGCCCCCCTGAGCCAGCCAGTCCCTGCCCTGGGGCCGGATGGGAGCCGGCGCCCCCCGAGGGGACAGGCCCAGGGCCGTTTCCCTGCCCCCCTGAGCCAGCCAGTCCCTGCCCCGTCCCCACTCCCTGAGCCAGCCAGTCCCTGCCCCGTCCCCACTCCCTGCCCCCCTGAGCCAGCCAGTCCCTGCCCTGGGGCCTGATGGGAGCCGGCGCCCCCCAAGGGGACAGGCCCCTGCCCCACTCCCCGCCCCCCTGAGCCAGCCAGTCCCTGCCCTGGGGCTGGAGGGGACCCGGCACCCCCTAGAGGGGACAGGCCCCTGCCCCATTCCCCGCCCCCCTGAGCCAGCCAGTCCCCCCCTGGGGCCAGATGGGAGCCGGCGCCCCCCGAGGGGACAGGCCCCCCCCCGTGCGCCCACCTCTTGACCCCCCCCCCAAACAGAACAGCCTGAGCTGGGAAGAGTCCAGACTTTTCTACCCCTGCCCCCAGTTCTTCCCGCCCGGCGTTAGCTCTGGGGAGGGAATTGTGCCAAACACGGGGGGGGGTCTTTGTCCTCCTGCCGGGGGGGGGGGCAGCTTTTGTACCAATCCTGCGGTAATTGGGTGGTTTTATATGCAAGGTGTGTGTGAAACAATCACAATGAAATATTGATGGACTTCAGCGCCCGGGTGGTGGAATTGTTGCCGGATGGGGGGCGCGGGGGAGGGCAGGGAGCCCCTGGGCGGCTGGGTGTCCCTCTGTCTGTCTGGGTCAGAGCTGCTCGGTCTGTCCCGCTCCCCACCTGGCGCCAGTGGCCCCATCGCCCAGCATCGTCCGTCGCAGCCCCTCCCATCTCTGTGCCACCCCCCGGGCGGCTTTAATCCCTTTGCACCCGCTGGGTAGCTAGGCCAAGGGCAGAGGGAAACTGAGGCACGCGTCGGCACCATCAGAATAGGACAGAAAATCCCCACGTGGTCAGTGTGTGTCGCTGGGTCTGTCCGTCCCTCTGGCTGTCCAGTCAGCCCTTTGCCTTCGTCCCTGGGGGGGGGGGGCGGGGGGGCGCTGTCCGGGGGCGGGATTGCAGATCAAGCCCAGGCAGTAGGGCCAGCTCCTGCCCCCCCCCCGCCCCCTCCCCAGCAACCCTCACAAAGCAGCCCAGAAACAACACGTGGGGGGCGGGGGGCTGGAGCCAGGACTCCTGGGTTCTCTCCCTGCTCCCAGTCTGTTCCCCGCGGGCCAGGGGGTGTCTCCCGCTCGGCCCCGCCCCAGGGCTGCAGCCCCGTCCAGGCACCTGCGCTGGGGGCCCCTCCCCGGCCCCCGGCCATTGGCTGCGGGGAGGGAGGGCCGGGACCGGGCCTGGCCGGGCTCCCATTGGCCGGGGGCGAGGAGCCGGTCCGCCGCTTCGCTCTTGTCTCCTGCCGGAGGGACCCCGAGCCGCGTCCCCCCCCCCCCCCCGCGCCCCGATCCGCGTCCCCCCCCCGCGCCGCGCCCCAGGACCCCCCCCCGCGCCCCGATCCGCGTCCCCCCCCCCGCGCCGCGCCCCAGGACCCCCCCGCGCCCCGATCCGCGTCCCCCCCGCGCCGCGCCCCAAGACCCCCCCCCGCGCCCCGAGCCGCGTCCCCCCCCCGCGCCCCGAGCCGCGCCCCGGACCCCCCCCCGCGCCCCGAGCCGCGCCCCGATCCCAGCCCCCCCCGCGCCCCAGGACCCCCCCCCGCGTCCCCCGCCGCGCCCCGATCCCAGGGCCCCCCCGCGCCCCGAGCCGCGCCCCGGGGGATGCCCTGCGGCTCCCCGCCGAGATGCAGCCCCCGGCCCTGGCCGCCCTCACGCTGCTGGCGGCGCTGCAGCTGCTGGAGGTGCGGGGTCTGGGCGGGGCCGGGTCCCAGGTGCTGAGCCCCGCCCCCAGGGACCAGCCCCCCCGGCCTGGCCGCCCCCACCCCGCGGGGCCCCAGCCCCCCCGCCTGGAGAAGCGCAGCCGGACCCCGGCCCGTCGGGGGCAGCGAGCACCCAAGGCAGGCAGGTGAGTGGGGGCCCCCCGGGGCTCAGAGCGGTCTCCATTCCCCCCTGCCCCCCTCCCTGCCCCTCTCCAGGCCCCCCTGCCCCCTACCCATCCCCCCTGCCCCTCTCCAGGCCCCCCTGCCCCCTACCCACCCCCCTCCTTGCCCCTCTCCAGGTCCCCCTGCCCCCCACCCATCCCTCTCACTCCCTGCCCCTCTCCAGGCCCCCCTGCCCACCCATCCCCCTCACTCCCTGCCCCTCGCCCAGCCCCCCTTGCCCCCTGCCCCTCGTCTGGCACTCCAGCCCCAGAGCCCAGGCCGGGAGGGAGGGCGATGTGGGGGCTTGGCTGGGGCTGGCTCCACGTCTGGGACCCCCGGCCTGGCAGAGCGAAGGGGGGTCCTGAGGGGGCCGAGGAGCCCAGAGCTGGGGGCAGGGGCGTGGGGGGTGGAATCGGGTGAGCTGAGCCAAGCCCCAGGCGGCCCCCAACCCCGGGGGGGAAACTCCGTGCAGGGGCTGGGCTGTGTCTGTTCCCCTCGTCAGGCCGTGGGGGGCCGGGGCCGGGGCCGGGCTCGGCTCCATCTGGAAACACGCTCAGGGGCCAGGCAGGCGCTGAGCTGGCAGTGTCCCGCCATGGGGAGGGGCTGCTGTGCCCGCCCCCTGCCCCCCACCTCGCCCCCATCCCCTCTGCCCGCCCCCTGCCCCCCACCTCGCCCCCATCCCCCCTCTGCCTCCACCTCGCCCCCTGCCCCAGCCCCTGTGCCCCTCGCCCGTCCCCAACCATCCCCCAGCCCCTCTGCCTGCCCCAAGCGCTGCCCCTCACTACCTGCCCCCACCTCCCACCCATCCCCCCGCTGCCCCCCCACATCCCTTAGGGACGGCACCGGAACAGGCCCCTTCCCACCCAACCTAACCAGGTGCCATGACCCCTGCGAGGTCCCAGCACAGTGACTTGTGCACCGGTGTCCCTCACTCCCGACCCGCAGCCCCTGCTACCCCGGCCCTGCCCCCAGCTCTGCCGGTGCCCCTCACTCCCGACCCGCAGCCCCCTGCTAGCCCGGCCCTGTGCTCCCCCGAGCCCTGCCGGTGCCCCTCACTCCCGACCCGCAGCCCCTGCCAGCCCGGCCCTGCTGGTGCCCCTCACGCCCTCCCCGCAGCCCCCTGGTAGCCCGGCCCTGTGCTCCCCCCAGCTCTGCCGGTGCCCCTCACTCCCGACCCGCAGCCCCTGCTAGCCCGGCCCTGGGCTCCCCCAGCTCTGCCGGTGCCCCTCACTCCTGACCCGCAGCCCCTGCTAGCCCAGCCCTGCCCCCCCAGCTCTGTTGCCTCTCAGGCCTAGCTGAAGGGAACGGGGTTTTGGTTCTGGTCCCTTGGTCCCTGGAGCCCAGATCCTTTGCCATCAGCAAGTCTCCAGCCCTGGGGCCAGCCCTCTCCAGCATAGCCTGCAGGTAACTGGGAGGGTGGGGTGGGGAGTGTTTGGGGAATTTGCATTTGAGGGAGTTTTGGCCCATGGCTGCCCAAAAGGGAAATGCCATCAAACTGCGCCCAGAGGGGCCAGACCCGCAGCCACCTGGCAGGGAGGGGCTCGGGCTCCAGGCGCGGTGCTGTGGGGGACAGAGACAGACCCGCTGGGGGAGTCCTGCCCGGGTACAACTCGCAGGAGCTGTGGGGGGAGAAGGGGCTGAGGGAGGCTGGGTCCTAGTGTTCCCTGCCCTGGGGTCAGCGCTGGGCTGAGTCCCTGGACCCCATCAGGGTCCCTGCCTCAGAACATCCTGGGATACATGGGGGCCCCCAGTCCTGCCCCCCCTTCCTACTCCCCGCCCTCCACTCCTGCTGCTGCGAATCCACCTTATAATGGGATCATGTAACTATGAGGGGATCATGGCTGAGGGGCATCGGCAGAGCTGGGGGGACCCCAGGGCTGGGCTGGGGTAGCAGGGGCTGCAGGTCGGGAGTGAGGGGCACCGGCAGAGCTGGGGGGACCCCAGGGCTGGGCTGGGGTAGCAGGGGCTGCGGGTCGGGAGTGAGGGGCACCGGCAGGGCTGGGGGGCAGGGCTGGGCTGGCAGGGGCTGCGGGTCGGGACTGAGGGGCACCGGCAGGGCTGGGGGGCAGGGCTGGGCTGGCAGGGGCTGCGGGTCGGGAGTGAGGGGCACCGGCAGGGCTGGGGGGCAGGGCTGGGCTGGCAGGGGCTGCGGGTCGGGAGTGAGGGGCACTGGCAGAGCTAGGGGTCACCCCCCTGCCTGTGCTGCCCCCCACAGGCCTGGCCCCCCGGCTGCGCTCTGGGGGGCGGGGTGGGGGTGGCTGGTGGCTTTTCCGTGCGGCTGGGGGGCTGTGGGGGAGAGGCCCTGGCAGCTCCTGGAAGAAACGTGGCTGAGGAATTTCGGGGCCAAGTTTCCGTCTCCTGGTGCTGCCCCTCCCCCACCACGTCTCTGCAGCGCGGGGGGGAGGGGCCCCTGCTCGGGGTGCACGGTGGGGGGGCAGCCCCAGGCTGGGGGCTGGTTCCTGCGCTTGGCTCCCGGCTGCAAAAGCCATTTGGGGGCACAGGAGGCTCTGCTAGAGCCCAGCCCCCCCAGGACAAAGCCCCCCAGACCCCTCCTTTCCCACCCCTGGATCTGCTGGGGGGGCCGGGGGGGGGGCAATGTTCCCTCTAACGTTTCCCATCCACGTGTGAATGAATTTTATGATGTGCCCCAATATGGAGGTGACGTGTGGCGGGGGTGGGGCCGAGGGGTTTGGGTGCGAGAGGGGGCTCAGGGCTGGGGCAGAGGGTTGGAGTGCAGGGGGCTGCAGGCTTTGGGGTGGGGCCGGGGATGCAGGGTTTGGGGTGCAGGCTGCCCTGGGGCTACGGTGGGGAGAGACGACTCCCCCCCCTTTGCAGCTGTCCAGTCCGGGGGAGGGGTGCCTCTCCCCTCTGTGATAGGCTGCAGCCCGGCCCCACAGCTTAGGGGGAACTTAGGCGGGCAGGGGGGCTAGTGGTTGGGGGGGCTGGGAGCCAGGACGGGCTGTGCCCCCTTCCATCCTGTTCTTTCCCATCTGTCCTGTGGAATTGCCTCCTCCTGTCCCCCACCAGGGGACCACCCCCCACCCCCCGGCCCGTTGTGCTGCCCACAGGGGGAGGGTCTGACCACGCCCCCCCCACCTCATTTTCACTCTATCTTGTGCTGGGCCTTGGTGCCAGGAGCCCCCCCCCTCCAGCCTCAGAGACCTGCTCTGCCCCCCGCGACCCCCTCCCCTCCCAGAGCCAGGACAGAACCCAGGAGTCCTGGCTCCTCCCTCCCCACTGGGCGGACCCCCATTGATGGCCACCTCATGGGGGGAGGGTCCTGTTAACGTGGGCAGCCCCAGCCCCCGCTACCCCTTTGCCCCCCCCAGAGGTGCTGGGTGACTCGGCACCAGCCCCCCCTGAGGCTGGGTGTGGGGGCTGGGCCTGGTTCCGCAGGGGATGGGGGCCCTGCTGGTGGGGGCTAGATCTGCTCTGTGCCCCAGAACTGAGGGGGGGAGCTGGCTGGGGGGGGGCAGGTCAGGCAGGGCCTTGGGGGGGCGCAGAGTCCTGGGGTGGGGGTGGGGCTGGGCTGCCTGGCCCTGGGGTCCCCCCCTCACCTCGCTCTGTCCCCTCTGCAGCCCCCACGTGTGCGGAGTGACCTGCTGTCCCGGCTGGAGCCTGGCCCCCAAAACCCAGAAGTGCACAAAAGGTACCGGGGGGGGAGGGGGGGAGCTGGGACCCAGGGAGGAGGTGGGGGGGCAGTCACTGAGGAGTTGTGTCCCGTCCCCCCCAGTCTGCTCCTGCCCCACTCCCCCCCCCCGGTGCTGCTCCCAGTCTGGGCTGTAGGTGGCAGCAGACCCCCACCTGCCAGACCCAGGGCTGGGGACCTGGGGGGGGGGCGACTCCTGGGGGGAACCTGCCCAGACCCCCTTCCCTCCCCCCACCCACGCCTTTGGGGTCACCCTCCCCACCCCCCAGGCCAGGAGCGGGGACCCTGGGGGGGAAGCCAAGCTGCCCCCTGTCCTGGGTTCAGGGCACAGCCCCCTTGGGCCATGGGCAGTGTGTGCGTATGGGGGGGGGGGGCTGTGGGGAATGGGGGCTGGGAAGTGAGGGAGTTGGGGGGCGGGGCTGGGAAGTGGGGGGTTATTGGGGGAGGGAAGTAGCAGGGGCTATGGGGAGGGAGGGTTGGGGGGATGGGGCCGGGGGTCACTGGGGCGGTCGGTGGGTGGGGGAGGGGGAGGTTCCCCCCCATGACCCCTTGTCTCTCCCCCCAGCCATCTGCACCCCGAAGTGCCGCAATGGGGGGCTGTGCCGGGAGCCCCAAGTCTGCACCTGCCGCCCGGGGTTCGCTGGCCACCAGTGTGAGCAGCTGGTGCCCCCTGGCCCCCCCATGGGGCTTCCCCCAGGGCCCAGCCCCCTCCCACCCAGCACCTCCGCCCCGCGCCCCACAGCCACCAGCGCCAGGAGGGCAGCGTCCGTGCACTGGCAGCCGCTGACGTAAGTGGGGCGGGGACCGTGGGGGGTGAGGGCAGTGGGGCGACTGGGGGGACGAGAGCCGTGGGAAGGGGGGTGACCGGGGGGGGTGAGGGCAGTGGGGAGGGGGTGATTTGGGGTGACCGGGGGTGAGGGCCATGGGGTGGTCAGCGGGACGAGAGCCGTGGGAAGGGGGGTGACCGGGGGGCAAGGGCAGTGGGGAGGGGGTGATTTGGGGTGACCGGGGGTGAGGGCCATGGGGTGGTCAGGGGGACGAGAGCCGTGGGAAGGGGGGTGACCGGGGGGACGAGGGCAGTGGGGCGACTGGGGGGATGAGAGCAGTGGGAAGGGGGGTGACCGGGGGACAAGGGCAGTGGGGCGACTGGGGGGATGAGAGCCGTGGGAAGGGGGGTGACTGGGGGGACGAGGGCAGTGGGGCGACTGGGGGGACGAGAGCCGTGGGAAGGGGGGTGACCGGGGGGGTGAGGGCAGTGGGGAGGGGGTGATTTGGGGTGACCGGGGGTGAGGGCTGTGGGGTGGTCAGGGGGATGAGAGACGTGGGAAGGGGGGTGACCGGGGGGACGAGGGCAGTGGGGAGGGGGGTGATTGGGGGGT
Organism: Chrysemys picta bellii; assembly: GCF_011386835.1. Taxonomy (NCBI): domain Eukaryota; kingdom Metazoa; phylum Chordata; order Testudines; family Emydidae; genus Chrysemys; species Chrysemys picta. The sequence continues at coordinate 929,075 of NC_088807.1, read as the reverse complement.
GAGGGCAGTGGGGAGGGGGGTGATTTGGGGTGACCGGGGGTGAGGGCCGTGGGATGGTCAGGGGGACGAGAGCCGTGGGAAGGGGGGTGACCGGGGGACGAGGGCAGTGGGGAGGGGGGTGACCGGGGTACGAGGGCGGGGGGGGTTACCGGGGGACGAGGGCAGTGGGGCGACTGGGGGGGGCCTGTGTGGTTCTGATCCATTCCTCGAAAATCTCACTGCTAATTATTCCGGCGGCTCCGGCCGGGCCCCGTGGGGGGCCCCGTTAGGCTGGCTGGTTTTGGGGTGCTCCGGGGCCCTGGTTTGGGGTGCACAGGGGGGATTGGCTCTGAGTTCTTTGGGGGCAGGGGCCCCCGACACCCCCCCAGGAGACACAGCCCCCCAAGGGGGAACCACACGGGGCTAATGGCAGAGGGGGGGCGGCACCCCCAGAGTGGAGTCCCCCTGCCTGGGGCCCGTGGGGCGACGTTCCCGTCTCGTCTCCCCTGCGGCTCTGGGGCTATTTATAGACCCATTAAAATTCTCTCGCCTCCCAGACTGACCCCCCCCCGCCCCGGCCATTTATCAACCCCCCCCCCCCGCCTGCTGCTGTCTGCCCCTATTTGGTAGCAGACGCACTAGGACGGCAGGAGAGGGGGCCGGGGGGGCCCCAGCAGCATCGGGGCCTGCCCCCCCGGGGGGCTCTGACACCCCCCAGCCCCCCCAGCTCCCAGCCTGGGGGGCAGGGTCTGCGGGGGTCACGTTCCCATGCGGGGGCTGAGCTGGGGGCTTGGGGGCTCCGGCGGTTCCCAGGCCTGGCCTGGCCCGAGCTCCTGCCCCAGCCGAACTGGGGGTGGGGGGAGAACAAGGAGCTGCCCAGCTTGGCCACGGGGGGGGGGGCACTGGGGGACAGGAAGTTCCTGGGGGGGGTCAGTGGGTGTGGGACAGTGGTTACCTGGGGGTCATGGGGGGGGGGAAGGGGCAGAGGGGGCACTGGGCGACAGGGGTTCCCTGGGGGGTCGGTGGGTGGGGGAAGGGGCTGAGGGGGCACTGGGTGGGAGGGGGGTTCATGGGGGGTTGGTGGCTGGAGTAAGGGGCTGAGGGGGGCACTGGGGGCAGGGGGGTCCCTGGGGAGTCAGTGGGTGGGGGAAGGGGCAGAGGGGGGCACTGGGGTGAGGGGTGTCCCTGGGAGGGTCGGTGGGTGGGGAAGAGGCAGGGGGGTCACTGGGGGTTGGTGGGTGGGGAAGGGGCAGAGCGGGCACTGGGGGGCAGGGGGTCCCTAGGGGGTCGGGAGAGGTGGAGGCGGAGGCACAGGGAGGTCTCTGGGCGTGGTGCCCCCCCCGCTCAGTGTCCCACCCCCCACCCCCCAGGCTGGCCGAGCTCCAGGCCGTGCTGCGACGCCGGGCCGCTGGCCCCACGGACAAGATGGCGTCAGTGTTGGCCAAGCACCTGGAAGCCCAGCGGGGCAGGACCGCCCCCCCCACGCCCCCGCCCAGCACCCGCCCCCCCCAGAGTGGGCAGACCCTGCACCACAGCCCCCGGCCTGGTAAGGGGGCAGGGTGGAGTTGGTGGGGGGGGTGGGTCATGCAGGGGGCGGGGAAAGGGGTGGGGGGGGAAGGGGTGGCCCCATTAGCCATGATCCTGCCCCCCACCAGCCAGGTCCCTTCCCCTGCCACTTGCCCCAGTAACCCATTGGCAGGGAGGCGGCTCATTGGGGCTGGCTGCCCCACTGCCCCTCCCTCTCTGGCTCCCTGAGGAGGGGGCTCTGCTGCCCCCCCCCATGACCCTGGTTGCTGTAACAAGCATTTAGCTAATTAACTGGCGCTTTTCCCAGGCTCTGACATGGGAGAATGAAACGGATGCAGGGGGGGGCACCAGAGACACCCCCCTGGGACCCCCAGAGCCAGGGCAGAGCCCCACCCCTCTCGCTGCACCGGGGTCACTGGGACAGGGGCATGCGGGGAGCCCGGGGCTGGTCTAGCAGGGGCTGCGGGTCGGGAGTGAGGGGCACCGGCAGAGCTGGGGGGGGGGGCTGCGCTGGGGTCACAGCCGCGGCTCTGCGTGTGTGTGTGTGTGTGTGTGTGGGGTGGTCCCCGTGAGCTCGCACTAGTGACTCCGGGCGACCCCGGTGAACGCTGGGCAGGTCGCAGGCGGGGGCGGCCGGGCGCTGGGTGGGGCCGGGGACCGGGGGCCGGGAAGGGTTAACGCAGCCGGCGATGGCTGAGGTCCCTCACAAACATTGTTGCTGGCGCCCGGCCCAGCCCAGCTCCACGCGCTGCTTCCAATTAGCGTCCGGGCACTCGGTGCGGAGCCGGAGCCGGAGCCGCGCACCGTCGCTTCCTGCCCGCGCCCCGGCCCTGGGGGCAGAGACGCCGGCATGGCCGGAGCCCTCGCCCGCCTGCTGGTGCCCGCGGCCCTGCTCCTGCTGGCCGCCCTCCTGCTCCCGGCTGCCGCCCAGGCCCCCGCCCAGCTGCGGGTGCTGTTCACGCCCACGGTCTGCCGCATGCACTGCGCCGGGCACCGCTGCACCCACCGCTGCGAGCGCGGCAACGCCACCGTCCTGTACAGCGGGGAGCCCGCTGGCCCCGCCGCCCGCGCCACTGGCTTCCGCGTCTGTGAGTACCCGGGCGGTGCCCTGCCTGTGCCCGGCTCCTCGCCCGCCGGACCGTCGCTGGCCGAGGGGTGCACCGGCCTGGCCCCTTCGCTCCGTGCCCGGGTGGCAGCCAAGGTCCTGCACCTGCAGCTGCTGGCTGGCGGCGGGGCGGGGCTGGGGGCTGATGGGGGGTGAGGAGGTTTGGGGTTCCCAGCAGCTCCCCCCGCCCGGTCTCTGGCTGAGGGAGGGGCTGTGGGGTGCGTGGCAGGGAGCCGAGCTGGACCCCATTTCTGTGGGGTAGGAGGTGTTGGGCTGCCCCCCCAGTTGCCCCCTGTGCTCCTGGGAGGGTTGCCCCCGCCTTGCCCCATCAGGCTGAGCTGGGGGAGGGGGCCCCATGCTGCATCCCAGACCCCCAGGCTGCCCCACAGCATGGGAGAACCAATGCCCCCTATACCCTCACCGGGCACCCCCATGCTGTGGGGCAGGCCTGAGGGTCTGATGTGCACCATGCCCCCCCCCCCCCCCCGGCTCAGTCGCTCTCCTGCTGACCAGCCCAGGGGGAAGGGGCTGGGGTGAGGAGTTGCTGTGGGGTGAGGCTGTGTGCAGTGCACGGGGCTGGGGGGCTGTCAGACGTCAGGGCTGGCTGGCAGCTGGTGGGGGTCACAGCTGGATGTGGGGGGTTCTGGGGGGGCTGGCTGGGGACTGGTGGGGGTCACAGCTGGATGTGGGGGCTGGCGGGGGTCAGGGCTGGGTTGGTTGGGGGGCTGGCAGGGGTCAGGGCTGGCTGGGGGCTGGGCTGGTTGGGGGACTGGTGGGGGTCAGGGCTGGCTGGGGGGCTGGGCTGGCTGGGGGGCTGGGCTGGTGGGGGTCAGGGGTGGCTGGGGGGCTGGTGGGGGTCAGGGCTGGCTGGGGGGCTGGTTGAGGGGCTGGGCTGGTTGGCGGGCTGGCGGGGGTCAGGGCCGGTTGGGGGCTGGGCCGGTTGGGGGCTGGTGGGGGTCAGGGCTGGTTGGGGGCTGGGCTGGCGGGGGTCAGGGCTGGCTGGGGGCTGGGCTGGTTGGGGGGCTGGTGGGGGTCAGGGCTGGCTGGGGGCTGGGCTGGCGGGGGTCAGGGCTGGCTGGGGGGCTGGCAGGGGCTGTAGGTTTAGCTCTGGCCAGGACCTGGGGGAGGCTTTTCCCAGCCTGTCCCAGCTGCTCCGGGTCCCGCCCACACTGCCCCATGAGCTCATCGGCAGCACCTCGCGTGTGACCCCCCCCGCCGCCCCCACCAGCCCCGGTGGGTGTGGACCCCTCGTCCGGGGCCAGCTCCGCCCCGGCTCGGCGGCTGGACTCACCCGAATTTCCGGGGGCGAAACCTGGGAATTCGGAGAATAAACAAGGGCCTCAAGCCAGGGAGTCCGAGTCCCTGCCGGACGCCTGGGTTCTCTCCCGGCTTGGGGAGGGGAATGGGGTCCAGTGGTTGCAGCGGGGGGGGAGGAGGCTGGGCGCCAGAGCACCTGGGTTCTACCTTGAGTGAGGCCCTTCCCTGCCCGATGCCTCAGTTTCCCCCGGCGTGGGGCTGAGCAGAGGCACCGTGTCTCCGGCTGACGTTACCCAGACGAGCCCCCCGTGTCCCCAGCCCAGCCTGCGCCCCAACCCTGGGGGGTCCGGGGGAGGCAGCCCCCAAAGGCAGTGAGAGCACGAGACACAGCCTGGCTGCCTGGGTCCCCCGGGACACCCTCTGGCCCCCCGCCCTGGCACGGCCCCCCGAGCTCTGCCCAGCCCCTGCCAAGCGCCGGGCCCCCATCCTGCTGCGGGCGTTGGGCTTCGGCTGGCCCTGGCGTCCCTCCCAGCTGGACCCACAGCCACGCCCTGGGCAGGCACCGCCCACCCCATAGGGCCCAGCTGGCTGTGGGGCCAGCAGCGGGGCCCCGGACATGCTGGGAAGAGCAGGGAGCAGGATATGGGGGAGCTCCCCTGGGCCACTTCCCAGCACCCCCCTTCCTCAGCTGTTCCTGGCGGGGTCCCCAGGTGTGTGGGGGAGTGTTCCCAGCCCTGGGGGGCTCAGTCCGGGGCACCTGGGGGGCAGCAGAAACCCCCTCCCCCCCTGAGCTCATCCCCTCGTAGGCCCTGGGCAGAGCCCCCCACCCCCGCACTCAGCGTTTAGTGGGGAGCGGGGGGGCAGGCAAAGCCCCCCCCCAGTTCCCCCAGCAGAGCTCTGCCCTCTTCCCGTGAGCGGCTGGTTTACGCCCAGGGGGCCCCGTGCCAGGAGCTCTGAGGCTGCCTGACCCCCCCCATCTCGGTTCCTGGCGTCCCCTCGATCTGACCCCATCCCAGCTGCTCAGCCCCCGCATGGGGGGGGGGAGACTCGGGCTGCTGAGGGGGCGGGGGAGGGGCACAGCTGGCTGGAATGGGAACATCTGTGCATTAGGACCCCAGCCAGGTTGTGGGGAGGCAGCTGGGGGGGCACTGGGGCGAGGGGGAGCTGGCTGGGGGGGCACTCGGCTGTCGCGGGATGTGAGATGAGTCGCTGGGTCTCTGCCCGTTCCTGGCGCAACCCCCCCCCCCCCCCCCCAGCCCCGGCGCCGGCTTCTTGGGCCCATTTCCCAGACAGCGCAGCCCAGAGGGACCCAGGCGTCCTGGGGCCTGGCTTAGCTGTTCCCACACGGGAAGGGGGGGTCCTGGTGGGACCTCGGCCCGGCGGGGGGGGGGACGACAGCGGGGCTGGAGCCTTGGGTCCCTGGACATCCCCCCAGCACGGACCCTCCTGCTCTGGTGGGGGGAGGGGAGGGGTTGCAGTAACTGGCACCAGCACCCTAAGGGTTAATGGCTGAATTGCGCTAGAGAAACATCTGGATCCAGCCAGCCCCCCCCCCCCCCCCCCGCCCCAGCTGTGCCTTTGTGCTGGGAGCCTGGAACAGCCAGACAAGGGATGAGCCCCCCAGCCCAGCCGGTGCCCCTCACTCCCGACCCGCAGCCCCCACCTACCCCAGCCTTGTCCCCCAGCCCAGCCGGTGCCCCTCACTCCCGACCCGCAGCCCCCACCTACCCCAGCCTTGTCCCCCAGCCCAGCCGGTGCCCCTCACTCCCGACCCGCAGCCCCCACCTACCCCAGCCCTGCCCCCCAGCCCAGCCGGTGCCCCTCACTCCCGACCCGCAGCCCCCACCTACCCCAGCCCTGCCCCCCAGCCCGGCCGGTGCCCCTCACTCCCGACCCGCAGCCCCCGTGTGTAGCTCAGGTTCTGGGCCAGCCCAGCCCCATCTCTCTGGACGCGCTGGTTCAGACACAATCCAGGCCCTGTCACGTAGCCCCCACCGAAGGTGCTTGGCTCCCACCCACGATGTGACACAACCAGACCTCCCCAGCTGGCCCGTCCCACCGCAGGCAGCTCTGGGAGGGGCACTTGGGGGGTCCCTGGGTCCTGCCCTGCAGCGCCCCTCGGGGGAGACGCCCCCCGGTACCCCCTGACTTCTGCCTTTGCCTTGCAGTCCTGTGCCCCCTGCTCTGCCAGAACGGGGGGGTCTGCGTCAGGAAGGACCAGTGTCTCTGCCCCCCCAGCTTCACCGGCAAGTTCTGCCAGATCCCGGCCCCCCAGCCCCAGGCCCCAGCCCCCGAGCGGGAGGGCGACAGCCCGGGGGGGCCGCAGCCCCTCACCAAATCCGTCTACACCCTGCCCCTCACCAACCACCAGCAGGAGCGGGATGGTAAGGGGCCCCGGGGGGGCTAGGCCGGGATCAATGGGGTGGGAGGAAGTGTCTCCCCAGGGGGAGGGGGAGGGGTCGTGCACCATGGGGGCTCCGCAGGGACCGGCTCTGTACGCAACCTCATCCCCCTGGGGCGGCCCTGTCCCCGGTTCTGCCCCCATCCGCCCCCCGGCACTGCCCCCCTCTGCCCCATCGCCCCTGGCAGTGCCCCCATTCCCCGCCCCCCCCGGCACTGCCCCTCTCTGCCCCATCCCCCGCTCCCGGCACTGCCCCCCTCTGCCCCATCCCCCCTGGCACTGCCCCATCCCCCGCTCCCGGCACTGCCCCTCTCTGCCCCATCCCCCGCCCAGCACTGCCCCCATTCTCTGCCCCCATCCTCCTCCCGGCACTGCCCCCATTCCCCACCCGGCACTGCCCCCCTCTGCCCCCATCCTCCGCTCCCGGCACTGCCCCTCTCTGCCCCATCCCCCGCCCAGCACTGCCCCCATCCTCCTCCCGGCACTGCCCCCATTCCCCGCCCGGCACTGCCCCCCTCTGCCCCCATCCTCCGCCCCCGGCACTGCCCCTCTCTGCCCCCTCAGGTGCCCTGTCCATGGTGAACGTCCACGTGCAGCACCCCCCCGAGGCCTCGGTGACCATCCACCAGGTGGAGCGGGTGAGCGAGCCCAGCACCCCAGGGGAGCCGCCCGCCAACGCCCTCCCGCCCGCCCGCCCCGCCCTCTACAGTGTCCTGGCCCAGAGCCGCCCCCGGGCCAGCGGGTACGACGAGGACGCCGGCTATGGGTACTGCTTCCGGCAGCTCCACGCCGGGGAGGTAACGGCTGGGGGGGGGCGGCGCAGCAACGGGCAGGGGGAGCTGGGCGCAGGCAGACGTTTGTACGGAGCCTCACACCCACCCGTGGCCACGTGCGACGCTCACCTGCTGACACTTGCGTGTGCAGAGCGTGCCGGGCCAGCCAAATGCCCCATGCTTGTGTGGCACAAAGCCGCTCAATCACCCGCATGGGCGTGATCCCTGGCACGCGCACTCCCGCCAGCCGATGCTCCGTTCGCACGCTCGCCGTGCAAACAGCCGTGCATCCCAGCACACGCGCTCCCGCCAGCCGATGCCCCGTTCGCACGCTTGCCGTGCATCCCGGCATGCGCACTCCCGCCAGCCGATGCCCCCCCCCGGCACTGCCCCCATTCCCCGCCCCCACCCTTGGCCACATGAATTGACGGGCACTGGGCAGCAGCTGGGCACGATTCCAGCCGCACAGCCGGGAATGTCTCTGGCCGGGGGCACCCAGGGGCCATGGCCAGGCCTGGACCCCCCCACACCCCCCTCAGGAAGACCCCCCCCAGCTGGCCGCGCTGACCGAGCCCCTTTCCCTGCAGTGCAGCGCGCCCCTGCCCGGCCTGCGGACCCAGGACATCTGCTGCCGCGGCGCCGGCGTGGCCTGGGGCGTCCACGAGTGTCTGCCCTGCGCCACCCAGACAGGTGGGGCTGCCGCCGCGGGGCAGGGGCAGGGCTGGGGGTGGGGCGTGGGTTGGGGTCAGTGAGGGGTGGGGGCTGGGCTGGGGGCAGTGCGGGGCTGGGGTCAGGGGTCAGTGAGGAGTGGGGGCAGGGCTGGGGACAGTGCGGGGCGGGGGCTGGGGGCAGTGAGGGGCTGGGATCAGTGAGGAGTGGGGGCAGGGGCAGGGCTGGGGGCAGTGGGGGGGTGGGGTCCGTGAGGGGCAGGGGCTGGGGCAGTGCAAGGCGGGGGCTGGGGTCAGGGGAGGAGCTGGTGGGGGCCCCACCCTGGGGCTGTTGGGACGCTGGGGGTGGAACAGGGAGCTTGGGTGGCCCTGGGGAGGGCCGTCTATAGGGGGGGGAGGGGAGGGGCATTCCTGGCTCCGAGTCCCACTCTCTCCCCACAGCGAATGCACCTGCCCTGGGGCAGCAGGAGGCCCCGTGCCCCAAAGGTTTCCAGCGGCTAAACGGCTCCTGCCAGGGTGAGTTGGGCCGAGCCCTGGGCTGGGGGGCGTGTGTCGGGGGGGGGGGGCGTGTGTCTGGGGGGTCTCAGGAGACCAAGCGTGGGAAGCCCTCGGTTAATGAGGGAAGGGAAAGTCCCAGCCGTCCGGCTGGGCCAGCCCCCCGCGTCCCGGGCCTGGAGCGTCTCCCGCAGTCCCCACGGAACAGCCCCCAAGAGCCCCACCTCCGGGTGCAGCGGAGCAGGACGTGGGGCGGACGGACCTGGGGGTGCTGCGGGGGAGTGTTACTGGGACTGGCTGCAGTGGTGCCGGATGGGGGGGGTATCGGGGTGACATCACTTGAGGGGTGACACTTGAGCGTAACCTGAGCTGGGGGGGGGCAGGTGACACCTTCTGCCCGGGACACTGGACAGAGGCTGGCGGAGGGGCCAGGTGGGGCTGGGGGAGACGCTGGGGGGGGTTCAGTTTGGAGCTGGCTGGGGAGACGGGGGGAGGCCCAGCACCAGGGTCTGGGCTCCCCACCCCCCAAGACGGACCTGACTGAGGGTCCTGGTTTCTGTACCTACAAGCCCTGCTTGGGACTGTCCCTGTCGGCGGATAACCCTTCTGTGTTCCTGCCTGGCTGAGAGTCCCGGGGAATCGCAGGAAGTGGGGCACAGGGCCCTGACTCCCCCATGCTGGTCCCCTGGCCCCCTCCTGGCCCTTTGCCCCAGCGGGTCACACCCGGCTGCCTCTGTCCAGGGCAGCCCCCCCCGGGTGTCAGGGGCTGGGTGCCACATCTCCGGGCCATTGGAGTGGCTGGTGTCTTTGTGGGCTCCCCATGGGCATGGGGCCAGGCTCCCCAGCTGGGTCGGTCATGCCTGGGTCTCATGCACCATGCAGGGGAAACTGAGGCACACACAACCTTCATCCAAAATATTCTGAAAAATCCCCCTTCAGCCACATACGGCACTAGCACTCCCCTCCCCAGGAAAGGGGCTGTGTGGGGCCAGTCCCCCGCCCCCTGTCTCTCTAGCAGCTCCCTGGGGTGGGGGGCGCCGGCTGCCCCTGCTCTGACCCCCTCCCGTTTCTCCCCAGACGTGGACGAGTGCCAGGAGGGCGGGTTCTGCCGGAACGGGCTCTGCACCAACGAACCCGGCAGCTTCGCCTGCCTCTGCCACACGGGCTACATCCTCGACTCCTCCCGCAGCAGCTGCATCTGTGAGTGGGGAGGGGTCTGGGGGCCCTGGTCTGGCAGAACTGCGGGGTGGGGAACAGGCCCCCGGAGGCTCCGGGTGGGGGGCTGGCTGGCTCAGGGGTCTGGGGAACAGGCCACTGAGGGGCTGGGGCGGCTGAGGGTGGGGGCTGGGTGGCTCGGGGGCAGAGTATGGGCCATGGGGGGGCCAGGGAATGGGCCGGGGGGGCGAGGGTGGGGGCTGGCTGGCTCGGGGGCGGAGTATGGGCCATGGGGGGGCCAGGGAATGGGCTGGGGAAGCGAGGGTGGGGGCTGGCTAGCTCGGGGGTGGTGTATGGGCCGTGGGGGGGACGGGGAAGCGAGAGTGGGGGCTGGCTGGCTCGGGGGCGGAGTATGGGCTGCGGGGGGGCCGGGGAATGGGCCGGGGGGGTTGACGGTGGGGGCTGGCTGGCAAGGGGGCAGAGTATGGGCCATGGGGGGGCCAGGGAATGGGCTGGGGAAGCGAGGGTGGGGGCTGGCTAGCTCGGGGGCAGAGTATGGGCCATGGGGGGACAGGGAAGCGAGGGTGGGGGCTGGCTAGCTCGGGGGTGGCGTATGGGCCGCGGGGGGGGTTGGCTCGGGGGACCGGGGGGGCGAGAGTGGGGGCTGGCTGGCTCGGGGGCGGAGTATGGGCTGCGGGGGGGCCGGGGAATGGGCCGGGGGGGGTTGACGGTGGGGGCTGGCTGGCAAGGGGGTGGAGCATGGGCTGCGGGGGGGGCCGGGGAATGAGCCGGGGGGGCGAGGGTGGGGACTGGCTGGCTCGGGGGTGGCGTATGGGCCGCGGGGGGACGGGGAAGCGAGGGTGGGGGCTGGCTAGCTTGGGGGTGGCGTATGGGCCGCGGGGGGGGGGTTGGCTTGGGGGACCGGGGGGGCGAGAGTGGGGACTGGCTGGCTCGGGGGTGGCGTATGGGCCTCGGGGGGGGGCAGGGAATGGTCCAGGGGGGGCGAGGGTGGGGGCTGGCTGGCTCGGGGTGGCGTATGGGCCGCGGGGGGACGGGGAAGCGAGGGTGGGGGCTGGCTGGCTCGGGGGCGGAGTATGGGCTGCGGGGGGGCCGGGGAATGGGCCGGGGGGTTGACGGCGGGGGCTGGCTGGCTCGGGGGCGGAGTATGGGCTGCGGGGAGGCCGGGGAATGGGCCGGGGGGGCGAGAGTCGGGGCTGGCTGGCTCGGGGGCGGAGTATGGGCTGCGGGGGGGGGCCGGGGAATGGGCCGGGGGGGTTGACGGCGGGGGCTGGCTGGCAAGGGGGCAGAGTATGGGCCATGGGAGGGCTGGCTCAGGGGGTGGGGCCCCGGCAGTGGCTCCGTGGGGGGCTCAGCGTGTCTGTCCCCGTGTCCGTCTGTCCCCAGCCCACCACGTGATCTCGGAGGCCAAGGGCCCCTGTTACCGGGTCCTGCGGGACGGCGCCTGCTCCCTGCCCACCCTGCGCAACATCACCAAACAGATCTGCTGCTGCAGCCGCGTCGGCAAGGCCTGGGGCTGGGGCTGCGAGCGCTGCCCGCTCTTCGGCTCCGGTGAGCCCCCGGACGCCGGGGTTCTCTCCTGGTGCTGGGAGGGGTGAGAGCAGGGGCGGGAGCCAGGACGCCGGGGTTCTCTCCTGGTGCTGGGAGGGGTGAGAGCAGGGGCGGGAGCCAGGACGCCTGGGTTCTCTCCTGGTGCTGGGAGGGGTGAGAGCAGGGGCGGGAGCCAGGACGCCTGGGTTCTCTCCTGGTGCTGGGAGGGGTGAGAGCAGGGGCGGGAGCCAGGACGCCGGGGTTCTCTCCTGGTGCTGGGAGGGGTGAGAGCAGGGGCGGGAGCCAGGACGCCGGGGTTCTCTCCTGGCAGTGGGAGGGGTGAGAGCAGGGGCGGGAGCCAGGACGCCGGGGTTCTCTCCTGGCAGTGGGAGGGGTGAGAGCAGAGGCGGGAGCCAGGACGCCGGGGTTCTCTCCTGGTGCTGGGAGGGGTGAGAGCAGGGGCGGGAGCCAGGACGCCGGGGTTCTCTCCTGGCAGTGGGAGGGGTGAGAGCAGGGGCGGGAGCCAGGACGCCGGGGTTCTCTCCTGGCAGTGGGAGGGGTGAGAGCAGGGGCGGGAGCCAGGACGCCGGGGTTCTCTCCTGGCAGTGGGAGGGGTGAGAGCAGGGGCGGGAGCCAGGATGCCTGGGTTCCCGCACAGCTGGGGGCTCCGGGCTCCTGACACTGCCGCTCCCCGTGCAGATGGCTTCAAGGAGATCTGCCCAGCGGGTCCCGGCTACCACTTCTCCGCCTCTGACCTGCGCTACAACACTCGCTTCCTGGGCTCCGACCTGCCCCGCGTGCCCGTCACCAACCAGCAGGGGGGGCGGACGGCGGCCCCACCCGCCCTGCCCGCCAGGCGTGAGAGCTCCCCCGACGTGCCCCTCCCCCACCCAGCCCCCTCCCCATCTGTCTCCCTCCCCCGCCGTGCCCCTCCCCCACCCATCTCCCCCCGCCACGCCCCTCCCCCACCTGTCCCTGTTCCCCCCCAAGCCCCACCCACAGCACCCCCATCCATGTCCCCCCCACAGAACCCCCATCTGTGCCCCTCCCCCACAGCACCCCTCAGCTTCCCATCCATCCCGCTCTGCTCCCCCTCCTGCCCAACATGTGCCCTCCCAACCTGCTTCTCAGCCCCGTCCCCGGCAAGCCCAGCAGAGGGGCTGGATGGGCCACGGAGCCTGAGGTCCCCACCCCAGGGCAGGGGAGGTGAAGGTGCCCGGGTGTCCCTTGGTCTCACCCTCCCTTCCCCTCCCCCCACCGCCCCATCCTCACCCCCCTCCTTGTCCCCCTACAGCCCGCTGGAGTGCCCAGCCCACGGCACCGGGGGGGCAGCGCCCTACCCAGCCCCCCCCAACCCTGCCACCTATCCCCAAAACTGCCCGGGAGGGGCCGACTTCAGGTAGGGATTGGGAAGGGTAGTAAAAGTGTGGGGCAAGGTGGAGGGTGGAGACGCTCGGGTGGGGGCACTGAGGAGTGAGGGGTGGGGCAGGGGTAGGGACACTGAAGGTGGGGGTGCGGGGATAAGGAGGCTGAGGGGTGGGGGTGCTGAGGGGTGAGGGGGAGCGGGGATAGGGATGCTGAGGGTGGGGGCTCTGGGGGGTGCGGGGGCTGAGGGGTGAAGAGTGGGGCTGAGGGGTGAGGGGTTTGGAGGAGTGGGGGGCGGCTGTTAGGGGGTCAGGGGGCAGACCCCAATCACCCACCAATCACCCCCATTATCGGCAGAGCCCAGCAGCGTGTGCGAGCGGAACCCCGAGATCTGCGGCCCAGGGCGTTGTGGCCCTCGCCAGGGCGGCTACACCTGCCTCTGTCACCCCGGCTTCTGGCTCAGCACCCAGGGCACCCACTGCATCGGTGAGGGGGGCGCTGGGGGGGGCGGGGGGAGGGAGGGTCTCGGCCTGGCCCCCTCACTTTCTGGGCCACCGAGGGGAGGCCCCCCGTGTCCTCCCGTGGCTCAGGGAACCGTCTCTGTCTGTCTGTCTGTCTGTCTGTCTGTCTGCGCCAGACATGGATGAGTGCCGGCAGAGCCCCCGCCCCTGTGCCAACGGGCGCTGTGAGAACACCGTGGGGAGCTACCGCTGCGTCTGTGGCCCCGGCTACCGCGCGGCCCCCCCGGGCACCGAGTGTCGAGGTGAGAGACCGGCGCAGGGGCCCCAGGGCAGCAGGGGGCCCCAGGGCAGCGGGGGGCCCCAGGGCAATGGGTGCGGGGGGGGTCCTAGGGCAGCGGGTGTGGGGGGCCCCAGGGCAATGGGCGCTGCGGGGGGGGCGAGGTCTTGCTCTGGGCTCCGCAGGGACCTGTGCCCGGTGTAGTCACTGGCTGGCGCCCGGCCTGGGCAGCCCTTAGGGTCTCGGCCATTCCGGGCAGCCGGAGCTCAGCCATCCCAGACCGAAGCCTTTTGTCCAGGCCTGTCTGTCCGTCCGCTCTGTCTGCTTTCCCTCCTTAGGCTGAGGGGAGCCCAACTCCTCTGCCCCCCAACTCCTCTGCCCCCCCCCCCCATCTCCCGTCCTTCGGGCTCCAGCTGGGGGGAGAGGCAGCTCCAGCTTCCCGGTGGCTGGATCTGCCGTTGTCTTCTCCTGCTCCATGGAGACGGGGGCGGCCAGAGCACAGACCTGCCCCCGCTAGGGAACAAAGCTGCAGAGGGGGGAAACTGAGGCATTCACAGACTTTATAAAAGTATTACAAAAAATTCCCCCTTTGTCACCCCTAGGTCCTTGGGGCGGGGGGAGTGAGTCCCTGACCGCCCCCCCCACACACACTGACGCTGCTCTTTCCTCCCCCCTGTGCCCTGCAGATATCGACGAGTGCGCTCAGAGTCCCCGCCCGTGCGCCCAGGGCCGTTGTGAGAACACACCCGGCTCCTACCGCTGCGTCTGCCCTGCCGGATACCGGCCCAACCCCCCTGGCACCAGCTGCACCGGTAACAGAGCGCCCGGCAGGGGGTCCATGGGGGTGCTGGGCAATGATATAGGTTGGGGGGGCTGGGTGATGCCACTTGGGAGACAGCTGTGCCCTGGGGGCAGACGGGGCTGGGTGGGGTGGTGCCATGGGGGAGGGCTGGATGGGGGGTGGGGGTGACTGGGGGTTCACAGCCCCCCTGTGCCCTGCAGACATCGACGAGTGCGCCCAGATCCCCCGCCCGTGCGCCCAGGGCCTCTGCGAGAACACGGCCGGGAGCTACCGCTGTACCTGCCCCCGGGGCTACCACGCCAGTCCAGCCGGCACCGAGTGCCTGGGTAGGTGCCCCCCATGGGGGGGTTCCCCTGCCCCCAGTGACTTCCCTGCCCCCGGGGGTGCCCCTCCACTGCCCCGCCCCCAGGGGCTCCTGGCTACACCCCATCCCACCCCCGGGGCCCGGGGGTTCCCCCTGTATCGATGCTGCCCTTGGTGGGACCCAACTGAGAGCGCCAATTCAGGACAGATCGCTCAGAGCAGGGCAGTCCCAGCCCCGGGCTGGGGTCCTTGGCACACCCAGGCACCAAACCAGCCAGACAGAGAGTACTTCGGTCTCACCCCACTGGCTACCCACAAGTCACACAAGCAATTCCCTCAGACACTCCAGCTTCCCCGTATCCCCACCAACGCCATCGTTATGGGGACGAATGGTTATGAAAATCAATCCCCCAGTAAAAGAAATAAGGTTCCCTCGATCCCAAAGGACCAAGCCCCAGACCCAGGTCAAATGATAACTGAGATCTGACCCAAAATCCGCGCTGCAGCCAATTCTTATTAACTAAACTAAACTTCATTAGAAAAGGAAAGAGAGAGAGAGTTGGGTGGAAGATCAATATATGGACAGACTTGAGTTCAGTTCTTGAGGTCCAGACCCACAGCAGAGCTGGCGAGTTTGTAGCTGCCCAAAGTCTTTAGAAACAGTCCAGAGGTTACAGTCCAATGTCCGTGCTCAGGGTGGCCCCAGTCAGTGACTGGGGATCTCAATCCTTGTGGCTCCGGGTTTCCCCCTCTTGAAACCCAGAGCAGAGCTGAGATGAAGCAGGATCGTGGCCCAGGGTGTTTGCACGTTTCCAGCAGCCTCTTGGCCTGGGGAAACAATCGGCTCCCAACCATCCCGGCAATTAGCCCAGGTCCTTTACCCATTGACGGTTCAGCTCCAGGTCACCACTAGGGCCCTGCGGGGCTACCAGCCCCATGGCTCCAGCAGAGACCTGAGCAGAGGGGGTTGCCGCACAGCCTGGGGGGGATCCCTGGGGGCCCGTCCCGAGGCCCATCAGTTCTGATGCCAGGCCGTGCCCGTTGCAGACCTGGACGAGTGCCGGCAGAGCCCCCAGCCCTGCGAGCCTGGGCGCTGCGAGAACGTGGCCGGCGGGTACCGCTGCCTCTGCCCCAGCGGCTACCGCCCCAGCCCCACAAGCACCGAGTGTGTGGGTAAGAGCTGGGCTGGGGGGCGGGTGCAGAGCTGCCCCCGTGTCTGGGTGCTGAGATGTGGGGCGGGTGTGACTGGGACGAGCTTCCCCCCCACCAGCATGTCCCTGCTCCAGGGCGGGGTGGACCCAGGGGCATGAGTCTGTGAGGCCCAGGGCACTGCCCCGTGAGGAAGCACACAGCTTGGGGGCAGTGGGCCATGCCAGGCAGTACCCCCCCCCGCTGTCGCTCTCTCTCCCCCCATAGACGTGGACGAGTGCCGGCAAACCCCACGGCCCTGCAGCTACGGGCGCTGCGAGAATACGCCCGGCGGGTATCAGTGTGTCTGCCCGGCCGGCTTCCGGCTCGACCCCCAGCAGCACCAGTGCCAGGGTGAGCCAGCACTGCCAGGCACTGGGAGGGGGCTGGGGGTGGGGCACTGGAGGGGCAGGGAGGGGGCTCTGGGGGCAGGCAGGGGGCTCTGGGGGTGGAGGGTAGAGCACTGGAGGATCAGGGAGGGGGTTCTGGGGGTGGAGGGTGGGGTACTGGAGGGGCAGGGAGGGGGTTCTGGGGGGCAGGAGGGGCTTTGGGGGTGGAGGGTGGGGTACTGGAGGGGCAGGGAGGGGATTCTGGGGGTGGAGGGTGGGGTACTGGAGGGGCAGGGAGGGGGTTCTGGGGGGCAGGAGGGGCTTTGGGGGTGGAGGGTGGGGTACTGGAGGGGCAGGGAGGGGGTTCTGGGGGTGGAGGGTGGGGTACTGGAGGGGCAGGGAGGGGGCTCTGGGGGGCAGGAGGGGCTCTGGGCATGGAGAGTGGGGTACTGGAGGGGCAGGGAGGGGGCTCTGGGGGGCAGGAGGGGCTTTGGGGGTGGAGGGTGGGGTACTGGAGGGGCAGGGAGGGGATTCTGGGGGTGGAGGGTGGGGTACTGGAGGGGCAGGGAGGGGGTTCTGGGGGGCAGGAGGGGCTTTGGGGTGGAGGGTGGGGTACTGGAGGGGCAGGGAGGGGGTTCTGGGGGTGGAGGGTGGGGTACTGGAGGGGCAGGGAGGGGGCTCTGGGGGGCAGGAGGGGCTCTGGGCGTGGAGGGTGGGGTACTGGAGGGGCAGGGAGGGGGCTCTGGGGGGCAGGAGGGGCTTTGGGGGTGGAGGGTGGGGTACTGGAGGGGCAGGGAGGGGATTCTGGGGGTGGAGGGTGGGGTACTGGAGGGGCAGGGAGGGGGCTCTGGGGGGCAGGGCTCCATGCCTGGCCAGGTGTCTGAACGGGCCCTGGAGAATGGGGGAGAGCACGGGGGGGGAAAGAGCCTGGGGGGGCAGAGTGCGGGTCGTTAACCCCATGCCCCCGTTTCCCGCGCAGACATTGACGAGTGCGAGAACCGCCTGGCCTGCCCGGGGCAGGAGTGTGTCAACTCGCCCGGCTCCTTCAGGTGCCAGCCCTGCAGGGATGGGCACCGGCTCCGCAACGGGCGGTGCACAGGTACAGGCTGGCCCTGGCGCTGCCCCCCCCATGGGCCACAGACCCCTCCCCCTGGCGCTGACCCCCCCTCCCCGCGGGCCCTCCCCGATCCTCCCCTTCCCGCCCGCGCGCTGCACAAGTACAGGCTGGCCCTGGTGCTGACCTCCCCCCCACGGACCCCAGGCCCCTTCCCGGCTGTCTCTCCCCCCCCCCCCCCGCAGGCGCTGGGCCCCACAACCTCTATCCATGGGCACTGGCCCCGTCCTGCCCTTCCACCCCCAGCTTTTCCCCCAGCCCCCTCCTTGCAAGCACTGGACCCCCCAACCTCCCTCTGTAGGCCTTCCCCCCATGGCTGCTGCCCCCCAGGCTCTGTTCCCCCCCCCCCGCTCTGACTCTGCCCCTCGCTTGCAGACATTGACGACGTGCGCGACAGGCTCGCCCTGCGGCCCCCATGGCCGCTGCTCCAACACCGAGGGCTCCTTCCGCTGCCAGTGCGGCCAGGGGTACCGGGTGGGCGCGCCGGGGGGCCCCTGCGCAGGTAAGTGCGGGACACAGGGGGGCCAGCCGGGCTGGGCCAGGCCGGGCCCCCACCCTGCTGACCCCCCCCATTTGCAGATGTCAACGAATGCCTGGAGGGCGAGTTCTGCTTTCCGCACGGCGAATGTCTCAACACCGACGGCTCCTACACCTGCCTGTGCGCCCCGGGCTTCGCCCCCGCGCCCAGCGGCACCGCCTGCCTCGGTACGGGACCCAGGGCGTCCGGGGACCCCAGCACCTCCTGCGGGGGGATGGGGGAGGACCCAGGTGTCCGGGGACCACAGCGCCTCCTGCGGGGGGATAGGGGAGGACCCAGGCGTCCGGGGACCACAGCGCCTCCTGCGGGGGGATGGGGGAGGACCCAGGTGTCCGGGGACCACAGCGCCTCCTGCGGGGGGATAGGGGAGGACCCAGGCATCCGGGGACCACAGCGCCTCCTGCGGGGGGATGGGGGAGGACCCAGGTGTCCGGGGACCACAGCGCCTCCTGCGGGGGGATGGGGGAGGACCCAGGTGTCCGGGGACCACAGCGCCTCCTGCGGGAGGATAGGGGAGGACCCAGGTGTCCGGGGACCATGGCACCTCATGCGGGGAGACCCAGGCGTCCAGGGACCGCGGCGCTTCCTGCGAGGGGACGGGGGAGGACCCAGGCGTCCGGGGAGCAGAGGACACAACGCATGTGAGGGGAGGGTCTGGGTCCCCTGGGGTGAGGGTGGGGGGGTCCATCCCGCCGGCTGAGCTGTGTCTCCCTTCACAGACGTGGACGAGTGCCAGCGCGGGGGGGTGTGCGAGGGCGGGCGCTGTGCCAACACAGACGGTTCCTTCGACTGCCACTGCCCGGCCGGCTTCCGCGCCGGCCCCGACAAGCGCGCCTGCCAGGGTGAGACGCCGGGGGGAGCTCTGTGGGCTGGGGGCTGGGGTCCCCCCTTGCTGTGGCTGGTTCCAGCCCGGCCCCGGCAGAGCACTTGCTGCAGCCCTGCAGATCCAGGCTGGGACCTGACACCCCCTCGCCCTGGGGCAGGGCCTGGGCTCTGCCCCTCACCCCATGTGTGGGGTGTTCTGCCCCCTTCCCAGTGGGGTGTGGCTAAGCACTGCCCAGAGGCCGGGGTCCCATCCCGTCACTGCTCTGCTGGACTCTTCTCCGCTCCGCGGGGGGGACGGACCCGGGGGGCTCAGCCAGTGCCCTCCCACCCCTGCCTGTGCCGCTGACTGCCCCCCGTCCCCCCAGATGTGGACGAGTGCCAGGAGTATGGGGGCGCCCTGTGTGGGGCCCAGCGCTGTGAGAACCAGCCCGGCTCCTACCGCTGCGTCCCCGCCTGCGAGCCGGGCTACCGGGCCGGTGCTGCCGGGGCCTGCGTTGGTGAGTGCCGGGGTGCGGGGGGCTGGCAGGTTCACGCCCATGGGCGGGGGGATCCCGTTCTGGAGTGTTGGGGGGTAACGTGCCCCATTCCCTGGGGGTCGCACTGGGATCGCACCTGCTGGGCAGCCCCTGCTCCATGTAACTGCCCCCAGCCCCGGCCATGGAGAGTCCTGGGGGGTTGGAAAGAGTCCTTGGCCCCCAGGGCACAGAACCAGCCCTGCCCCCCTTAGCCCCGGGTTGGGCCGAGCTGCCCCCCCCATCCCCCATAGCCGGATCCTGATGGTGCCCCCCCCCCGCTCGCCCCCAGACGTCGACGAGTGCCAGGAGTATGGGGGCACCCTGTGTGGGGCCCAGCGCTGTGAGAACCAGCCCGGCTCCTACCGCTGCGTCCCTGCCTGCGAGCCGGGCTACCGGGCCGGTGCTGCCGGGGCCTGCGTCGGTGAGTGCCGTGGGGCAGGGGGTGTTTGCCTGGGGAGGGGCCGTGCCAGTGAGCGCTGGGTTTGAGCTTGGAGACCAGGACATGGGAGTGGGTCCATGGGAACCCTGGGGGGGGGGGGCGGCAGCCGCTGTGGGAACCCTGGGGGGGGGGTTGGCGGGCGCCGTGGGAACCATGGAGGGGGCTGGCAGGTGCTGTGGGAACTGTGGGGGGGGGGGGCTGCGGATGCCATGGGAGCCGTGGGGGGGTTGCGGGCGCCATGGGAGCCATGGGGGGGCAGCGGGCGCCATGGGAGCTGTGTGGGGGGGGCTGTGGGCGCCGTGGTGACCGGCTGTTGGCTGTTTCAGACGTGGACGAGTGTGCGAACGGGACTCTGTGTGGGGACCACGCCATGTGCCACAACCTGCCCGGCTCCTTCCACTGCCTCTGCGACCAGGGCTACGAGACCGCCCGTGACGGGCGCCACTGCCAGGGTCTGGGGGGCCTGCTGGGGACAGGGGGGCAGGGTCTGGGGGGCAGCGGGGGGCAGGCCAGGGTCTGGGGGAGCTGCCGGGGGTGGGGGGCTGCTGGGGGTTGGGGGGCAGGCCAGGGTCTGGGGGGCTGCTGGGGGTGGGCAGGGGACAGGGCGGATGGGGGAGCTGGAAGGTGGGCCCCCCGCCCCACTCACCAGCTGCCCCCCTGCCCCCCCAGATGTGAACGAGTGCGAGACGCTGCAGGGCGTGTGTGGGGCCGAGCTCTGTGAGAACGTGGAGGGGTCCTTCCTCTGCATCTGCCCCAGCAGCGCCCAGGAGTTCGACCCCATGACGGGACGCTGCACCCGCCTGCCCAGCCCCCGTGAGTGGGGGGGCAACGCTGGGGGAGGGGGGACTGGGAACTGGAGGGAGGGGGTGTCTGCTGGGGGAGGATGCAGAGAGGGGGGGCAGGCACCAGGGGGAGGGGGCTGGTCTGTGGGGGTCGGCTGGGGGACCTGTACAGCGTGAGCTCATGAAATTCGCCCCCTCCCGCACTGTGGAGAGGGAGACGCAACAGCTTTGGCCCCCGGTAACGTTTTCCACCCTCTGATCTTAGAGCAGTTCATTAACTACAGAAGAGAGACGTTAAGGGATAACGAACAGATCCAAGCAGATAACCCAGCAAATAAACAAACGCGCAATCTAAGCTTTGAGATACTAATGGGATTGGAGAGGAGCAGCAGATTCTCCCCCGAATTGTGGATTTAGGCAGTTTGCAGAGATTCTCGAGGGGCTGCACTTGCAAAGCCCAGGAATTCCTCTCGCCGGCTAGAAACCCCCCGAGCCCGGCTTCAGCCCTGCCCCCAGTTCAGTCCTTGTTTCCAGGAGTCGCTCCCCTGCCTTAAACAGCTTTTGCATATGGCGGGAATCCTTTATCTCCAAGCTTGGTTCCCAGCCTTTCACTGGGAAAACACTGATTCCAAGATGGAGTCCAGTACCAGGTGACTTGGTCACATGACCCCATAATCTCATAGCAGCCATGAGTCAGAGGCTGTTTGTAGCACCCGCAGGAAGTCTCCCCGGTGAGAGATTAGCTATTGTTCCCCCATAGCCCTTCCCAGCCGGCCGTCTAGACTGACTGCATCCTGCCTAGTTGTTGTACTTAAAGTACTGCACAGGATCTTTTTAGGGGGAATAAGGCAGAACGCCACATTTATTAGTAATACATGTATTCATTAACACTGTATCATATGCATATAATATATTACACTTACACTCACACACACACACACACAAACACACTCCGTCTTGTTGTTACCAATTAGTTGCTCCCCTTAACTTCACTGGCCAGGTGAGTTAGATGGGGGAGGGGGTGGAGCCGGGCTTCTGCCGATCCGGATCGATGCTCCCATGTTGACAAGACGAGACCCGGGGTCCTCTGCAAGACACCTCACTTTTATAGCAGCTTTCCTCTTATGCAAATCTAGACCAGATTCAAACTCTGTGTCTGTGTCCATTGGTCCTTTGTGCTGCTTTCTTTTGAGTGTTGTCCCAATGCTGCAAAGAGGGTGTTTCCAAAAGAATGTGCTCGCTTCTAACCCCCGAGGCCGTCGGTATGTCTGCTTGTCTTCAATGAGCCCACTTGACACGTTTTATTGTCCTTGGGTCTGGCTCCCAGCCCCTCTCCAACAGTTGAGGCTGTCTGGAGGTGCTGCCTTCCATGCCTTGCTCATCCACACCTCATTCATTCAACAGGGCAATTGATTAAGAGTGGGGGGGGGGGGGAAGAGCTCTTGTTCTACTGCTAGCAAACAGAATTTTTTTTTCTATCTTATTCTATCCTTAGGGGCTATAATATTCTACCAAGGGCAATGCAAAGTTTCTAAATGAGGCTTTGATACAAAGTTCCATGAAAACAGAGGTCACACGTGGGTAGATCCACCACAAGGTTATATGAAGAGGCACAATGTAAAGTCATATGAAAATTATCAGAGATTGATCTACATTGTCACCCTTTTGACCTCTCAAGAACAATTCTTGAGTGGTCACCATATAAATCTTTTGTATTTGTTGCAAACAAACCAAACAATTATAACCAGGTGAATATAACTAAAACCATTACAATTGACCAAACACCAGATATAACATAAACACAAATGCAAACAATTATCATTATAATAATTGGAAATACAACAAAACCATTACCATTACAAAAATTGGGTACATTGACAAACAAAATGAGGCCCAAGTTTGATGCTGCAATAGCCATCAAACAATAAAAGTCACTGAGGTCAGGACCTTCTTAAGCACACACAACAAATAAGATTTTGTAGGAGTACCACAGTTGTTATGCAAGGTTAAGCTGATTTGGACTTAAACTAACATTCAGTTGCTAAAATGTTGTAGAATTTCCTATTTTTAATAGTTGTTCTCAGAGGTTTCTGGGGACCTGAAAGATGGGGCCATACAATTATGGGCCAAGGTCTTACAGGTTATGGGGGCCCAAGAACTACCCTTCAGGGCTTGGGGAAGTAGAACCAGAGTGCATAGAGGAAAGTGTGGAATTAATAATAATACAAGCAAATGTAACTAACAATACAAATGTATTAATAACAAAAATTAACAACAAAATGACTATTAGAGAACCTAACAAAAAATAAACCTGATGCATTGGGGACCAAAGTTTTTTTTGGACACAAGTGATGATTGATAAATTGGATGGACATGGGGGAAGTAGAGAGAGGAAAAGACATTTGCCCTGTCTAGTGTAGTATTCCCTCTTTTTCTAGACCCAATGCTAGCACAGGACACCACTAGAGACAGACACAGAACATGCAACACAGAACACTGAACACAGACTTTGTCATGACACTATAACCATGGTATTTTATAACTCTTCAGCTGGTACCAGCTCTCCTGATGTTCTGGTTCAGAGCCTGAAAGATAGAAGCTTGGAAACAAATTAGCACAGTGCTTTTACCATGGCAGAACCTGCTTGGTCTCTGTCACAGTGTGTTTGGTACTTGGGGCTGCACAAATGCTAATTAAATGGTGCATTTTTTTGTGAGTGTAAATCCTCCCTTTCTCTCAGTAAAAGGGCGTTAACACTCCATTTAGAAAAAATAAAATTCTGTTTTAAAATTTCCAGCCATTTTGCCATGGCCTGGAGATCTGAGGCAGAAGCAGGGACTGTTGTTAACTGTTTTAATGGCATTTTGGCCCTGGGAGGAGGAATTTACCCAAATATCCCAAATATCCCCCTTCCCAATCTCCAGAGGGGTCCCAAAGGTCTGCCCCCTTCTGGGGTCTCAAATGTTTTTTCTCCTGATGTTACTGCTGCTGTAAGATTTGAGAGTGCTGTTTTAACTCTTTGTACCCAACCTGTTTTTCAGTTTCTCTATTTGTTGGTTGCCTGGACCCGATCCTGCTTTTTTCAATAAACAGTTTCTTTCCATGGGCACAAGCCTTGTTCCACTACCAATTTAGCAAGGAGGGTGGGCTTTCCAACTAGCCCCCACCCTTCCTGGTCCCATTCCTTAAACATTTTTTTCAAAATTGTGAAATTACCACAATATTACTTACAAAAAACAAAACAAAAAAAACAAACAAACATAAACCACACTACACTGCCCAAACTCCTATATCCTTCAGAGTTTGGTTTAACAGAACAAGATCTGTATTTTATGTTTTTAACCCACTTTGGGCCAGAGGGAGAGACGCTAAGCCTCCCTCTGTATTACTCGGTCTGCTACCACTGAGGGTTCATACACCAGTTATACAAATCCTTCCCCGGATCAGAGTGAGAAACACTAAGTTCTCCTCTTTAGCTCAGTCTTGCTACGGCTGAGGGTGTATGTACCTCTATAACACAATTTAAACCTAAACTCCTATATCCTTCAGAGTTTGGTTAATTAACTGAAAGTTTACGCTCTTTTTCCTCTAGTGCCAGGCTTGCTAAAGCTGGCGGTGTGCACACCAGTTTTAGAATAACTGTGGATTCTATGCTTGCTCCCCCTTTCGCATTCTCCACCAAAATGATGTACTTTAAGTACAACATAGTGGGCGTCCCCCGTGTGAACACTCCGGTGACAGGCGCACAGACAATATTCCCAACGGCCGATCCCGCCACGAGGCCTGCATCCCAATTCAGTGCGTCGTGACCTTTCCGACGACCCCGCGCAGGGCCCATCCTGTATGAAACCCGTCAGAATTAGCCCACACTCGTCTCCTAATATTCCTAGGAAGAACCGGGGGCATAATGACCACAAGGGGCTCGTGGGTGGCGTCTCCCCAGGCCGGGTGGGGCCAGGCCGAGGTCCTGGCCTGCCCGTCTGACTGGGGCTTCCCGCCCCATCTTGCCTTGCAGCCCAGCCCGCCGGCCGCCTGCCCGTCCCCGAGCCCGAGCCCGAGCCCGGAGCGCCCGTGCGGGACCCCAGCCGCCAGCAGTGCTACTACCAGGCCTGCGAGAAGGTGCTGGCCACCAACGCCACCCGCCAGGAGTGCTGCTGCAGCCTGGGCCACGCCTGGGGCCCGGCCTGCCCGGCCCAGCCCTGCCCCCACCCAGGCACAGGTACGGGGGGGCCCTGCCCCCACCCAGGCACAGGTACGGGGGAGCCCTGCCCCCACCTGGACACAGGTACGGGGGGGCCCAGTCCAGCCCCCACCCGGGCACAGGTACGGGGGGGCCCAGTCCAGCCCCCACCTGGGCACAGGTACGGGGGGCCCTGCCCCCACCTGGGCACAGGTACGGGGGGGCCCAGTCCAGCCCCCACCTGGGCACAGGTACAGGGGCGCCCTGCCCAGCCCCCACCCAGGCACAGGTACGGGGCGCCCTGCCCAGCCCCCACCCGGGCACAGGTACGGGGGGCCCGGCCCCCACCCGGGCACAGGAACGGGGAGTCCAGCCCCCACCCGGGCACAGGTACGGGGGGGCCCAGTCCAGCCCCCACCTGGGCACAGATATTGGCCCCTCTGTGGCTCCCAAGCCAGCCAGCCCCTGTGCCCAGCCCCGAGCCCTGGCCCAGCATCCCAAATGGGACCCGCCCTGCCCCCCGTTCCCTGCGTCCCTCTGGACAGCCCGGGTGACTTGCCCCAATTCCAGCCCCACCCTGGGGCTCATGGGCAGGGGTTCTTTCCTGGCTCTGGGAGGGGAGTTGGGGTCTGGGGCGGGAGCTGAGAGCCAGGACTCCTGGGTTCTCTCCTGGCTCTGGGAGGGGAGTGGGGCCAGCAGTTGGAGCGGGGGCTCCCTGTGAGTGCTGGGGGGGCGCCGTGGGATGCGGGGGGAGGTTCCCGGCTCTCATGCGCGCTCTCTCCGGTTCTAGTGGAGTACCAGGCCCTGTGCCCCCGTGGGAACGGCTACGCCGCAATGGGACCCCTCGCCGCGCTCACAGGTCGGTGCTGCCTAACGCCCCTTGTGGAGGCTCTGCGCAGGGGGCAGGGGTGGATGACAGCTGGGGGGAGCCAGGCCTCCGGGTGCTCTTCACTGCACCGGCTCGGCGCACGCCCCAGCCATTAAACAGCCCCTCGGAGGAACCCCAGGGGCCCCACTCGCCCACATGCCTCCCCCCTGCTGCTTCCCCCCCGGTTGCTCTGCCTGGTGAGGCCAGCGTCCGTCTCCCTCCACCCATTGGGGGCAGATAGGGGCGGCCCAGGTCCGAGCTCTGTCCCCCCCCGCCGGGCTCCCCGGCTCCACCTGCCCGCGCTTGGGGTCAGGCCAGGGGGCTCCCGATGTCTCCTGGACCCTCCCTTGGCCCATCCATCCCACCCCCCGTGACAGACCCCTCCCGTCTCTGCGCTGTCCCCCCGGTAGTGAGGCCAAGTGCAGAAGGAAACTGAGGCAGGCAGAGGACGCCAGACAGTCCCCCCATGGTGTGTCTCCCCTGCCAGACATGGACGAGTGCGCGCTCTTCAGCGCCCAGCTGTGCCGGGGGGGCGTCTGCCTCAACAGCGCCCCCGGCTACTCCTGCTACTGCCCCAACGGCTACTACTACGAGACACATCACCTGGAGTGCATCGGTGAGACCCCCCCGGCCCCCCAGCCCAACTCCTGCCCCCCCCAGGCCCCTCCCCTGCCCTCCAACTCAGCCCCTGCCCCCCCAGGCCTCCTCCCCCAGCCCCCCAACCCAATCCCTGGCCCCCTGCCCCCCCCAGGCCTCCTCCCCCGGCCCCCCAACTCAGCCCCGGCCCCCCAGCCCAACCCCCTGCACCCCAACTCAGCCCCTGCCCCCCCAGGCCTCCTCCCCCAGCCCCCCAGCCCCCCAACCCAATCCCTGGCCCCCTGCCCCCCCAGGCCTCCTCCCCCGGCCCCCCAACTCAGCCCCAGCCCCCCCAGGCCTCCTGCCCCAGCCCCCCAACTCAGCACCGGCCCCCCAGCACCGGCCCAACGGCTACTACGAGACACACCACCTGGAGTGCATCAGTGAGACCCCCCCAGCCCCCCAACCCAGCCCCCTAGCCCAACCCCCGCCTCCCCAACTCAGCCCCTGCCCCCCAGCCTAACCCCCGGCCACCCAGCCCAACCCCCAACTCCCAGACCCCCGAACTTGCCCGGGCCCAATGGCTGCTCCTCTGAGACGCGCCGTCTGGAGTGGCTGTGGGGGCGACGCCGCGGTGACCGCCCCGTGTCGGTCCCAGATAATGACGAGTGCCGTGACGAGGAGGCAGAGCCCTGCGTGGGGGGGGGCTGCGTGAACACCATCGGCTCCTTCTACTGCACCTGCTCACCCCCCCTTGTGCTGGACGGGTCCCAGCGCCGCTGCGTGGCCAACGACAGCCAGGCCCTGGGTGAGTGACGCCCCCTCCCGGACCGCCCCACACATGCTCTAGGCCCCCGCACAGCCTGGGGGCCCACACCCATGCTCAGGGCGTGGGCCCGGGTGAGTTTCTCAGTCACCTGGTGCCCAGCCAGGCACAGGAGCAAGTGTGGGCCCGTTGCCGGCCTGGCTCCCAACTCTGAGCCCCCCGACACCTCCCCTCTATTCCCCAGCTCAGCCCCTGCGGGGGTGGGGAATCTCCTTCGCGAGCCGTGGCTGCCCCGGCCGCAGGGCTCCCCTTGTCCATCCGGCCCCTCCAGTGACCCAGGCCCATCCAGCCCCGACCGCAGCGTCACCGACCCTGGCGTCTCCACCCGGCCCGGGAGCAGCTTTAACCCTTCGGTGCCCACAGGGTCGCCGTCCCCAGTCCGCTGGGCACCTCGCTCACCAAAATATTACAGGCAACTTGTGGGTCATCCACCCCGGCGCCAACAGGGACCGGCCCAAGGGCCCTAGATCCGTGCACACGCACTGAGACTCAGGCACTCAGCTCTGGGGGGCGCTCGCACGTACAGAGTGAAAGGGCACGTGCAGGCCTTGGCTCGCTCATGGCACACTCATCGCACAGCACTGTCCGGCTCACGCTCCATCACGCCCAGGTGCACACGGTCATCGCATGCTGATGGCACGGCACTGCTGGGCTCACGTGCTCCGTTGTTCCCACATGCACACACTCGTTGCACGCTCATGGCACAGCACTGTCGGGCTCATGCTCCATCATGCCCATGTGCACATACTCATCGCACGGCACTGGGGGGCTCACATGCTCCATCACGACCACGTGCACACACTCATCACATGTTCACGGCACTGTCAGGCTGTCACGGAGTCCCCGGGCGATGCTCTGGAACTGCTCCCCACAAAGCCAGGCAGGACTCTGGGGAGCCTCCTCTCCCTCGGAGCAGACTGTCTTCAGGGCAAGAAGCTCACACGGCTTCACCTCCTGTGTCTGACCTTGGAGCATTCAGCATCTGCCCCTCCGTGCGCTTCCCACAGCGAGTCCGCCCAGGCAGGGGCCTGGGGAAGCCAAAGGGTTCTGGACCCCCACTTCGCAGTCAGACGTGACTCTCAGCCAGCCAGGGAAACAGAGATTTATTAGATGACAGGAACAGGGTCTAAAACAGAGCTTGTAGGTCCAGCGAACCGGATCCCTCTGCTGGGTCCATTCTGGTGCCCAGCGAGCCCGATACTCCCGTCTGCCCTCACTCCTAGTCCCCAGGTAGCTCCAACTCTGAAACCCCCTCCAGCCCCTCCTTCTCCCAGCTTTGTCTCTTTCCTGGGCCATGAGGTCACCTGATCCCTTTGTCTCCCAACACCTTCAGCTGGCACCTGTGCAGAGGAGGGGCCCAGGCCATCAGTTGCTAGGAGACAGAGTGTCGGGCATTTATGTGCACTGGCCCTTTGCTCTGCAGCAACCATACACCCTTATCCCACCACCTAGAGACTGAAGAGCTGCATAGGGGAAACTGAGGCACCCACACAGTATTCAGAGAAAACATTAAGAACATCCCCAGTTCGTCACACCGGCTCACACGCTCTGTCTCTCAAACCCACCACACACTCATGTCTCCCCCAGACGAGAACCAGGCCGTGTGCTGGCAGGAGGTGGGGCCGGACCTGGTCTGCAGCCGCCCACGCCTCGACCGGCAGGTCACCTACACCGAGTGCTGCTGCCTCTACGGGGAGGCCTGGGGCATGGACTGCGCCCTGTGCCCTGCCCGAGACTCAGGTGAGGGGCCCGACCCACAGCCCCTCCCCCCCTGCTCTAGGGCTGGGCAGCTGAACTCGGGAGGGTCGCTTCAGCCCCTGCTCAGTGAGTGCTGGAGCCAGGGGCCTGGGGTCCCTGCCCCACGGTTCCTACATCCCTCCCAGTGAGCGGGGTGGTTGCCAAGGGGATTCTGTGGGGCGGGGTGGCTGGGGGGCCTGAAGTGGTGGGGGTCGGGGATGCTGTGGGGGGTGGCCGGGGGCCCTGCATCCTGCAATGGGGGGGTGAGGGGCCCTGGTGGGGCAGCTGAGGGCCCTGCAGAGGGGTGAGGGGTAGGGGGCCCCGGGGGTGGCAGCCAAAGGCCTTGCAGTGGGGTTGGGGGGGTCAGGGGTTTGGGGGGACAGCCGGGGGTCCTGCACCTTTCAGTGGTGGGGGTCGGGGACCCTGGGGGGTGGCTGGGGTCCCCGCCCCCTGCAGTGGGGTCCCCACCCCCCAGCGAAGGTCTCTTCCCCCCCCCCAGATGACTTCGAGGCGCTGTGCAATGTCCTGCGCCCCCCCAGCTACGGCCCGGCCCGGCCCGGCCTGGGGCTGCCCTACGAATACGGCCCGGAGTTCGTGCCCGGCTACGGGCTGCCCTACGGCCCCGAGCTGTTTGCCGGCTCCGCAGCACGGGGCCCCCAGCCCGGCTTGCGCCCCGACTACGACCCCTATGCCCTGGGGGGCTACGCCGGGCGCCGCGACTCGCTCTACAGCCCCCCCACCTACGAGGCCAGCGACTTTGAGGACCTGACCTACGTGGACGCCCGCCCGGAGGAGCCGCCCGCCCCCTACCGGCGCCCTGACCCCCCCCGCACCTACCGGCCCCGCAGCCCCCCGGACCCTGAGCCTGACCCTGCCTGGCACTACCCGCCCCACCCCGCCAGCCCCTTCCCCGAGCAGCCGGGCCAGGCCAGCGAGACCCACGCTGGTGAGTGTCGGGGGGAGGAGCACCGGGCATGGGGGGTGATGGAGGGGGTGGGGCGGCAGACGCCGGGCGTGGGGGCACTGGGGGGAGGAGTGTCGGGCAAGGGGGGGCTGAGGGGAGGAGCAGACGCTGGGTAAGGGGGGGGCTGGGGGAGGGGTGCCGGGTAAGGGGGGGGCCGGGGGAGGAGCAGACGCCGGGCATGGGGGGCTGCTCCAGGTCATGCAGTGGCAGCCCCCCCAGAGGGCCCCCTTGGAGCAGGGGTGGGGGCAGGGTGTGCAGGGGCTCCAGCAGCAGCGGGGGGGCTGGCGCTGATGCCCCGGTGCCCCCCCCAGAGCAATTCGAGGGGCTGCAGGCCGAGGAGTGCGGGGTCCTGAACGGCTGCGAGAACGGGCGCTGCGTCCGCGTGCCCGACGGCTTCACCTGCCGCTGCGACCCGGGCTTCCGGCTGGACACCGCCCACATGGCCTGCCTGGGTGAGCCCTGCCCCACGGCCAGTCCCCCTCCACTGCCCCATGGCCTGCCTGGGTGAGCCCTGCCCCACGGCCAGTCCCCCTCCACTGCCCCATGGCCTGCCTGGGTGAGCCCTGCCCCACGGCTAGTCCCCCTCCACTGCCCCATGGCCTGCCTGGGTGAGCCCTGCCCCACGGCTAGTCCCCCTCCACTGCCCCATGGCCTGCCTGGGTGAGCCCTGCCCCACGGCTAGTCCCCCTCCACTGCCCCATGGCCTGCCTGGGTGAGCCCAGCCCCACGGCCAGTCCCCCTCCACTGCCCCATGGCCTGCCTGGGTGAGCCCTGCCCCACGGCCAGTCCCCCTCCACTGCCCCATGGCCTGCCTGGGTGAGACCCTGCCCCACGGCCAGTCCCCCTCCACTGCCCCATGGCCTGCCTGGGTGAGCCCTGCCCCACGGCCAGTCCCCCTCCACTGCCCCATGGCCTGCCTGGGTGAGCCCTGCCCCACGGCCAGTCCCCCTCCACTGCCCCATGGCCTGCCTGGGTGAGACCTTGCCCAGCCCCATGGCCAGTCCCCCTCCACTGCCCCATGGCCTGCCTGGGTGAGACCTTGCCCAGCCCCATGGCCAGTCCCCCTCCACTGCCCCATGGCCTGCCTGGGTGAGCCCTGCCCCACGGCCAGTCCCCCTCCACTGCCCCATGGCCTGCCTGGGTGAGACCCTGCCCAGCCCCATGGCCGGCCCTCTCCACAGGCCCATGGCCTGCCTGGGTGAGCCCTGCCCCATGGCCAGTCCCCCTCCACTGCCCCATGGCCTGCCTGGGTGAGCCCTGCCCCACGGCCAGTCCCCCTCCACTGCCCCATGGCCTGCCTGGGTGAGCCCTGCCCCACGGCCAGTCCCCCTCCACTGCCCCATGGCCTGCCTGGGTGAGCCCTGCCCCACGGCCAGTCCCCCTCCACTGCCCCATGGCCTGCCTGGGTGAGACCCTGCCCCACGGCCAGTCCCCCTCCACTGCCCCGTGGCCTGCCTGGGTGAGACCCTGCCCAGCCCCATGGCCGGCCCTCTCCACAGGCCCATGGCCTGCCTGGGTGAGCCCTGCCCCACGGCCAGTCCCCCTCCACTGCCCCGTGGCCTGCCTGGGTGAGCCCTGCCCCACGGCCAGTCCCCCTCCACTGCCCCATGGCCTGCCTGGGTGAGACCTTGCCCAGCCCCATGGCCTGCCCTCTCCACAGGCCCATGGCCTGCCTGGGTGAGACCCTGCCCCACGGCCAGTCCCCCTCCATTGCCCCATGGCCTGCTTGGGTGAGACCCTGCCCCACGGCCAGTCCCCCTCCATTGCCCCATGGCCTGCTTGGGTGAGACCCTGCCCCATGGCCTGCCTGGGTGAGTCCTGCCCCACGGCCAGTCCCCCTCCATTGCCCCATGGCCTGCCTGGGTGAGACCTTGCCCAGCCCCATGGCCGGCCCTCTCCACAGGCCCATGGCCTGCCTGGGTGAGACCCTGCCCCACGGCCAGTCCCCCTCCATTGCCCCATGGCCTGCTTGGGTGAGACCCTGCCCCATGGCCTGCCTGGGTGAGCCCTGCCCCATGGCCAGTCCCCCTCCACTGCCCCATGGCCTGCCTGGGTGAGACCCTGCCCAGCCCCATGGCCGGCCCTCTCCACAGGCCCATGGCCTGCCTGGGTGAGACCCTGCCCCACGGCCAGTCCCCCTCCATTGCCCCATGGCCTGCTTGGGTGAGACCCTGCCCCACGGCCAGTCCCCCTCCACTGCCCCGTGGCCTGCCTGGGTGAGACCCTGCCCAGCCCCATGGCCGGCCCTCTCCACAGGCCCATGGCCTGCCTGGGTGAGACCCTGCCCCACGTCCAGTCCCCCTCCATTGCCCCATGGCCTGCCTGGGTGAGACCCTGCCCCACGGCCAGTCCCCCTCCACTGCCCCATGGCCTGCCTGGGTGAGACCCTGCCCAGCCCCACGGCCAGTCCCCCTCCACTGCCCCGTGGCCTGCCTGGGTGAGACCCTGCCCAGCCCCATGGCCGGCTCTCTCCACTGCCCCATGGCCTGCCTGGGTGAGACCCTGCCCCACGTCCAGTCCCCCTCCATTGCCCCATGGCCTGCCTGGGTGAGACCTTGCCCAGCCCCATGGCCTGCCCTCTCCACTGCCCCATGGCCTGCCTGGGTGAGACCCTGCCCCACGTCCAGTCCCCCTCCATTGCCCCATGGCCTGCCTGGGTGAGACCTTGCCCAGCCCCATGGCCTGCCCTCTCCACTGCCCCATGGCCTGCCTGGGTGAGCCCTGCCCCACGGCCAGTCCCCCTCCACTGCCCCATGGCCTGCCTGGGTGAGACCTTGCCCAGCCCCATGGCCTGCCCTCTCCACAGGCCCATGGCCTGCCTGGGTGAGACCCTGCCCCACGGCCAGTCCCCCTCCATTGCCCCATGGCCTGCTTGGGTGAGACCCTGCCCCATGGCCTGCCTGGGTGAGACCCTGCCCCACGGCCAGTCCCCCTCCACTGCCCCATGGCCTGCCTGGGTGAGCCCCCCAGGCCCTGACTCCCAGCCCATGACCAGTCCCCCCCCCCCCCGATTCTCTGACTATCCCGCATAGCCCCCCCCCCCCCCCCCCGCGAAGGCCCCAGGGACCCACCTGCGCCCCTCACCCTCTCCCTCTCCTCCCCACAGATATCAACGAGTGCGCTGAGGCCGAAGGCCCCCCCGCGCTCTGCCTCAACGGGCGCTGCCTCAACACGGCCGGCTCCTACCGCTGCCTCTGCCCCCGCGGCTCCGTCCTGAGCCAGCCCCCCCACGCCTGCGTCCCCGCCCGGCCCCGGGCCTGAGGGGCGGCCCGAGAGCCCGTGCCGGGGGGCGGGGGCAGGGAGGTATTTATTGTGTGGCTCTCGGGCTGCCCACCCCGGAGACGGGGGGCAAGGGGGGGGAGTCCCCAGGGGTTGGGGCCAAGCGATCCCCCCCTGGGGCGTGAACCCCCGTCCGTGCTAAGCCCAGCCGGCCCCCCGGGCTCAGGGGGTAACTCCAGCCGGCAGCACTAGGAGGCTGTTACCCTGTTGTCCTCTCCAGCAGGCAGACTCCGGGGGAGGGGGGGGTCACTGTCCGTCCCCGGGGGGCCACGTGAGGCTTCTCTCCAGTCAGTGGGCCCCCCAGCCCCCTCGCCTAGACTCCCCCCAGCCCTCTGAGGCCATTGGCCCAGCATCCACGGCTCTGAATGGGGTAACGAGTGTGGGGCTCCCCCCAGAGCAGGATGGGGAGATGGGGGGGCCCCAGGGACAGAGGGGGTGCAGGAGCTAGGCGGCAACTGGAGGGCGCTTTGGCCAAGTGTTCCCCATGGGGTGGGGGGGGGCCCTGGGGTCTGGCGTCTAATTTACCCCCCCTTTCCCACCCCTGGGAGAACCAGCCTCACCCTCCTGCATAGCCCCGGAGGGCCCAGCCTGGCGGGAGGGTCTGGGGGGCTTGAGGCCCACTGGTGAGGGACGGGGTTCCCCAGGCGCACAGCCCTGAGAATGGGGCATCTGCCTGGGCCTGGTGGGAAGCGAAGGGTTAACAGGCCTGGCAGCACCATGGCCCCCACTCAGCCCCGGGGACCGGGGGTTGCTGTAGCTACCGGCCCCTGGGCCTCCCCCACCCCCGTGTTACAGGAATAAAGGTTTTCTATAAAAGGAATGCAGCATCTGTGCAGTGTTGGGGGGGGCAGGGTCATCTCCCCCCGTCACAGCCCTGGACCCCCACCCCCAGCCCTTCTCCTGGGACCGTGGGGCTAGCACCCGGCCCACATACACGTCCCCCCCGCCACACACCAACCGCCCTGATCCCAGGAAAACGAAGCCTCCCACCCCTGGAGGCCACAGGCCTCATCCCCACCTCACAGCAGGGAAACTGAGGCGCAGGGGAGGGATTTGCCAGTGACTCAGTAGCAGAGCCTGGAAAAGAACCCAGGAGTCCTGGCTCCCAGCCCCCCCGCTCTATTCCACCAGCCCCCCCTCCCCTCCCCTCCCCTCCCCTCCCAGAGCCAGGGATAGAACCCAGGAGTCCTGGCTCCCAGCCCCCCCTGCTCTAACCACCAAAGCCCAGTCCCCTCCCAGAGTGAGGAGAGAACCCAGGAGTCCTGGCTCCCAGCGCCCCCTTCTCTAACCACCAGCCCCCACTCCCCTCCCAGAGTGAGGAGAGAACCCAGGAGTCCTGGCTCCCAGCCCCCCCTTCTCTAACCACCAGCCCCCACTCCCCTCCCAGAGTGAGGAGAGAACCCAGGAGTCCTGGCTCCCAGCGCCCCACTCCCTACATGCAGGGATTGTCCTTGACTCCCCCCGGAGCCCCCACCCCCGCTCCCAGCCAGCCCCAGTGTGCAGCAGGCCGGGGTGTGCGGGGTTAATGCTCCCCCCTCCAGCGCCTCCCGCCAGGCTCACCCTGCTATTACAGGCCTGGCCCCGGCTCCCCTGCACACGTGTTCCCAGCCGGTGCGGGCGGAGCCGCCGGCAGCCCCCCACGCAGGGCACTGCCATGTGGCCCGGGGCCACAGCGCTGGGGGCCCTGCTGCTGCTGCTGGGCCAGGACCCCTGGGTCCTCCCCCACCCCCAGTGCCTGGACTACAAGCCGCCCTTCCAGCCCCCCGAGCCCCTGGCCTTCTGCCCCGAGTACTCGGCCTTCGGCTGCTGCGACGGCCGGCGGGACGCTGAGCTGAGCGCCCGGTTCCAGGTGTTGGGCAGCTTCCTGGACCCCGCCGGCTTGCAGAGCTGCGGGCACTTCCTGCGTGACCTGGTGTGCCAGGTGAGGGGGGGGCAGCCTGGCTGGGCGGGGGGGGGGGGAAAGGCCAGGCAGCCCGGCTGGGAGGCGGGGGGGGGGCAGAGGCCAGGCAGCCCGGCTGGGAGGGGGGAAGGAGGGCAGAGGGCAGGCAGCCCGGCTGGGCGTCGTGGGGGAGGAGGGCAGAGGCCAGGCAGCCCGTGGGGTGGGGGCAAGGGGGGGCAGAGGCCAGGCAGCCCGGCTGGGCGTCGGGGGGGCGGGGGGGCAGAGGGCAGGCAGCCCGGCTGGGCGTCGGGGGGGCGGGGGGGCAGAGGGCAGGCAGCCCGGCTGGGCGTCGTGGGGGAGGAGGGCAGAGGTCAGGCAGCCCGTGGGGGGGGGCAAGGGGGGGCAGAGGCCAGGCAGCCCGGCTGGGCGTCGTGGGGGAGGAGGGCAGAGGTCAGGCAGCCCGTGGGGGGGGGCAAGGGGGGGCAGAGGCCAGGCAGCCCGGCTGGGCGTCGTGGGGGAGGAGGGCAGAGGCCAGGCAGCCCGTGGGGGGGGGGGGGCAGAGGCCAGGCAGCCCGGCTGGGCGTCGGGGGGGGGGGGGCAGAGGCCAGGCAGCCCGGCTGGGTGTCGGGGGGGGGGGGGGCAGAGGCCAGGCAGCCCGGCTGGGCGTGGGCAGCAGGGCACAGGCGTTTGCAGGGGGCTGTGGGGCTGGTGACATAGCAGGGCAGGGGGATGGGGGGCGGTCAAGGGAACTCTGGCCCCGATGTCAGGTTTGCTGGGGCCCTGCCCCTCTCCCGTTTCACCCCCACGTACAGACATGGGGGAGCCCTTTGAGCCCTGGGGGCCCCGTTCACTTGCCCCTGCATCAGCCTGGGCGGCCCCATCAGCAGTGACTGCACGGGGGGGGGCAGAGGGGCAGTGGGGGGGCTCCAGGCTGGGCTAGAGACGCTGGTCCCCAGCCCCCCAGCTCCCAGCCTGGGTGCCCAAGTTCCCCAGATGCGCCTCCCCCAGCTGCCCTGGGCTCCTGGGGAGGGGGACACGTACAGCGCCAGGCACCAGGCTGCTGCCCCACATGCCTGGCGAGGGAGCCGGGGGACCCCCAGCAGCTCCGTGGGACACGTGCCCAGCTGGGTGCCCTTGGCACCCCCTCCCTGCGGCTCCAGACGGCTCCAGGCCTGGCCCAGCCCTCCCCACATCCTGTCTAGGCTGGGACATGGGTGACCTCACCCGGTGGTTCCCGCTGGGAGGCTGCACATGGCTCCGTTCCCAGCCTGTCCCCAACCCCCACCCCTTGGAGGTCTGGTCTCAGCAGGCCCGGCATGAACAGAACCCAGGAGTCCTGAACCCCCGTCCCAGCCACTCGACCCCACACAGCCCTTCAATCCAGGGGTCTGGGAGCCCGGACTCCTGGGTTCTATCCCCGGCTCCGGGAGGGGAGCGGGCTCTGGTGGCTTAGGGCAGGGGGGGCGAGGAGCCCGGACTCCTGTGTTCCAGCTAACCCCCTGCCCCGCCCCTGCAGGAGTGCTCTCCCTATGCTGCCCACTTGTACGATGCGGAGGATGTGAGCTCCCCGGTGCGGGCGCTGCCCGGCTTGTGCCCCGCGTACTGCACGGCCTTCTGGCTGCGGTGCCGCTCCGTGCTGAGCCTCCTGACCGAGGACCCTGCCAGCCTGGCGCTGGAGGGCGACCGCGCCCGCTTCTGCGGCGCCCTGGAGCTGGGCGACCCCACCTACTGCTACCCGGCAGTGCTGGACAGCACGGCCCTGAGCCAGGGGTTGGGCCGGGTGCGGGAGGGCGCCCGCGGCTGCCTGCAGCTCTGCCTGCGGGAGGTGGCCAACGGGCTGCGTAACCCCGTGGCCATGGCGCACGCCGGGGACGGCTCCCACCGCTTCTTCGTGGCCGAGCAGCGGGGCTGCATCTGGGTCTTCCTGGCCAACGGCTCACGGGCCGCGCGCCCCTTCCTGGACCTGCGGGCGGCCGTGCTCACCTCGCCCTGGGCGGGCGACGAGCGGGGCTTCCTGGGCCTGGCCTTCCACCCCCGCTTCCGCGCCACCCGCACCTTCTACGTCTACTACTCCGCCCACGCCGGGCCCCACGAGACCATCCGCATCTCCCAGTTCCGTGTCTCGGCCCACGACCCCAACACCGCCGACCCCCGCTCCGAGAGGTGAGTGGCCTCCCGCCTGGGCACTCCTGGGGGCAGAACCCAGGCGTCCGGGCTCCCAGTCCCCCCATCCCCCCCACTTCTGAGCCAGCCCCCTGTCATGCAGCTCCTTCCTCCCCGCTCCATCTGCCCCACTGGTTCGGGGTGCCCCCCCCCTTTCACCCGGCTCCTCTTCCCGGCAGGATCCTCCTGGAGGTGCTGGAGCCGGCGTCGAACCACAACGGGGGGCAGCTGCTGTTCGGGGCCGACGAGCTGCTCTACATCTTCACGGGGGACGGGGGGCGAGCGGGGGACCCCTTCGGAGCCTTCGGCAACGCCCAGAACAAGTGAGAGCCGGGGGCGGCGTTGGGGGCCCCAGGGGATGTTGGGGGGCCCCGGGGGCGGCATGGGGCGTTGGGGGAGATGCCCCCTTGCAGGAAATGGGGGGGGGGGAGATTTTAGGGGAAATGTTCCTGGGCGGGCAGGTCTTGATAGGTGAGAACTTGGCTCCTTTCTGCCACCTGGTGGCCAAAGTGCAGACTAGCTGGCTCTGTGTGGGGCAGTTCCCCCGAACCCCTGATTTCCCTCCCCCTTCCGGGGCCCTGATCCTCCCCCAGCCCAGCCCCCAGCTCTGCCCCTGCAGTGTCTGTTCCTGAACCCCCTGGGGTCCTGGTCCCCCCCAATCCCAGCCCCTGGGTCTGTTCCTGAACCCCCTGGGGCCCTGATCCCCCCCAGGGTCCTGATCCCCCCAGTCCCAGCCCCCGGGTCTGTTCCTGAACCCCCTGGGGCCCTGATCCCCCGGCTCTGCCCCTGCAGTGTCTGTTCCCAGCTCCCCTGCCTCCCTCCCAGGTCGTCCCTGCTGGGCAAGGTGCTGCGGATCGACGTGGAGCCGGAGGCCGACGGCCCCCCCTACCGCATCCCGCCCGACAACCCCTTTGTGGGGGAGCCCGGGGCCCAGCCCGAGGTCTACGCCTACGGGGTGCGGAACATGTGGCGCTGCTCCGTGGACAGGGGCGACCCCGCCAGTGGCGCCGGGCGCGGGCGCATCTTCTGCGGGGACGTGGGCCAGAACAAGTATGAGGAGGTGGACGTCATCATGCCGGGCGCCAACTACGGCTGGCGGGCGAAGGAAGGGTTTGCCTGCTACGACCAGGCACTGTGCGCCAACGCCTCACTCGGTACGGCCGCGCCGAGGGGCACCGTGGGCCTGACGGGCCTGTCCCTTCGGGGGCACCGGCTCCCCTCCCACCCCAGGCAGGGACTGGCTGGCTCAGTGGGGGGTGGGAATGGGGCAGGGGCCTGTCCCCTCGGGGGGCACTGTCTCCACCCAGGCCCAGGTCAGGGGACCGGATAGCTTGGGGGGGGCAGGGAAAGGGCTTTGGGACCCATTACTCTGGGGTCCCAGGTACAATAAACCCTTGTGGGCCCCCCTACACGCCCGTGGTGCCAGCACCGTGGGGCGGGAGAGGGAGGCTGCGTCGAGCAGGGGCCGTAGGGGTTGCTGCCCCCTGATCCCCGGCTGAGCTGCTCCCGCGCCATGTCTTGCAGACGATGTTCCCCCCATATTCGCCTATTCGCACGAGCTGGGGCGCTCGGTGACGGGGGGCTACGTGTACCGGGGCTGCCACAGCCCCAACCTGCGCGGCCTCTACATCTTCGGGGACTTCATGAGCGGGTAGGTTGGGCCCCTGGGACGGGCCCAGGGAGAACAGCCTGCTACTGCTGCAGGCTAGGGGGAGCGCTCCGGTAGCACACGGAGGGGGGTGTGTGTCACACCCTGCTGGGGACCCATCCGGGGTGCTGTGTGGGCAGTATCCATGGCCCAGAGGGGCTATGGGGCTGCCCCCTAACTGCTCTCAGGACATCTCCCTGACCAGTGTGCCCCACGGATGAGGGGGATTTTCTGCATGGGACACAGAACCACCCCCCGTCCCCCAGGACAGACTCTGCCTTGTGGGAATGTGGGGAGGGGGAAGTTCCTGACCCAGAGCACCCCAGGGGGGCTGCAGGGGGCAATACAACTGTCTCCACGGCTCCTATGGAAGGGGGTGGGTACAGCCGCCCCCCCCATGGCTCGTGTTGGTTACCGACCCCCATCCCCATGGCTCCGTCTCCCCCCAGGCGCCTGATGTCGCTGCGGGAGGAGGCTGGCTCCGGGCGCTGGCACTACAAGGAGCTGTGCATGGGCCAGGGCCAGACCTGCGCCTTCCCCGGCCTCCTCAACCACCACGTGCCCCACATCATCTCCTTCGCCGAGGACGAGGCCGGTGAGCGGGGGAGGGCACAGCCAGGACACCAAGGGGGCAGCCTAGAGCCAGAGCTCCACCAGGACGCCTGGATTCTCGCCCCGGTGCTGGGAGGAGTCTGAGGTCCCGGGGCTGGGAGCCAGGACTCCTGGGTTCTCGCCCCGGTGCTGGGAGGAGTCTGAGGTCCCATGGGGGCTGGGAGCTAGGACTCCTGGGTTCTTGCCCCGGTGGTGAGGAGAGTGGGGGTTGTGAACCAGGACTCATGGGTTCTTGCCCCAGTGGTGGGAGGGTCTGGGGTCCAGTGGGGGAGAATGGAGGGGGTAATGCCGGGAGCCAGGACTCCTGGGTTCTATTCTTGTTGCTTCCACAAACTTGTGGCCTCCCTCCTGTGCCTCAGTTTCCCCTGAGGGGAGGACTTGGTGGCCAGTTACTAACCCCGCTGTCCCCACAGGGGAGCTCTATTTCCTCGCCACGGCCATCGCCAGTGCAGCCGTGCCAGCTGGGATCTTGTACCGGATTGTGGACCCCTCCAGGTACCTACTGTCCCCCCCTTTGCCCGCTGGCCCTGGCAGGTTCATGGGCAAGGCGTGGCCCCGTCTCGCTCTGACATGGCTTGGCTGGCTCCCAGGGTGTGTGTGGGGGGGCTGCGTACAGGACGGGCCCCCTGTAACGGGCGTCTCTCCCCGCAGGCGGGCATCCCCCGGACAGTGCGGGATCAGCCCTGTGCCCGTTGCCATCCAAGGGAAACTGATCCACTTCCGCCCAACACAGAGTGAGTTGCGGGGGGGGGGGGACTGAGCCGGGGGGGGGGGTCACCACTGCAGCTGGCTGAGGTCTCTGGGAAGCTGCTGGGCCATTGGGAGGTGGGTGGGGCGGGGGGGCTGGGAGCCAGGACTCATGGGTTCTGTCCCTGGGTCTGGTTCCGACTCACTGGGGGGCGGGGGCAGTTCTGTATGTTTGTTCTGTAAATGGGGGATAAACGTGGTGCGGGGGGGCAGAGCTGTATCCCAAATGAGCCCCCCCCCCCCCTTCCTGTTGCAGAATTCATCACACCGGCCCCACCGCCCGCAGTGACCACCCCACGGCTTGGCACCGGCTCAGAACCAATGGGAACAGCTGGACCCCCCCTGGCACCTGCCACCCATCCCCTGGGCCACACACACCCCTGCACAGGCCCAGAGCCCTTGGCCCTGCCCACCCCTCGGCCCAGCCCAGCTGTACCAGCCAGGCCCCCGGCTCGCCCAGACTGTGGGGTGCTGCAGGCACGTCCCACACCCCGGGCAGGGCCGAGGCTGCCCCCCACCACCCCCAACTGGTACCAGCAGCTGCTGGAGCGTCTGGAGGCCAAGAGCAGCCCACAAAGCCGCGCCTCCCGGCCCCCCAGCACCCACCATCCCCCCAGCACGGGGCCACCCCCCACAACCCACCCAGCCCCCAACCCCCATCTTTCCCCCAGCCCCTGGCTGCCCCCCAACCCCTATCTTTCCCCCAGCACGGGGTGGCCCCCCACCTCCCACCCAGCCAACCCCCACCTTTCCCCCAGCACGGGGCCACCCCCCACAACCCACCCAGCCCCCAACCCCCACATTTCCCCCAGCACGGGGTGGCACCCCACAACCTCCCCAGCTCCCAACCTCCATCTGCCCCACAGAACGTTGCCACCCCCTGCCACCCCCCACCCTCCCAGGCGAGCGGCTGGGCACCACCCCAGGAAGAGGGGACCCCGGAGGCGGCTGGGGGCAAAGGGCCCAGCCCGGCAGCTGCCCCCTGGCACGGTGCGGCTGGTGCACAGGGGTGCAGCACCTGGGCGGGGTCGGCTGGAGATCCTGGTGGGGGGCCAGTGGGGCACAGTCTGTGATGATCAGTTTGACGGGCGGGCAGCCGCTGTGGTGTGCCGGCAGCTGGGCTACGAGCGGGCGTTGAGGGTGGCACGCCGGGCGGAGTTCGGGCAAGGGGCCGCGCTGCCCATCCTGCTGGACGACGTGCGGTGCCAGGGCTCGGAGCGCAGCCTGCTGGAGTGCCGGAGCGCCCCCCCCGGGCAACACGACTGCGCCCACAGCGAGGACGTGGGGGTGGTGTGCGGGGACCCGGAGCGCCAGGGGCGGCCGAGAGGGAGCAGAGGGGCCCACGGCCTGTAACTTCTGCCTCCTTCTTGCCTCCCGGGGCTCTGGAGGGGGGCAGGGTTTGGGGGCTGGGCTGGGTTGGGGTGACAGGGCCCAGCCCCCCGGGCCCCTACTCCCCCCACAGCCACGTGGCCCAGAGCCCCCCCCCCCCCCCAGCGACAGCTGCTCAGGGTTCCTGCTTCCCTTTTATAGTGGGGGGCTTCTACCCCTACCCCTGGGGGGGGGTCGGTTCTGACGGGGGGGGTGGAGAGCCAGGACTCCTGGGTTCTATCCCCACCGCTGGGAGGGGGGGCCGTGGAGAGCCAGGACTCCTGGGTTCTATTGTTGGCTCTACCCTGCCTTGAGCGAGGGCACAGGGCGCGTAGGGCCAGGGCCAGGTGAGAATAATACCACGGCGCCAGCTCCTTCCAGCAATGTTTTATTCAGACTCCTGCTGACCATCCGTGGTGGGTGCCATGCCCCCCCCCCCCACAGCTGGCACACCCGGGGGGGGGGAATTCCCAGGGGTGAGTGCTTGAGCCAGGGACGGGGTGTTCACTCTAGGTCCTCTCACCTCCCCCCCCCCCCCAGGCTGATGCCCTGTCAGGGCAGGGCGGGAGGGGCCATGCCCGTCTTGCTACGCTCTGTCCTGCACCTGGCGCCATGGAGTGGCAGCAGCAGCCGGGCACAGACCCTGGCAGATGCCCACAGGGGGCCAGGCACATGTGGTGGCCCCAGAACCCTCCTTGAGCGGTGCCAGGCAACCCCCCCTGTGACTGGCACACTCCAGCTGCCAGCCATGGAGGGGGGGGTGCAGGCAGCACCACCGGCTGTGACGGGCACGGAGCAGCGGCCGTCGCATCATAGCCGGGCCCCCCAGGCCTGGGACACCGGGCCCCAAACCCAGCACCGCTCCCCACCCCCTCTGGCTCCTGCCAAAGCACCAGAAAGTCACCCCACCCCCAAGGCAGCACCTTGCTGGTCCTGCCGGGGATCCCCGCTCCCAGGGCTGGGGCCCCCCAGGGAAAGGGGCTTTTCACTCTCTTGCGGGTGCCCTGTGACCCGCTGCCCCCTGCCCTGGGCTCAGGGGAGGGTGGCTCAGAGCTGGGGTGGGGGGAGGGTACTGTTTTTGGGGGCAGGCGGGGCGTTGACCCCAAGCCTTGGGCATGTACAGAATTTGCTGGCCCCAGCGCGTTGCCTTCCCCCTCCCTCCGTCAGCCAGAGCCCGCACGGCCGGGGGTGACGGCCCAGGCTGGGTCCCGCGCAGCCGGCTCCAAGGGTCCCCAGCTCGGCAGGGCTGCCTGGGCTGGGTCTGGGAAACAGGGCGAACGGCTGCTTAAAACCGGGACATGTTGATTAAAACCCTGCGCAAGCTCCCCCACAACATGCAGCCAGGAGCCGGGCCCGAGCCAGAGCCTGCTGCAGACGCAGGCACGGTCCCTGCAGGGAGCTGCCCTGCAAACAGAGCCCCCTCCCCGCGCCAGCCCGCGCCCGCGCCCAGGGCAGGGCTGACGCTATCTGCTGATGGAGGCGTAGTTGGCACGGCTACCCGTGTTGAGCTGGGCACTGGCAGGTGGGGGCTTCGCGCCCGGGGCCGGCTCCTCCGGCGTCTCCTCGGACTCCAGGATGGGCTCCTGGTCGCTGTGGTGATCGGCCGGCAGCAGGATGAGGTCGGTGAGGCCGTGCAGGTCGGCCGCCTTGTGGAAGGTTTGTAGGACCAGCAGCACGGCCATCAGCCCCAGCAGCAGGTACACTGGGAGAGAGTGAGAGGGCGTCAGCCCCTGCAGGGACCTGGGGTCAGCCCCGGGACCGCTGGGCCAGGCCCCGCCACACAGCAAGTAGGGAACAGAACCCAGGTGTCCTGGCTCCCAGCTCCCCCCCCCCCCCGCCGCTCTAACCACTAGTCCCCACTCCCCTCCCCCAGCCAGGAACGGAACCCAGGAGTTCTGGCTCTCCTCTCTTCCTCTTCCCCCCCCCCCCCCCCGCTCTAACCACTAGTCCCCACTCCCCTCCCAGAGCCAGGGATGGAACCCAGGAGTCCTGGCTCCTAGCCCCCCTGCTCTCACCCACTGAATTCCAGTGTACCCTAGGTAGTGTTCAGGATGTAGCCGTCCCCATGGGGCATCAGTCCGGCTGGCTTGAAATGACTCTAACACACACACAGACACTGCACCCAAGTCTCCCCGGACTGTGCCCTGCGAGGCTACTGGGGCCCCCTCTCCCCTCCAGGTACCTGCCCCCTAGACACTTGTGACAAAGTGGGGGTGGGGGGTTTCCCGTAACATTTTGCATGAGCACTGTGTGCCTCAGTTTCCCCTGTGTATGACACCGTGACCTCGGTGGTGGGACAAGGGGGTGTGGTTTTTGCAGGGACCCAAGCAGGCAGGTGCGTGGGCCGGACTCTCTAACCTGGCAGCTGATGGCCGGGAGCCAGGCAGCTGTGCCAGAGGTGGGGGCAGTGACCGGTTTGCCCAGGAGGAGGAGGGGCAGCAGGTGTGTCAGGGGCTAGTCTGGTCAGGACTCTGTGTGTGTGTGTGGGGGGGGGGAATAGCCCCTCCCCCCCCCCCGGCCTTTTTGTAGCTTCCTGCTGCCTGTGCTAACGAGTTCTGTCCTCCGCAGTGTCCTGGTGACTAATAAACCTGTTCTCCACGCTGTCACGGCTGACTGGGGAGTGGGGGTCAGGGCTCTTTGGGGGGGTGCGAGGCTCCCCCAGGCGTCCCTGCGGGGAACCAGGGGGCTGAACGCTCCCAGGTCAGATCCAAGCAGGCTCCTTGCCCTGGTGCCGGTGCCCCGAGGGGAGACGCACCAGGACGAGGGTCCTGCCTGACTTCGCTCGGTGCTGCCCCCCCCAGGGCTCCCCCCGGCCCACTGCTCACCAGTGACTGAGACCTTGTAGAGCGCGCGTAGCTTCTGGCCGGGCTGCTCGCCCGGCACGTAGTCACCCAGCCCGATGGTGCACAGCGAGATGAAGCAGAAGTAGAAGGCGTCCAGGTAGCTCCAGGTCCCCTCCAGGGTGCTGAAGACGGCGG
This sequence comes from Chrysemys picta bellii, assembly GCF_011386835.1. Classification (NCBI taxonomy): domain Eukaryota; kingdom Metazoa; phylum Chordata; order Testudines; family Emydidae; genus Chrysemys; species Chrysemys picta. Next base: position 885,404 of record NC_088807.1, on the reverse strand, counting down.
CCGGCAGCAGAAAGAAGGTGACCAGCACGGCCAGCAGCAGCAGCAGGAAGTGGGCCCGGGCCAGCGCCTGGTGGCTGTAGCCAGACCGCAGCTGCAGGTACTCGAGGGGCCGGTGGGTGAAGAGCCGGGCCAGGCGCTGCACCGTGGCCGTCAGCACCAGCATGGTGAAGGGCACCCCCAGCAGGGCGTAGAAGATGCAGAAGGCCTTGCCGGAGTCCGAGAGCGGCGTGGTGTAGCCGTAGCCTGGACAGGGCGGGGACAGGGGAGAGGATGTTACCCCCCACGTGTGTGTAGGGGTCTCCCCATGGGAAACTGAGGCACAGACAGGCAAAAGAACTATGCTTGGCATCCCACAGGGTCAGTGCCAGAGCTGGGGAGAGAACCCAGGAGTCCTGGCTCCCAGCACCCCCTGCTCTAACCACTAAACCACACTCCCCTCCCAGAGCTGGGGATAGAACCCAGGAGTCCTGGCTCCCAGCCCCCGCTGCTCTAACCCACCAGACCCCACTCCCCTCCCAGAGCTGGGGAGAGAACCCAGGAGTCCTGGCTCCCAGCTCAGCCTTGCCCTGTGCAGCCCCTGGTTCAGTCCAGCAGGTCCCAGGCTTCGTACCCCCCCGCTGGGCTCTGCGTGAGGCCGGCTCCGGGAACAGCTCCAGCGCGGGGAGCTGGGTAATGGGATTTCACGCCCAGGTGGGTTCTAAGCCGGGCAATTAGGCAGCTGCCGGGGGAGTGAAAGGCTCCATGGGGAGGGGGCGTCAGCGCCGCACCCGCCGCTAATCCAGAGGCAGAGTCAGGGCTGTCCCCAGGCCTTTCCTACCCCAGGGACTGGCCCCGATCCACAACTCCCCACCCCCGGGCAGGGCTCCAGGCAGCATTTGCCGCCTGGCCGCTTGACCCGGGATCCAGACAGACTGAGCGCCCGGCCCACTCCCCTGAGCGCACCAGGGGCTGGGGCCGAACACCAGGGAGACGCCTGTGCTGTGGGGGTGAATCCGGGGGGGGAGGGAGCTGGGCTGAGGCCCCAGCTCAGAGTCGGCCCCGTTAGGGCCTTGCCCCCCCCCCCCCCCAGCCTGGGAGGCAGCCCGGCCCACTCCCCTCCCAGCTGCCAGGGAGCTGTTTACTCGGCGTGTTGACCCAAGGCAGGCATGGGGCAGAGTTCGCTCTGCGTCAGCCGGAGCCTCCCGACCTCCCTGCCCTGGGATCCCCTGCGCGGGCAGGCTGCCCGGGGACCCAGGAGTCCCGCCGGGAGTGCCGTGGGCAGCGGAGGGGCTGATGTACCGACAGAGCCAGACAGTTCCCAGCACCACAGGACCATCCCCCTCAGGAAGGTGCCCCGTGGTACCCAGGGACAGCCCAGCTGTGGGCTCACACAGCTGCCTCAGGCCCCCAGGGCACCGAGCCCCATGGGCAGAGCCCCCGCCATGGCGTCACTGGTAACGCACACGCCCTCGGCCTGGCACGCAGCAGGACTGCCTGGCTCGGTGCCAGCCCCAGGCAGGGCCAGAACGCCCGGGCCCAGCTCACGTCCGGGTTAACCCCTCCCTGCCAGGGCTCGGCTCAGAACCCCCGGGACAGGTGCGGGGAAAGAGCCCCAGAGGCCCAGGCCGCCAGCCCCAAGAGCCCCCGGGCCGGCTACAGGGCAGGGGGCGGCGCTTGCCAGCGGGGAACGCTCAACACTCTCTGGCAGGAGCGTGGCAGTGCTCAGCTGGGCTGGGACCCGCTCTCCCTTCCTGGCCAGCCAGCCAGCAATAACAGCACATGGGGCCAGCCACGAGTCACATGACCCAGAGGCAGCTATCGCCCCTTTGGCCTAAACCAGCCAAGGACTAACTGAACTGTGTGGGCTCATGAGTTAGCTCAGGGAGCCAGGACTCCTGGGGTCCATCCCCTGCGCTGGCAGGGGAGTGGGGGCTAGTGGTTAGAGCAGGGGGTCTGGGAGCCAGGACTCCTGGGGTCCATCCCCCGTGCTGGCAGGGGAGTGGCGCCTAGTGGTTAGAGCAGGGGGGGCTGGGAGCCAGGACTCCTGGGGTCCATCCCCTGCGCTGGCAGGGGAGTGGGGCCTACTGGTTAGAGCAGGGGGGGCTGGGAGCCAGGACTCCTGGGGTCCATCCCCCACACTGGCAGGGGAGTGGGGCCCAGTGGTTAGGGCAGTGGGGGGCAGGGGCCAGGCTGGGGAGCAGGGATCCTGGCTGGACCCAGCTGTAATCAGCACCAATGCGCCCACCCCAGGACCTACCGACCCGAGAACGCTGCTCATTTAGGGCCGGACCCAAAGCCTGTCGGAGGATCGGGGGGGGGGGGGGGCCCTGCTCTAACCACAAGGCCCCCCCTCCCCGAGGGGATCCAAGGCCCAGCAGTCCCCCCCCTCCCCCCAGCACCTTTGCACTCTAGGATTTCCTGGCAGGGGAAGCGAGGGCCTGCACCGCAGAGGGGGGGGAACTAACCCAGACCAGGATGCAGGGGGAGGGTTGGCGCTGGGGCTGACTCTGCGCTTTCACTTTCCTTGTCATCTGGGGCCCAGGTGCCGGATTGGGGGCGGGGGCGCAGCCAGTTCTTCCAAAGCAGCGTTCAGACACACCCCCCCCCGGACCATTTCACAACATACCCCCCAGGGCAGGAGCGGGACCTTGCCGAGGCTCTTGGCCCCAGGAACAAGGCCAGAGCACGGGGAAGTCCCTGGCACGGCCGCTCAGTCACCCAGGGCCCGGAGACGCCGGGACTGTGAGCCCAGTTGGCACCAGCCCTGAGACCTTCTCCAGTCAGTTTTGCTCCTGGACAGCTGGCAGGAGCCTGGCAGGTGCAAAGGAGGAGTGACTCCTGGGCGTGGGGAGACTGCCAGCCTGGCAGCCGGGCCCATCACCTCCTTCACACCCCATGGCACTCCCACGCCCAGCAGACACTTCGGAGAAAGGGCCTCAGCGTTACAGCTGCACCCGCCTTGGCTAAGGGAGCTTGGCCCAGAGACACGCCAGGCCCCTAGCAACACCTCATGGACCCAGCACAGACCTCCCAGGTCCCCTCCCCACACAGAGCAAAAGGGGCCCACGCCCCATGGCCAAATACCCTGCTAAGGCGCCTTTCCAAACCAGATCCCACCGTAGGCCCCGCAGAGAACCCCCAGGGGTCAGGGCTCGTGGGGCAGATCCGGGTCAGGGTGTCAGGGCCACTGGGCGCTGCGGGGAGGGGCAATGTTTGGTTTGTGGGTTGGGTGGGGGCTGTGTTGGGGGGGCGCTGTGTTACCCGCGGGGGAGGAAGGGAGGCTGTGTTGGCGGGGGGGGGGGGAGAGTGGGGGTGTGTTGGGGGGAGGAGAGGGGAGCTGTGTTAGTGGGGGGCTGTGATGGCAGGGCGGAGGGAAGGGGGCGCTCAGACACTTTCCCTCACACACTTAAACTTTTTGAAAGTTTCTCCAGCTGGCTCCGGCTCGGGGCAGGGCCCGGACCGAGCGAGGCGGGCGGCATCCGTCGGGAACAGCCCCCCCTTGCCCGAGCAGAGAGCGAATCGCCGAGACGCTCAAACACTTGTGCCCCCCCCCACCCCCATGTCCCCGGCGCTGCTGGATTTGTAAACTTCCAACCAAGCACGAGATTCGCCCTGGGTGCTGTAATGCGCTTAGGAACAGGGGGTGTGTGCGCGGAGAGGGAGGGGGTCACGGGGGGGACTCTAGGGATACGGCGCTGGCACCCCCTTGGGGATGGGCGCAATGGACGCCTAATTCCTGGGGGGAGCGCAGGGGGCCTGGGGGCGGTACCGAGAGACTCATGCGGTATTTGGGGGCAGCTGCCCCACGCGGGGGCCTGTGCCCGGCCCGGCGCACGAAGCTGGGGAGGGGGCGCTCGGGCTGGGGAGGGGGCGCGCAGGGACGGGGGGGCGCTCGGGCTGGGGAGGGGGCGCGCAGGGACGGGGGGGGCGCTCGGGCTGGGGAGGGGGCGCTTACCCACGGTGGTGATCAGCGTGCTGGAGAAGAAGAAGGCGGAGGCGAAGTCCCAGTTGGAGGCGCCGGCCGAGCCGTTCCGCAGCACCGACACCCCGTAGCGGTTGGCGCTCAGCACCCGCTCCAGGAAGCGCTCCAGCGCGCTCTCGTTCAGGCAGGGGCTGGCCCCCAGGAAGGCGGCCTTGAGCCCGCGCAGCTCGGCCCGCAGCCGGCTCTCGTAGGGGCGCTCGATGGAGGAGACGAGCAGCGCGCCCAGCAGCAGGTAGCCCAGGTACCCGAGCAGGCAGAGCGCCAGCAGGACGCAGCGGCTCATGGCACGGCGGGAGCCCCGTGCGCCCTGGGCGCACCGCGGGGACGGGGAGGGACCCGGGACCCCCGGGCAGAGCCTCGGTGCGCCCGCAGGGGACGGGGGGACCCGGAGCCCCTCGGCCGCCGCTACGTGTCGCGCCTGGAAGGAGCGGAGCGGAGCTTCCTGCTGCTGCTGCCGGCTCCCCGCGACGAGCCCCGAGCCGAGCCCCGCCGGGCCGGTCCCCGAGCGGCCGCGCAGCGACCCCTGCCTGCAGCCCGGCGCGGCTCCTTAGCCTGGGACAAGCCCCTCCCGGCGGGCGGGGCTGGGACTCGGGGCCCCGCCCGCCCTTCCAAGGCCAGGCAGGAGCCTGGGGGGCACATGCACCGGACCCCCGTGCTCCCTCCCCGCTCACCCTTGGGTGCTCTCCGGCTCCTGTCCTAGGGGATCTCAAAGCTCTTCACAGACAAGGGCCCAAGCCTCCCACCCCCACCCCCTCCCGGGAAACGGGTCACTGCTGTTCCTATTCCACAACTGGGGAAACTGAGGCAGGAGGGAGGAGGGGTTTGTCCAAGGACGGAGTCAGCAGCAGAACCCAGGAGTCCTGGCTCTGAGCACTGGGCCCCGCTCCCCTCCCAGGGAGAAAAGTCTGAAACCTTCTCAAAACCACTCTGGAGTCTGGCCAGTGGGAGGGGACGTGGAATCCAGTGACATGGGTTTTAACACAGCTGGGTGCGTGTGCACCCCCCCTCACTCACTCCCCTCCCCCCCAGCCAGTGCAATGAGCCTGGAACAAGGGCAGCTCTATCTGGCAGGGCTTGTTCTCTAGTGTACGTACACACACACCACACACACACCCCCCACACACACCCCTCTCTGCCCTGGGGGGATCTCACACCACTCAGGTCTCTTGTCTTTGCAGGCAGGATCACCTGCTGCGTGACAGTGGTACCCCAGTGGCCGGGAATTTTCCCTCCGTTGTTACTCACACACTCCTGTCAACTGTTGAGAATGGGCCACTTCCACCTTGATTGAATTGGCCTCCTTAGCAGGGACCCCCCACTTGGGAAGGCAACTCCCATGTTTTCATGTGCTGTGTATTTATACCTGCCCACTGTATGGTCCACTCCATGCGCCTGATGAAGTGGGTTCTAGCCCCCGAACGCTTATGCCCAAATAAATGTATTAGTCTCTAAGGTGCCCCAAGGACTCCTCGTTTTTTCTAGTGGGACCCTCTGACTCCCCCCCACCCCCCCGTTCCCTGAGCTGTGCAGTCTGGGCCTGGCTCTGGTCTCAGGCACCAGGGTAAATTGGGAGTGGAGCAGCCGAGCTCAGTGAAATGGCACCAGGGTAAAACTGGTGCAGGTGGGAGGAGATTCAGCCCCGGGTGTTCGCCTGATCTTCTGGGAGCTTTGTCCCTATGTAACCCCCTTCCCCTCACTTCATCCTCTCGGGCTGCTGAGCAATTGGGGGGGGGGGCAGGGACCCTGCCCTAGCATCCTTGCTGTGCAGCGTGGAATGAACCATGCCCAGCTGACAACGGCATTCCTGATCCAGGGCTTGGTCTGAGGCCACCAGCCGGGCCAGGCCAGGCCAGCACACACTGCAAAGCGAACCCAGCCCAGGAGAGGGACAGGGGTTTGGTAGGTCACGAGCTCAGAGCCTATATGCACCAGGAAGCTGCTCTGGGCATAAGGGGTCAGCCTGGAAGAGGAGCGGGCAAAGGGATCTGCCAGGAGGGAAGGCCCAGCAGGGCAGAGGGACTGGCAGGGGTGCAGGAGGGAGGGCGGGGAAGCCAGTGCTGAGGTGCCTGTGTCTATCCCAGCAGCGGCATGGGGCACGTCTGTTCCCAGTAACGCTGAGGCTGCTGTCTCCCACCTACTGGTTGAGCTTTTCAAAGCGTCCTAAGGAACCTAGCGCCCAATTCCCAACCCCCAGGCAGCTTCGAAAATCCCAGTCCAAAGTCTGAACAAAACACGCAGAGGAACCAACTCGACCCTGGGGGAAGGAGGGACAAGGGCCTGGGGAGCAGGTGACCGTCCTCGTCCCTCTGCCATCGTCCCCTTACACTGCAGATTTGCTCCGTCTGGGCCAGGAAAGAAACTATCCCAGCCCCTTCGATCTGCCCCGGGGGCCCCCAGGGGTGTCATGACCCTGGAGAGGGGGGCCCTGACTGAGCCCTACAGGAACTCATGTGACCAGATTCCAGACTGGAGGGTGGTGGCCGGTTAAAGTCTAGGAGACCGTTCACAGAGCCGCAGCCCCTGCCCCTTGCCTTGCATCACACATTCTAGGTCCTAGTAGGCAGAGAGGGAGTGGGCAGGGGGTCGATGGGCACTGTCTCTGGCTCAGACCAAGTGGGCGGATGGAACGGCACAGCACACGACCTCACAGCCCTCAGTGCACGGCCCGGGTTGTAGCCGGCGCTTGCCACAGCTGCAGCTCTGGGTTGCGTGATATTAAAAACCAAGGGGGATCACAAACCGCACCGCACTAGCAGCTGGACCAAACACCCAGGTTAGCTCAGGGATGGTCTACACGAGAAAATTCGATGGACCCAGCTACGCCCCTCAGAGGTGTGAGTGTAACACAGTTAAACCAACTTACCCACCCCCACCCTTGGAGACAGCATCCAGGGGAGGGAGGATAGTCCCGTCAACCTAGCTATACCTCTCGGGGAGGTGGGCACGGGGAGTGTCTTCCCTGAAGTGGTACAGTGTAGCCAAGTCCTAAGTGCCGACCAGGCAATGGGCTTTGGCACGTGTTAACCTGGGCTGCGGTATTGCTAGAGGAGCCTGTCACGGACTCACGGATCGTGCCCACTCTTGGCCCCATGCAGTCTGTGGGGGGTGCCCCTTTTAGTGCGACAGCCCTTCTCGGGGGTCCACGCTCTCCCGGGGTCAGGCCCCTCCACCTCCTGGAGCCGCACCTCTCTGAGCCTTAGCATGTCTGTCTCTGCCGTGGGCCCCCTCAGGGAGTCCACTCGCTCTGGACCCCCGGGGCCTCCATCCCCAAAGGGGTTGATGCCACCCTGTTCTCTAGCCCGGAGTGACTCTCAGCCAGCATAAAACAGGAGGGTTTATTGAGAGTTGAACACAGCACAGGAAACTCTCCGGGCCTCAGGCCTGGCCTCCCTCAGCACAGCACATCCCAGTCTCCCCTGCATCCAGGTGGTCTCTGTCTGCTCCCCCTCTCCAGCCCCCCTGCCCCCAGCTGGGCATCTGAGATCTCGGGCTCCAGGCCCCGCCTCTGTCCATTGTCTTCCCTCCAGGTAAACAGGGTCGTAAACCGGGGCCTCCTCTCCTGCTTCTCCCTCTGGCTGGAACCGGCTGGTTAGGTCACTGGGTCCTCACTCTGCAGCCCATTGTCCGCCCACTGGCCAGAACCGGCTGCGTCTCCTCAGCTGGGCCTCCGGGTCACCAGGTCGCCAGGTCACCGGTCGCTGGGGTACCCATCCTCCCGGCCATCGGCTGGGTCCCCAAGTCCTCTCCCTGGTCCTCTGCAAAACACACTCCCTCTCCCCTCACCTCGTTAAACCAGTAACACCCAGGGAAACTGAGTCCCGCCCCCTCCGCATGCAAACCATTGAAACTCCACAGAAAACAAGAAAACCCCCCACTTCGTCACAGAGCCGTCATAAAGCCAGGGGCTGGTTTATCTATGGTGCCACTGTGCTCTCTGAGGCCCTGCTGGGCTCTCCCTGGGTGAAAACATTTCCACTGCGAGGTCCTGGGCGTTGACTGCCTGAGCACATCTCCTTTCAGAAGCTGCTTGCCAGGAAACAATGTCAAGATAAAGAGCTGAAGCAGCAGCAAACACAACACGTCCCCCACCCCATTCAATTCCCCAGCAGCCAGGCTGGCTCTTTGCAATGCAGATAGACTGGAGAGTTGTGAACAGAGGAGAGATGGCCTGCAAAGCTTGGCAATTAAGCTCAGAAATGGGCATTAAACGACCTGTGTTTACCAGGCCAGGCGGGAGGGGCCACTCAGCACTTCAATCAATAAAACAAACCAGGAGTCCTTGGGGCACCTTAGAGACTAACAAATGTATTTGGGGATAAGCTTTCGTGGGCTAAACCCCACTTCATCGGATGCAAAGGTGGAACATACCGTAGGGAGATATAAATACACAGCACATGACAAGATATATTCATACCTTCCTACGGTATGTTCCACCTAATGCATCCGATGATGTGGGTTTTAGCCCACGAAAGTTTCTGCCCAAATAAATCTGTTAGTCTTTAAGGTGCCACCAGACTCCTTGTTGTTTTTGTAGATACAGACTAACACCGCTACCCCCTGATGCCCAAATAAATGTGTTAGTCTCTAAAGTGCCACAAGGACGCCGCGTTGTTTTTGCTGATACAGACTAACACGGCTACCCCTCTGAAACTTCAATAAATGTTCATTTGGATTTGATAAGTTCAAGTTAAGCAGTGTTCATACCAACATGGGTGATGGAAGCTCAGGTAAATGGGGAGTTTTCAGTTTGTGACTCACTATTTTTAGTTTCCTCTTCTCAACTAAAAAGAGGAAGTTGTAATGCCCCCAAAACCCTTCATGGCGGAGCCCCTTGTGGGCTGGAGTTAGGGGGAACTTCCCTGTGGGTGCAGGGTTGCAGAATGCTCCACCGCAAGCATTCTCACCTTCCACGTTCCACTGGTCTCACAGCAGCGGATACCAGCCATTGCTGGAGAAGGGCTAGTGGGCTAGGTGGACCCCAGGCCTGACCCAGCCTCACAGTTCCTATGAGAACGGAGGAAACACCTTGTATAGGGTGACCAGATGTCCCGATAAAAGCGGGACCATCCCGATTTTTAGGTGTTTGTCCCGATATTTCGCTCCGCCGGCCACTCGCGTTCTCCCCCCCCCCCCCCCCCCCGGTGTCCCGATATTTTCTTCCTCTCATCTGGTCACCCTAACCTTGTACCACCACCAAGGGGGTGAGTATTGGACCGAACCTGCAATTTTCAAGCAGCACCAGATCAAAGGCTCTAGCTGGCACATTTGCCTGTCTTCCCTGACCCTGGGGCTCAGAGGAACCCGCCTCAATCAATCCCCTCTAACTAGGAGTTTGTGTGTAATGCAGGCGGAACCAATGCGCTGTGTGCTGACAGACACGCAGTCTGCGGAAACACCGGGTCCCAGGGCAATGCTCCTGCTTGACCCAAATGAGTCCCAGCAAACCACATTCCATCCTGAGCTGAGGGCTGCGGCCTATGGAGGCGCCAGTCCCAGCATGCCTTGCTCCATTGTATGGCGTGAGCGGGGCCTGCGGGGGCGCCATCCCAGCATGCCTTGCTGCATTGTATGGCGTGAGCGGGGCCTGCGGGGGCGCCATCCCAGCATGCCTTGCTGCATTGTATGGCGTGAGCGGGGCCTGCGGGGGAGCCATCCCAGCATGCCTTGCTGCATTGTATGGCGTGAGCGGGGCCTGCGGAGGCGCCATCCCAGCATGCCTTGCTGCATTGTATGGCGTGAGCGGGGCCTGCGGGGGCGCCAGTCCCAGCATGCCTTGCCGCACTGTATGGCGTGAGCGGGGCCTGCGGGGGCGCTATCCCAGCATGCCTTGCTGCATTGTATGGCGTGAGCGGGGCCTGCGGAGGTGCTATCCCAGCATGCCTTGCTGCACTGTATGGCGTGAGCGGGGCCTGCGGAGGCGCCAGTCCCAGCATGCCTTGCTGCATTGTATGGCGTGAGCGGGGCCTGCGGAGGCGCCAGTCCCAGCATGCCTTGCTGCATTGTATGGCGTGAGCGGGCCCTGCGGGGGGGGCTATCCCAGCATGCCTTGCTGCATTGTATGGCGTGAGCGGGGCCTGCGGGGGCGCTATCCCAGCATGCCTTGCTGCATTGTATGGCGTGAGCGGGGCCTGCGGAGGCGCTATCCCAGCATGCCTTGCTGCATTGTATGGCGTGAGCGGGGCCTGCGGGGGCGCTATCCCAGCATGCCTTGCTGCATTGTATGGCGTGAGCGGGGCCTGCGGAGGCGCTATCCCAGCATGCCTTGCTGCATTGTATGGCGTGAGCGGGGCCTGCGGGGGCGCTATCCCAGCATGCCTTGCTCCGGGGGGCCGGCTGCAGGTTCAGGGGTGCCCTGTCGGGGTGCGGGGGCTCGTAAGCTCTGGGGCTGGGCTGGGACAGGCGGGGGCCTGCAGGCTCTGGGGCAGGGGCCCTGCTGCTCACTGTGGCTCCTCGGCCTCACAAGAGGCCTTAGGCCCACTGGCCCCAGCACCAGGTTCCTGCCGCCAGGCCCGGCCCCTGCCCCGCAGGACCCAGCTGACGCCCAGGCTGGGAGGGTGACTCCAGCCACGCGGGGTCCCAGCCCCAGACCCTGGGGGGAGGGGCGGTCCTGGGCCTGGGCCTACAGCACTGGGGAAAGCCTGAGCTAGAGTAACCGGCCGCCATCTTGGAAAGGGGCAGCGACTGGGACTTGCAGCCACGTGACTGCCCCGCAGTCGCCATCTTGGGCAGGGAGAGAGAGCAGGGCACTTCTGGTCACGCGACCACACATGCGACGCGGCGTCTTGGCAACGTGACCTTTCGGCGCACCGTGCAACGCACGCGCCACGACACCGCGCCGGGCAACGGGCCCCCCCGTCTGTTGTCCAATGAGCGCGGCGGCGGGCCGGCACGTGACGCCTCTGCCCGACCCGGGATTGGCAGGGCAGCGTCGGCGAGCGCTGATTGGCAGCGACGGCGGACAGTGCCGTGTTCCCATTGGGTCGGTTGGCCCTAAGTGGGCGGGGCTTAGATTAAAGCGGCAGCGAGGCCCGGCTGACAGCTGCCCAGGCGCGGAGCGCGATGAACCCGGACGGCGGCCCCGGCGGGGGGCTCCGGCAGCGTCAGTGGGGGCGGGGCGCGGGGGGGTGTCCGGAGCCCGGGGGGAGGGGCGGGGGGATCTGGGGGGGTGTTTGGAGCCCGGGGGGGAGGGGCAGGAGGGGTCTGGGGGGGGTGTTTGGAGCCCGGGGCGGGGGTATCTGGGGGAGGGTGTTTGGAGCCGGGGGGGAGGGTGTCCGGGGGGAGGGTCGGAGGGGGTGTCTGGAGCCCGGGGGGGTGTAGGGGGGGAGGGGCGCGGGGGGGAGGGGCAGGGGGGGGTCTGGGGCGGTTCAGGCCCCTGCCCGCGGGCAGCTCCCTGCAGTGGCCTCTGGTGGTTGCTGCCCCTGAGCCCGTTGGGGGGGTGGTTGGGGTGTCTCGCCCTGTCCCCGGGGCTGTCTCGGGGACCCCCCGTGGGCGGCATCGCTGGAGGCCCCCGTGGGCAGCCCCGGCAGAGAGGCCTGCGGCTGAAGGGGCTGCGCAGAGCCAGCGTCTCTGGCCTCTAAGCAGATCCCTTGGGGGCTGCCCCCCTGTGCCCAGCCCCTGTCCCCTGGGGTCCCCTCGCCCCAACTCACCTGCTGTCTCCTTCCCGCAGCCTCCAAGCGCCGGCTGCCGGCCGCCGCCTCCAGCATGGCCGATCCTCACCAGCTCTTCGATGACACCAGCTCCAGCGCCACCGCCCTGGGCAGGGGCTACGCTGCCCAGCAGCCCCCCGCCGTGGGCTACCCCGCGCCAGGCTCCTTCCTGGGCGAGCCCGTGTCCAGCTTCGCCATGGCCTACGGCAGCACCCTGGCCAGCCAGGGCAAGGAGATTGTGGACAAGAATGTGAGTGTGGGGCCGGGGGGAGGGGAGCGGGGGGAGACGCCCCCATCCCACAGCACGGCCTCCAGTTTGTCTGTTGCTGGGATAGAAGACCCAGGGGCTGCTTCTCTCTGACCCTGCCCTCTCCTTGTGATGCCCCCTGCTCTGCCCTTGGTGCTGGACCCCAGCCCTGGGCCCCTTCATCCTCCCCACCCCGAGCCCTGAACTGCTTTTCTCTCCCTGCAGATTGACCGCTTCATCCCCGTGACCAAGCTGAAATATTACTTTGCCGTGGACACCGTCTATGTGGGCAAGAAGCTGGGGCTGCTTCTCTTCCCGTTCATGCACCAGGTGAGCCCAGAAAGGCTGAACCTGGCTGGGTAACCGGAGCCACGGCCTTGTTCGTCAGCAGGTTGGGTGATGGGGGTTGCAAAGGGCTCTTTGGCCTGAAAACTTTAAATGGAGGATTGAAGAGTCCAGGACGCCACCTCCACCACCAAAATCAGCCGGCTCTGATTGATGCCCTGAAGGGACTCCCTGCAATCACATACCTCCCGCGCATACAGGGTCATGCGTGTCGTCCCCATCCCAGAGCCACTCCGCTCCCTGGTGTGGCGAGCGCTCTCTAGATGGCCAGCCTGACTCCACAGGGCCCGTTCTGCAGCCCCTAACAACCACTCTGCTGTAGTGTTTCCCCCTTGGGAGGGGGGCGCTGGCGGTACAGCCGTGCTGCCGCAGGGCTCAGGCTCAGGGCGATGCAGCACCCGCAGACCTGCACGCTGCATAAGTGACTCTCCAGTGCGGGGCGCTGGCTGCTGGTTGCCGAGCACTGAACCGAGGGCCGCTCGCTGGGTGGCCTGGATTTAATGCTAAACCAGCTCCCTGGCTGGCTCGTTGCGTGAGGCTGGTGCGGGAGGATGGGCACTATGCAGAGATTGCCCTCCCTTGCCAGCTCACCCCTCCTGGCTCTGCAGCACTGGGTGTCTGGGGTTCCCCTCACAGGAGTGTCTCTTGGCAGGACTGGCAGGTGCGATACCAGCAGGACACGCCCGTAGCACCCCGGTTTGACATCAACGCCCCTGATCTCTACATCCCAGGTACCTCGCTGGGCAGCAGAGTGTGGTCTGACTTGACCCCGTGCAGAGGGCGGGGCCTTGTCCTTCCGGACGGGCTTGTAGGCTGAGTCCCGCAGACTGCAGCGCTGGGTGTTCTGGCCTGACTTTAGGGGTGTTTGCATGGGGGGACTGAATGTCGTGCAGGTCACCGTGGATCTAAAGAGACCGATCACAAACCGAGCAGGCGCATGGATCGGTTTCCTCCCTGTAACCTTCCCTGGTTTCCGAGGCCTTGCCTACAGGAGGAAGCCGAGCGGCCTGGCTACGGTGGAGGAATTATTCTGCTGCCACTCGGCTGCTAACTTCTTGTGCGGGCTCTCTCCGGGAGTGACGGCAGCAGAATTACTCCTCCCCCCTCTGAGTTTCCTGTGGGCATTGGCAGCCCTCTCGGCTCTGCTAGTAGCCAGGTTGGCATCTTGCATGTGCCTTTTCAGGGAGATCTTTGCATTCCCTATCCCGTGGGCTGGGCTGGGCTGGGCCGGGCCGGTCCCCTCTGCAGGGGAGCAGTGAGTCTGGGACTTGCCAGCCTGTGTCTCTTTCCTTCGCAGTCATGGCTTTCATCACGTACATCCTGGTGGCTGGCTTAGCACTGGGGACCCAGAACAGGTGAGGACGTTGCTCCCCAGGTACAGCGGCAGCCTTGGGTCTGTGCTCTCCCGAGGACTTGGCTCTGCCCCGTCTGCGTGGGGTTCTCGCCGAGCGCTGGGGTGCAGCAGCCTCGTGCTGGGGGGTGGGTTTGTGTCATTCACAAACAAGCTCTTCCCCCCACTCTGCTCCTGCTGCGGCCGGGACACGGCAGAGCTTGTGGCGACACCCCAAAGGTCAGGCTGATCCATGTGAACGAAAGCGTGACCAGGGTAAAACTGGCGCCTGCCAAGCGCCCGCATCCTTTCCAGGAATGCCCTCCAGGTGGGGGATGTTACTGGGAGTGGGGGGACCCCAGCCTGAACCGGCCCCACCTTCCCAGGAGTCTCCGTTGGGAACGCCATGCTCCTGTTCCTGGAGGAGACAGTTCTGTGGTGGCCTCTAGCCAGCAGTACAGGTGCTTTCTGCGTCTCTCCGTGCCCAGAGGGAGGGCGTGGGGTCAGCCTGACCCTGCTGCTGGTGCCCGGCGCTCCCCTGGGGCTGGGAGCTGGCTGCATGGGAAGGGTTGTAGGTCCTGCTGCCAGCAGATGGCAAAGGGGGGAGGGATAGCTCAGTGGTTTGAGCATTGGCCTGCTAAACCCAGGGTTGTGAATTCAATCCTTGAGGGGGCATTTAGGGAACTGGGGTAAAAAAACAACAACAAAATGTGTCTGGGGATTGGTCCTGCTTTGAGCAGGGGGTTGGACTAGAACCTCCTGAGGTCCCTTCCAACCCTGATAGTCTATGATGATTCCAAGGAGGCTGCCAGGTACTCGCCCGTCTGCAGGCTGGTGCCCTTTGACCCTCCCAGTCCCAGCTGGTGCCCTTTGACCCTCCTGACCCCTGTGCAAATGCAGGTTTTCTCCCGACCTCCTGGGCTTGCAGGCCAGCTCGGCCCTGGCCTGGCTGATCGTGGAGGTGCTGGCCATCCTGCTGAGCCTCTACCTGGTGACTGTGAACACGGACCTCACCACCATCGACCTCGTCGCCTTCTCGGGGTACAAGTACGTCGGGTGAGTGCTGCCCCTCCCCGGCCTGGAGCTGCAACCACCGCACTCGAATGGGGGGAGGAGGCCAGTCCTGCGCCCGCTGGGGGAGCGTGTCCCAGGCTCTGAGCGGCAGAGAGGCTGGGATCTCCTGGGAGACTGGCCGGAGCAGCAGTCTGGCGCCGACACAGACGTGCTGTGTGCAGAGTTAAAAGGGGCGCGACTCGGGTGTGGGTCCAGGCCCCTGTCAAACGAGATTGGCGCCGGGGGATGCGTTTGGGAACGTGTCCCAGTGACCACGCCACAGTGGGGTGCTGCCCAAGGGCCCTGGCATGGGAGGGGGGTGCTGGTGGCATGGTTCTGCTGCCCGCAGGGCTCGGGGGCACCCCAGACCCGCTCACTTCATACCTCTCCTGCGGCAGGATGATTGTCGGCATCGTGTCCGGCCTGCTCTTCGGCAAGACCGGCTACTACCTACTGCTGAGCTGGTGCTGCCTCTCCATCTTCGTCTTCATGGTAAGGGCCGGCCGCGGCTTGGCAGGGCCTGGGCCGGCCGCGGCTTGGCAGGGCCGTGGCCTGGATCAGTCATTGGGAGGGAGGGTGGGGGTCTAGCTCTGGGGCTGGCCACTGGATTGGCTTGTTCTCCCCTCAGGGCTGCACTGTCTGGTGCCGGGCCCCATGGTACCAGCGTCTCCCCTGTGCTTCCTATCCGGATGCAGGAGCCGAGGAGAGGGGCCCGTGCCAGGCCCTTGTCCTGGAGACCAATGGGCTAGCGGTGCCCAGTACGTTGGGCTCAGACTGCTGGGTGGGGAAGAGGTGGCAGCATGTGGCTAGTGGCCCAGGGCTGCTCCCGCCAGGCCCTGGCCCAGCACTCTCCCCTCTCCCCCCAGATCAGGACGCTGCGGCTGAAGATCCTGTCGGAGGCGGCTGCCGAGGGTGTGCTGGTGCGGGGGGCCAAGAACCAGCTGCGCATGTACCTCACCATGGCCATCGCCGCCCTGCAGCCGCTCTTCATGTACTGGCTGACCTTCCACCTCGTCAGGTGATGGGCCTCCCTGCTGCATCCTCTCCAGCTGCCCGGGACCCTGCCCCACGGCCTCCGAGCCCCAGGCCCAGCCGTGCGCCCTGCCTGGGGCCTGTCCGCAGCCAGGCCCACGGGCATCAAACAAGGCCGTGTCCGCGCCAGCTTGGGCTGCGGTGACGTCCTTGTGTTAGGGCTAGCGGGGTGGGTGTGGGGGGGTCTGTGTGGGGGGCTCCTGGCCAGGATATGGGGTGTGTCCCCCCCCTGATGGGCTTAGCCCTTTGGTAAAGAGACACTGCAGGGTTTTGTTTAAGGGCCTCTAACCCCAACCTGAGGTGTGGAAGGGAGGGTGTCCTCTCCCCCTGTCAACAGGGGAGGCAGCTGGAGTTTGGCATATTTGGGATCAGCGTGGGAGACCCCAGGCTCTGTCCTGGCAGTGTCTGTGGAGGGGTGGGACCCTCGGCTGGGCAGTGTCTAGGGGGTGGGGGGGTCCCTTATCCTGCAGTGCCTCCTCCGTGGGCAGCTCGCTTCCAGCCGGGCCGTGAAGAACCCGCCTGCTGGCAGCTGCCCGGAGCTCTGTACGGGCCAGCCCTGCCCCTGCTGTTTCTGCACAAAGCTGTTGTGGTGGTGCCGGTTTTGCCTACGTTCTTGCCTGGAGCCGCCCCCATCTCCAGGCTGGGCAGTGCCGGCCCAGCGCTCGGGGCTGCTCCGTGCATGGCTGGCTGGCCACTTGGAACCAGCAGCTTCTCTTTGGTTTCTGTTGGTGCTGGGGGGAGGCAGCTGCAGCCAGTCTTGCCCTGAACGCTGCCTTCGGGCTGGTGCTTCGCAGGGCCCCCTGCCGCTGGCCTTCAGGGCTGGCTTCCTGCAGCTCCAGGTAATGCCTGAGCAGGCCCCTGGTCTCCCCCAGCTTTGCTAGCCCCCCGGTGCATGGTAATGCATGTGCGCTGCTGCCTGTGGGTTTCTCAGTATTACTCTGGTGCTGGGGGGCAGGCCCTGGCAGGCCTGCCTCGCCGGGGCCCGCGGTGACTGCATCCGGCCTGAGCCACCCCCCCAGAACGTCTGTATCCACAACAAGCCAATAAACAGCAGCGATGGTGCCTCTGTGTGCTGGCTTCACTGGGGCCTTGCTCAGTGCATGGGGGGGCACTCGTAGCCAGCAGCGGGGACCCCCCCCCCGCAGAGCATCCCCGAGGGCCCCAGCGCCCATTTGCTTAGGGTTACCATACTTTGAGTGTCCAAAAAGAGGACACTCCACGGGGCCCCGCCCATGCCCCCGCCCCAACTCCGCCCCCTCCCCTGCTTCCCCCGAACATTTGATTCGCAGGAAGCCTGAAGCAGGCAGCAGGTAAGCTGGGATGGGGTGGGGGGAGGAGGTGTGGCCCAGTCTGGCCCCCCAACCGAGCGGCTCCAGCCTGGCTCGGCTCGGGTCCTGGGGTGCCAGCCCCCGGCTGAGCACGCCCGGCCCAGCACCCCCAGCCCTGCACAGCCGGGCCCGGCCCAGCACGTCCCTATTTTCCCGGACATGTTTGGCTTTTTGGGATTTCCCCCCCGGATGGGGATTTGAGGCCCAAAAAGCCGGACATGTCCGGGAAAATCCGGACGAATGGTAACCCTACATTTGCTGTCCACACAGGAGCTGGCTGGGCCTACGGCCGCTCCCCAGCTCCACCCTCTGGCCCCTGCTGCTCCTGCCCTGAGCTGGCTTGGCACGCCTGGAGCCGCCCCCCTTTCTGCAGTGGGGGCCGCTCCGCTCCCCTCCCCAGGGCCACCTGCCAAGCTGCTGTTCCCTTCCCCGCAGGTGGGGCCCTTCAGAACCTGTTCTGTGGGTCAGGCTGCACCTGGAGGAAGCTGCCTGGGCTGGGCCTGCCCGAGGCTCCCGCTCATTAGCGCAGGCTAATAATCCCACAGCCTCGGCAGGGCAAGGGTGCGTCTGAGCTTGTTTATTTCCAATTAAGGCTCCAAAGGGCAGGCTCCAGAGATAACAGCGAACGGCCGTGGGTGCCAGGCTGGGTCGCCTCGCGGCCCTGCTCTGTGGCCGGGTCTCTGCCCAGAGGCACCTGTGCAGGCTGGGCGAGACGCGGCCAGTCCTAGCGCTGGCATCAGTGGCTCTTCTTCTTCTCCTTGGACTTCTCCTTCTTCTCCTTCGGCTTCTTCTCCTTATTCAGCTTCTTCTCCTTCTTCTTCTTGTGCTCGTGGCCTGGGCAGTGGGGCTGGAGGGAGAGCGCAGGGGGTTGGCGGGGGAAAGGGTCTGGGCTGTCTGAGAGCCCAGCTCTGTCCCTGGCCTGCCTTGGTTTCCCTCCTCCCTGAGCTCACACTAGGGCAGCACCTGGCCCCACGGGGTCTCTGACCTCCACTGGGCTCTGCTGCCGTGATCCACCTCTGTGCCCCGGTGGATTAGGGCCGGGTCCAGGACTGTGTTTGCCCGCTAGCGCCAACTGCTCTCTGCAGCCAGGCCCCGCCCTGCCTGGGGGCTGTGGGCCCCACCCTGCTGCCTTCTGGCCCCGCACTGCTGCCTTCTGGCGCCGGGCTGGGCCGACAGGTGCAAACAGCCCTGCAGTTATCAGGGTGTGGGCAATGGAGCTGGCAGGTGCCCTGTGGGGCTGGAATGGCCCTTGGCAGCCAGACCTGGGCAAACAGGGACAGGGGAGCCAGGAACCAGGCTCCCATGCAGGGGCTGCTGGCCATGTACCCTCCCAGCAAGAAGACGGTGTGGGGCTGTCTGCTGCGGGGCTCGGCACCTGGGTGGGGAACAGACCCCTCCCCTTCTCCTGGCCTGGGGTGCTCTCCTTATTCCCACTGCATGGGGCTGGGGCAGAGCTAGGAAGGGAACCCAGGAGTCCTGGCTCCCAGTCTCCACCCCACAATGGGGGCAGCAGTCCCTGCGGGAGGGGGACGAGGCGGCTGGGCTGGCAGAGCTGCTCAGGGGGGTGCTGATCTCAGCCCTTCCCCAGGGGGGTCCTGGCCCCTCACCCCCCTACCTTGCCATGGTGCTCCCCGTCGCTCTCACTGGAGCTGCTGCTGGAGTCCGAAGAGGAGCTGTGCCCGTCCTGAGAGAGAGGAGAGGCTCAGCCTTGTCCAGGGGCCCCCCAGGCCCAGAGGCCCCCCAGCATCGCAGAGGGGGGGTCCCAGCACAGGGCAGCACGTCACGGGGGTGCCCAGAGCAGGTGCCCCCTCCCCCACCCAGAGAACCGCAGACACCCCCACTCCAGTGTGGACAGGAGAGGGGGCATCCGGGGGTCCAGTCTCTGCCTCTTACCAGAGGTGGGGGTCAGGCCCGATTCCTGCCCTGCCCCCACCCGGGGTCCCCAGATCCTGCCCCAGCCCCTCCTCACCTTGTGTTTGGGGTGCCCCTCTTTCTTCCCCGCCTCGTGTTTCTTGGGGTCTGAGCCAACAGCTGTGGGGCAGAGGGGAGCGTGTCAGTCCATGCCCAGCCCGGCTGTGCCGCAGAGCCCCCCCCCCCCCCCATGGATAGGGGGTGCAGACAGGGAGCGGGGGGGGGCGGACGGGGTCCCTGTGCTGGGCTGCTGGTGTCTCCCCCCGCCCCGCACCCACCCCGGACCAGCGTCAGTGCAGCCGCCTCTTGGGGAGCGCCAGGGGGTCCCCACTCAGAGCCGGTGGGGGGCTCCCAGAGTCTCGGCCTGGGGGGGCCTGGGGGAAGCTCCGGGGGGGGGCTCCTGGTCCCTGCGGGGGTCTCTGCCCGGGGGGGGTGTCTGGGGGAGCTCCGGGGGGGCTCCTGGTCCCGGGGTCTCTGCGGGCGGGGGAGGCTCCGGGCTCCCGGGGTCACTGCCGGGGGGGGGGCCTGGGGGAGCTCCGGGGGGGCTCCCGGGATCTCTGCCGGGGGGCGGGGGGCTCCTGGTCCCGGGGTCTTTGCCGGGGGGGGACCTGGGGGAGCTCCGGGGGGGCTGCCGGGGGGGCTCACGGGCTCTCTGCCGGGAGGGGGGGGCTCCTGGTCCCGGGGTCACTGCCGGGGGGGGGCCTGGGGGAGCTCCCGGGGGGCTGCCGGGGGGGGGCTCCCGGGCTCTCTGCCGGGGGGGTCCCCGCTCACCCGCCGCCCGGTTACAATCCATCCCGCTCCGCAGCCCGAGTCGCGGCCGGGCCGGGCCGGGCGGGGCTTTATGGGCCGCTCCAGGGCGGGACCGAGCGAACCTTGTGCCCGGCCGCGCCCCCCCCCCCCCCGGCTCTGGGTGCAACCGCCCCGCCCCAGCCTGGGGCTCACCCTGTCACAGACGGGCGGGGGGAGAGAACCCAGGCGTCCGGGCTCCCCCTTCCCCGAGCTGGGGAGAGAACCCAGGCGTCCGGGCTCCCAGCCCCCCCGCCCCCCATAGATCAGCCGTTCTCACACAGGGGCCGGGGGCGCTCCGGGCCTGGCACCCGGGTCGGGGCTCGGGGCAGTGACCGGGGTGGGTGGGGGGGAGTTTTACAGCTGGGGGGGGGGGGGGGGCTGGGGCCCTTTGGGCGGCGCTAGGACCCAGCGGAGGCTCCGCTCGGGGAGGCGGGGACTGGACCCGGTCTGGGGATCCCAGAGACCGAGGCCGCTGCTGCAGCTCCCGGGTCCTGCGCTGGGGCGGGGGTGAGTGGGGCGGGGGGGCTGCGGGGCGGGAGTGAGGGACACAGGCAGGGCTGGGGGGGGGCAGGGCTGGGCTAGCAGGGGCTGCGGGTCGGGAGTGAGGGGCACCGGCAGGGCTGGGGGGGGGCAGGGCTGGGCTAGCAGGGGCTGCAGGTCGGGAGTGAGGGGCACAGGCAGGGCTGGGGGGGGGGGGCAGGGCTGGGCTGGCAGGGGCTGCGGGTCGGGAGTGAGGGGCACCGGCAGAGCTGGGGGGGGGCAGGGCTGGGCTGGCAGGGGCTGCGGGTCGGGAGTGAGGGGCACAGGCAGGGCTGGGGGGGACAGGGCTGGGCTAGCAGGGGCTGCGGGTCGGGAGTGGGGGGCACCGACAGAGCTGGGGGGGGGCAGGGCTGGGCTGGCAGGGGCTGCAGGTCGGGAGTGAGGGGCACAGGCAGGGCTGGGGGGGGGGTTAGGGGGCTGCAGGTCGGGAGTGAGGGGCACAGGCAGGGCTGGGGGGGGGGTCAGGGGGCTGCAGGTCGGGAGTGAGGCGCACCTTACTGGCAGGTTTGTGTTTTTCTGCCCCGGGTCGGTGCGTGTCCCTGGTGCGCTCGCTGGGGGCACGTGTGCGACGCTCTTGGCACGTGTGTTTGTGCCCCGGTGCGAGGGCGGCGGAGGTGGGAGCATGAACCCCTCGGGGCGCAGCTCTCCCCATCCCTGCCCTTGTCCCAGGTGCCCAGCGCCGCCCCCAGCCCGGGGGCGGCCCCTTTGCCCCCGTGCCCGATGCTGTGGGGGGCCCATGGGCTCCTGTCCATCACCCCGGCCTGGAAGCCACTTGCTGCCAATGACCCAGCCTCGTAAATCCCCTTTGAGCCCCACTGGCCTCCTGCTCCGGCCGTTAATCCTTCTGGGCAGCGAGAGCCAACTCTGACCCCTGGGACCCACCACCCGCTTAGCCCAGCGCCGCCCCCCAGCTCGGGGCCGTGAAACTCCCAGGGCTGCACAGCACCGTCAGCCTGAGGTGGGCAGAGAGCAGAGCACATGCGTGTGCAGGGTGCCACGTGCGAGCACACCATGGCACCACGTGCAAGCAGGCCACGTGCAAGCACATGACGGTGCCTTGTGAAAACACATGCGTGTGCAGGGTGCCACGTGCGAGCACACGACGGCACCATGTGAAAGCATGTGCATGTGGCGTTATCGAAGGGGCCCAGTTCTGGTCTCGCTCCCTGTGCGAAGCTGGGGGCTGCGTGCTGGGCCTCCAGCCGGTGCCTGGCGCAGGTTTGGCGCCCTGCCCCCAGCCCGGGGGTGGAACTGCCTGTCCCAGCCCCTTCCCTCTCCCCCGGCAGGATGGCGTGCGAGCTCTTCCTCCTCTCCTCCCTCTGGTTCCTCTTCGTCATCTTCTGGATGGAGACCATCAGCCTCTGGGTCTTCCTGTGCAACTTCTACCAGGACCGAGTCTTCTACCACTGGGGGGAGCGGTGAGTCCCGGGGGGGGGTCCCCGCCTGGACCAGGTGCCAGGGCAAGGCCCATGTGAGCACCCCCCAGCCAGGCCCACTGCCCGTCACCTCCACAGGCAGAGCCACCCATGGGCCTTGCACTCCCCCTGGCTGCAGATCCCCCTCCCCCCGTTGGGCTGCCCAGGGCCCAGCTCAGCGGGACCCCCAGCTGGTTAATTCAGGGCAACATTGCCTGGCAGGTGGTCAGAGCAGGGGGCTGGGAGCCAGGACCCCTTGGTTCTCTCCCAGCTCCAACCCGGCCCTGCCCCCGTGCAGAGCTACGAGGGGGCCGGGTGGTCCTGGGCCCAGCGCCTCCCCCGGCTCTTTGCCCAGAGGGGGCCAGTTCCGCAGGCGCCCGAGGCCGCTCACTCCTGCTGGCTTGGTTGCTCCCCAGTGACGCAGCATCTCCCTCGTCCCGTCCCGCAGGCAGGGGCCCAGGCAGGGAGCGGAGCTGGCGAGGGACCAGCGCAGGGAGTGGAACTGACCTAAGGAATGGGAGCGGCCTAAGCTGCAGGCAGGGAATCCACAGTGGGAGAGAACCCAGGAGTCCTGGCTCCGAGCCCCCCCCTGCTCTAACCACAAGACCCCACTCCCCCCCCCCCCCCCGAGCTGGAGAGAACCCAGGAGTCCTGGCTCCCAGCCCCCCCCGCTCTAACCACTAGACCCCACTCCCCTCCCCCCCCCCCCGAGCTGGAGAGAACCCAGGGGTCCTGGCTCCCAGCCCCCGCCCCCCCCCGCTCTAACCACTAGACCCCACTTCCCCCCCCCCCCCCCCCAGCTGGAGAGAACCCAGGAGTCCTGGCTCCCAGCCTGCCCCAAGCTCAGCCCCCTCTGGCGTGTCACCCCCGCGGCAGCGGATAGCAGGGGGTGGCCGTGGATCTCCCCGGGCTCAGCGGGTGACTCATGCTGCCAGCGCGGCTGGAGCCGGTGACCAAGCCCCGTGGCGCACGAGGCAGGGTTGGGCCTGGCCCCAGGCAAGCTGGGTTCAGGAACCGTCTCTGCTGCCACCTCCCCCTGGGGCAGCTGGGTCTGTGTGAAGGGGGGGCCGACGCCCTCAGGGAGGCCAGGAGGAAAGTAGAAAGGCCAGAAGAAAGGTTGGTGGGGCCCAGAGGCCAGGGGGATGGGCCCTAGCTGACACTGTTCCCGCCTGCAGGGTGTTCGTCTCTGACCCAGGCCACATGCTCTACATCTTCGTCAGGTGAGCACCTGCTGGTTCCAGGCCCCGCCCGGCAGCCCAGGTACAGAACCGGCACTGAGCCTTTGCTCTGTGAACTCTCGGGGTCCCTGGGGGGCCTGGCTGCTCACCCGGGAACAGCCCTGAGCCAGCAGGGGCCCCGGCCCAGCCCACGTTAGCAGGAGCCCCCAGCTGGGCCCGTTCCCCCCCGCCTGGCCCTGCGGGCAACAGAACAGGCCTGTGCCAAGCGCTAAGCCGAGGCCGTAGGCGGAGCTGGGTGATTCTGGGGGGAGGCCTAGGGCTTTGTCCAGGGCCGCACAGCTGTGGGGCCCCCGTATTGCCCACGGTCCGACTAACAGCGGCAGGGCTGGGCCTGGGGCAGCGCGTGCAGGCTGGGCTCCGGCCGCAACGGGCCGAATGTCTCTGACACAAGCTTTATCTCCTAGCAGTGCTGGGCCGGCCGTGGACCTGCTCCCAGCGCAGCGGCTGGGGAAGACGAGCACATGGCAGATACTCGGCCATGGCAGAGCCGCGAGGTCAGAGGTGGGGGTGCCCGCGTAGGAAGCTCCTGCTGCCACCCCCATGAGCCACACAACCCAGCGCAGGCTGCAGGAAGCCAGCCGGGCACCGTATTGAACCCTGGCCATTGAGGGACCTGTGGGAGCAGCTGGCAGAACAAAGGAAGCCAGCCTCTCGCTGCCCAGCGGGCCAGGGCCTCAGGGGTCACAACTTGTGCCCAGCTGCTGGAGCGTGGGAGGGGCACGTGGCCGCTGTCCCCTACCCCACACTCTGAGGGACAGAGGCAGCGCTGGTGCTGCGGGCTCAGGGCAGGCAGCCTGGGCCGTGGCTGGGATCCGGCGCCAGGACACCTGGGTTCTTCTCCCCTTTGTGGGGCCTCCAGTGATTCTGCCTCCTTCTGCCCCATGCACTGGGGCTAATATGGAGCTAGCTGCTGGAGGAGGCACGAAGCCGTTAACCAGCCCCTCGGCAGCGGTGCAGGCCGCTGTGCTGGGTCCTACGCAGTTAGAGTAGCCTCAGGGCTGCTCTCAGTTCTGCTCTGCCCCCTCTGGGCAACGAGGAGCAACGATCATGGGAGCAGAGCGCTCTGCCCAGGGCCCTGCTCCACAGGCACCGGAGACACAGGAGACTGGTCCCCTCCACTGAGAGAGGAGCCCACGGGGGCTGAGGGGGGGACATGGCCGTGTGGTGCAGCCTGGACACCTCCATGACCCATGGGGTCCTGTGCAAATAAAGAGCTTCAGCACCAGCCCGTTTCCATTTTATACTGACTCTCCTCCCACCTCCAACCCGCTCTGCCTCGGACAGGCACTGGAGAGCGCCCCCGGAGCTATGCAGCAGCCCCCAGCGTGTTTCACAAGCGTGTCAGGGACCCGTGTCTGGCACAGCCTGGAACCCGGCCAGCAACAGCCTGGACAGGGCCACGGGCTGTGACCACTGGGCCCAGCTACCTCACTCCCTGGTTTCTTCCAGCGCCGCTCGGGGCAGCGAGATCTCCGGCTTCACCCAAAGGCCCCTGCCCACGAGCTTCAGCTAAATGGGCCAGGGCCAAGGTTGGCTTAGCTCAGTGCTTGGCGCGGTTTGGCCTGGGCTAACCCAGCACGGTGCCAGCCCTGGGCTGCATCGCTGGTACCATCGCACTGCACGTGTCTCTTAGCAGCCGGCTCTGCCGTCCAGCCCAGGGGCTCGGGGGGGCCAGTAGCCTGCAGCGACATGGGGGGGGGGGGGGGAGGAGAGGCTGGCACTGCTCACAGAGCTGATCGCTCAGTGCTGCATTTTGCTGCATGTGGAGGGGTTGTGGGCCCCCCCCCCAGCCCCAGCATTGGCGCTGCAGCCCAGCCTGGGCAGGGAGACAACGGGCGACGCTTGGCCCCAGCGATTCCAGATCCCCCAGCGCTACAGGGCTGGGAGGGCCATTCCTGCATGGGGGGTGAGGGTGGGCTCTCCTGTGCCCTCAGAGCAGCCCCATTAAAGCGCTACAGCGTGTGGAGACCCGCTCGGAGCGACGCTCACAGATGTTCGGGTAGGGCCAGGCCCCGGCTCGAGGCAGGCACAGGAGCAGAACTGTTTCCTTTGTTCATTTATTCAAAGAAATCTCACTGTAAAAAACAAATTTAACAGCTAGCCTGGCCGAGTGCCCAGACTCTGCCCCTCGCACTCGGGCGAGCTCTACGTCCCCCACTATAAAACAACCCTGCCAGCGACACCCACGACATGGGTCTCAGACACTAGACCAGGCCCTGCCCAGAGCCGGGCGGCTGCTACGGGCCCAGGTGCTGGCTGGCGTCAGACACCGAGCAGAGGAAGAGCTGGAAGGGGGGAAATGAGCGCCCCCCAGTCCCAACTCTGCGGAGACCGAGCCAGATGGGTTCCTGGTGTGTTTCAATGAGGTTTATGCCATGGCAAGGCATTGGAGTGTGGGCTGCACCCAGCTCCGGTTAGAACCGGCCACTGGAGCGGCCTGCAGGCCAGAACTGCCCTGCTCGACCACGGACCAGGAGCACCGCTCTGCAGGGACGGGGCAACGTGGCTGGAATCCCCAGCCTGGACTTGCCCTCGCCCCTATTCCGGCTGCCCTGAGGGCAGGTGACAGCCCCATGGCTGCAGAGTTAACAGGGCCTGTGCCCCACACACTCCCAGCGGTGTGGGAGAACCAGGCGGGTGGGAACTCCAGCTGGTCCCCCTCAGTGTCCCTGGGAGCCCGTGGGGCAGGGAGCGGGTCTCAAGCAAGCGGCTGCCTGTCTCTCAGGGCTACAGCCACAGCTGCTGGGCTGGGCCCGTGGGGGACCCAGCTCAGACACGTGGTAGGAAGGGGGAAACATACCCCCAAGGAAGCCAAGGCCCAGGCAGTGCCGGACCCCTCCAGCCCAGGAGCTCCCTGTCCTAGGGCGTTACGTCAGGTTACAGGGCCAGGGTTTGGGTCACCCACCCCACCCGCAGCCACAGTGCTGCCGTCCCAATCCCATGACCCCATGTCCCTGCCACGCTGGGGAGGAGCTACCCTATAGGTGCCTCGGGGCCATGGGGAGATGGGGTCCCCCAGGCAGATCAGCTGGTCAGTGGCACCAGGAGGCAGAGCAGGGGGGGCGGTTGGGGGCTGGGCAGGCTGCTCAGAGAATTCCAGACCCCCTGCCTGGGGGGCACACAGCTCCCCCCCCCCCCCCCCCCCACTGTGCATTTATCCCTGCACTGCTGGCTCCAGACGCCGCCCATGCTGGGGACATCCTGCTACCAACTCCCTGAGCAGCCCCGCAGGGCGGGACCCCCAGCGGCCGCTCCGCGCTCTAGGGAACGGGGCCCCACAGGCAGGCACGGGCAGCATGCGGCTGGCACTCGGGGATCTGGCTATTTAAATCTCTCCCAACCGAACCCCCACCCCCCGATTCTAAAGGCTTGTTAAGCAGAGAAACGGCCCCAGCGAGGCCCTGCTGTCTGCGGACGGATGGGCAGGCGTCTGAGACCCCAAGCGTCTGCCACTAGCAAGTTTCACACTAATTATTCTGGTAAAAAAAGTTTAAAAAAATGGAAGCAAGCCCCTGAGAAGAGGCCCGGGTGCAGCGAAGGCCCCGCCCGTGTGGCCGGGACACAAACACGCAGCAGTTGCTGGCGCGGGGAGTTTATAACCCAGGGACATTCCCACACACCCAGCTCCAGTCACTCTCTGCTAGGTACACACGGCCGAGGCCCAGGTCCCGGCCGGAGCCCAGCGGAGCAGGGGCAGCCCATGGGCCGGCTGCCCGGCCTCACAGCGTGTAGGCGTTGCTCATCAGGTACTCCTTGTCGTCCAGGGGGCTCCAGGGAACACTCAGAGACAGCTCCTGGTTCCTCCTGCACAGCCAGACGAAGAAGACGACCACGGAGCCCAGCAGGACAGCGACGAGGATGGCCAGCAGCACGGCCAGGGCCACCACTGCGGGGAGAAGAGGGCCAGGTGAGCCGCAGGGTTCGGAGCCCGCGGCGAGTCCCCACCAGGCCCTGCCGAGCAGAGCCGGGAATACATGGCAGCTGCTGAGGGCAGACTCCTGCCCTGAGTCCGCGGCCCCAGACCCCTCCCGGCACAGCCTGAGCTGACCAGCAGGGGCTTGGCCCAGCCAAGGCATGGGGAGACCCCAGCTGGAGCCAGGGCACGGCTCTGCCCACGTCCCCACCCCCAGGCCCGGGGGGAGCCAGCCGGCCAAGGGGATCCCACCCAGACCACGTGGCAGACAGAGGGGTCGAGCGCCGCTTACCTCTGCTGGAGTGAACGCCCGGCTCGGACCCCTCAGCACCCCCTGCGAGAGGGAAAAGCGAGTTGAGACGGGCTGCGCCCTAGACGGCCCCTTCCCTGCCTGGCCCCCCCACCGGCCGCAGCCTTCGAGCATCTTCCAACTCCCAGGGTCAGCGGCCAGCCAAGGGCCTGGCCCAGCGCCCCACGTGAACAGCGACCCCCAGGGCCGTGCCGGCCAATCCAGAGCTCCGCCCGCCCCCCCAAACCCTGCCCCACGGGGGGCACCAAGCGGCTCCCTCACCTGCGGCCCCGCTGCACTGGCGCAGACACAGCTCCTCCTGCAGGTAGTTGTTCTTGTTCCCCTTGCAGCCCCCGTAGATGAACTGCCTGCAGGCCCGGGCGGCCGGGTCGTAGTACCAGCGCGGGAAGGCAGCGCGGCAGGGGCCGGTCAGGCGGGGCGCAGCACAGGACTCTGGGGGCGAGAGGTCAGCGCATTAACGCAGGGCCTTGGCTCCCCACTCCCTGCCCCACAGCGAGAGGGCACTGCCCCACAGCGAGAGGGCACTGCCCCACAGCACCGGGGCGGCCTTACAAGGAGGTGCCCCCCCCGTGCCAGGAGCACCTCCCTGGTCAGTCGGCTCAGCCCGTCCCGTGCGGTTTGGTGGGGCAGGGACAGAGGTCGCCAGGGACGTCCCGTGCTCCTAGCCCTGTAGCATGCGGTGTCTGGGCGTTAGGAGGTGCAGTCCCGGGACCTGGAGGCCCACGCTGGGCCGCACGGACCCGAGCACCTGGCCAGACTCTCCGCCTCACTCAGGCAGTTGTTCCGGTCGCTTCCGCAGCCCCCGTAGGTGAACTGACGGCAGGTTTTCATCTCCGCGTCGAACCACCAGCGCGGGAAGGGGGCGCGACACAGGCCGGGGGGGCGCTCTGGCCAGGCAGGGCGAGGGAGCAGCGTTAAGTCGTCGCCTGGAGCGGGGGGGCACGGTTACCTCCCAGGTGCCGAGCCCAGCACGTCAAGGGGACCCCCCAGCAGTTGCCCCCAGCAGGACCCGGCGCATCGTCCCAGTGGGGCAGGCTCGGTAACCTGCCTCCAGGGGAGTTCAGGCCTAGGTCACCAGTTCCAGCCAGCGTCTGTCCTGGCCCCACAGAAGTGCAGCAGACAGACGCGGCCACAGGAGCGCAGGGAACAGAGCCCCTCGTCTCTGCTGCCGCCAACGCCCCTCAGATCTCCCTGCGAGTCGCCGCTCAGCGAGGGGACAGCGCGGCCAGTTCTCTGGGCACCCGGCAGGTGGCCTCGCAGCCCAGCCCGTGGGGCAGACGGGCCTCCCCAGAGACGTGGAGAAACGTTACCTGCGTAGGGGAAAGAGTCGTTGGCCGGTTGGACGCGCCTGGTGGGCTCCTCTGTGAGGGGGAGAGAGAGAGAGAGAACGGGCACGTCAGGGGGTTCCAGGCCGGCCCCTCGCAGCAGCCGATCCAACACCCAGAGCTGCCACAGAACCAGCTCCAGCCCCCTTTGCAGGGCGGGTCCCTACTGAGCCCTGCAGCCCCCTGTGTGCCTCAGTCCTTCATGGCCCCCGCTCCCGTTCTGCAGACTCGTGCCAGGCACAAGGACTCAAAGCTGCGGATCTCAGGCCCTAAGCGCTGCCCATGTGCCCCGCCTAAGGAGAGGCACCGGGGCGGCTTTTACGCCCCCACTCAGCCCCAGAGCACTGGACTGGATGCTGCGGAGTCGCGCCGGTCACACGGGAGCAGCTCGGGGCCGATGGCAGCCGTTACCGATTGTTCTCCAGCAATACCTGGCTGCTTATTCAGACTCAGGTGGGGTCGGTCCAGGCTGCGTCTCAGGGACTCACCGCAGGGCACGAGGCAGCCCCCGGGGGGAGGAGAGATCAGCAACCCCGGCCTGAGCGTTCTCCCCACCTCAGGGGGCAGGAAAAGAGCCGGAGAGGGGCTGAGGGACTCCAGATCTGACACACAGACCCGTCTCTCAAGGGGATGGGAAGCCAGGGGCCAGGAGGAACAGCAGTTGATGGTCACTGGGAAGGGCGGGGCAGGCCACCACAGTCAGTGCCCACAGTCCAGCTTGGCTAAGGGGAACGCCAGCCCTGGACAGGCTGCGGGGCTCACCAGGGCTGGGCCACAGTCAGCAGGGCGCTGAGCAATCCCCCATCAGATGTTCCGGGTTCACCAGGAGGTCACATTCCTGGTAGCTGCTTATCTCGAGGCTCCGCATGGGAAAGGAGCCCGGCCCCGCACGGCATGTCCCGTTTATCAGAGTCAGGGCTGGGAGAGCCCCAAGGGGGCTCTGTCCCAGGGTGGGGAGCAGGATTGGTCCCTACAGATCATAGTAAACCCCCAAGTGGCAGGGGCTCCCCCCAGGAAGGCAGCCCCACCGCCCAATGCTCACCATCTGCACTGTGCCCTGTTCTCTGGCTGGCCTGCGGAATCTCATTCAAGTCCTCCCCATCTGGAAATCAAGGGGGTTGGACGTCAGACCCACACTGCGAGCGAACCGCGCAAGCCAAACGTTTCCCCTACACCAGGCCAGCCCGCTAGAGGAGACAGCATCAGTGCCCACTAGCTCCTGGTACCGCCCCTGGAGATCTATTGCCTTGCACCCAGCTCACGGTTCCCTGCAACCAGCTGCTCCCAGTCCGAACAGAGCCAGGGCATTTATTGTCCATTACCCAGACTGAGTCCCAGCCCAGCCCCATCGGGCCTCTGAGCAGCTCAGGGGTGAGAGACGTTTCTTCCCTAGTCTTGTTCTGCCCACGCTTGGTCCCTGCCTGGCAGGTGTGTGCCACGCCCGAGCAGCCCAAGGAAGAGGGGCAGGCACCCCACAGCTCCCTAGACCTTCCGCCAAGCTACGCAGTAGCCAGGCCACACGGGGCCGCAGCCCAAAACAACAGCGGGACCCCCCGCACCCTCACCTGTGGCCACAGCGCATGTTACCCGGCACTCGTCCTCCACCAGGAAGTTGTTGAGGTTGGCCCCACAGCCGCCGTAGGTGAAACGCTGGCACGTCCGGCTTGTAGCGTTGTACCACCAGCGTGGGAAGGAGGCCCGGCACCTGCCCACCACCTTGGGCAAGAGGCAGCGCTCTGGAGACCAAAGCAGAGGTGTCTCATCAGCGATAAGCTCATGTTTCTAGGTGAACCCAGACAGGCCCTGCCCCCAGCAGCCGGCAATCTTGGCACAGTGCAGCCGGCCCGACAGACGGGGAGATCTACGCAGACAGCGGGTCAGCGTGGCAGGCCCCCCGCGCTCTCAGCACACCCAGGGCAATGAAGTGGCTTTGCCTACAGGGAGCTCCTCCCGTGCACGAGGGGCCGGCCGGGAAGCAACAGCTCAGCGAAGAGGACACTGCACGGAGGGGGCTTTCCCCTTGGCAGCCATCTAACCACTGCAGAGCCAGCGCCACTCAGAACTGCTCCCATCCGCTGGGGTTTGGCACACGCTGGAGCAACGGTTCTCAAACTGTGGGTTGGGACCCAGTTTTAATGGGGTCACCAGGGCTGGTGTTACACTTGCTGGGGCCCGGGGCCGAAGCCCTTGGGCCGTGGCTCTGATCCCCCCACCCAGGGCAGTGAAGTCCTGGGGCCAGGTGGTAATTTTCGTTGTCTGAAGGGGGTCGCAGTGCCAGGACGTTTGAGACCCCTGCGCTAGAGCGAAGTGAGTGCTGGACGCCAGGGACTAGCAAATCAGCACGTGGTGCAAGCGACTGCCTGGGATGCCAGGCCGAGAACGGGGCCAGAGCTGCAGCATTTCAGCCCACGTTGCTCTGCAGGGTGGAGCCCAGGGCCAGGGTGTGCCAAGAACCCCGGCTCTCTCCAGGGCTGCGAGTAACGGTGAGGGGCTGCCCCCCACAGGCACTCTGGCTGGCTCCATGCTTTGTTGTTTTCAGAGCACTTCTTGCAAAGCAGTTTCTAAATTAGACACCCCAAGTGCTTCCTGGTTCCACACCCGGTCCCGTGGTTTCAGCCCTGCGGTTGGTAAACAGGGATTTAGCAAAGGCCTGGCAGGAGGCCGAGGGGAAAGCAGGAAATGCTCAGAGCGGCTGTTCAGGGTTTGCCCACCCTCCTTTCTGTGTTGTTTCTGAAAAGGCCAAGGTGGAACCAGGTCTCGTCCGTCCCCTCCCCTGTCAGCGCCTGGTCCGAGCCCCACCGTGCTGTGGGGAGCCGAAGAGCCCGCATGCAGCCGGAGCAGCGTTTGGCGTTTCGCTGCACCCCCCCCAAACCAGCAGCTGCGCTGTCCAGACAAGCAAAGCGAAGGGCGGCCCTAGGGTCACCCCACGGGGCTGGGAGGCAAGCAGCACACCAGCGCGTTCGTCTTGCTTGGGACAGAGCACGGGGGTGTCAGACACCCAGCGGGCAAAGGAGCCAGCAATCCTTCCACAGCGAGGCCCCTCCCGCCTGGACAGAGCCACGCTTGTTCACATAAATCCCCCGTCAAGAGGCATTGTGCAATCCCTGCGCCGGGGCTGCACGTTCAGAGGCCCCCAGCGCGGGAACAGCCCTGAATTGCCCAGATGCAAACCTGACCAGCTTTCTCCAATACAACAGCAACCCCCAGGAGGCTCCGAGGTCCTGGCCTGTTTACAACACGCTCCTCCCCCAAGAGGCAGGAAAGCTGCCAGCTAACAGACTCTGCGTCCCAGCTCCCTGGGGGGGTCCCCACTGCTAATTCTCAGAGTTGAACAGGCCCCATAAAAATCCCTTGGATCTCGGTAAATCAGACCTCACTTCCCCAAGTACCTGCCACATGCCAAGCTGTTCCCCCCCCCATGGGGTAGCCAGGCCCCCCAGGCACCATGCCGAGCAGTCATTTGTTTATTTTAACCCTTTCCGGCTGGAGCCACCATAAAGCAAGACTCAGGCTCAGTTCCCCCCCCCCGCTTTGTAAGTCCCCTTTAAAAGGCAGGTAGCAATGAAACAAGTCCCTGTGCCCAGCCCCTCAGCCAGTGTCCCTGTGCCCATGGGACTGGGAAGAGGAGGGAGGAGTTAGAAAAGAAAGGGATCAAAGCAGTTTCCCATGCCCAGCTATTCTGCCAGACAAGACAAGCCCGTCACGCCGCTCCCAGGGCAGGCAGCGGAAGGCCTCCGTGGGGCCCATGCACCAGCCCTTCGGCTGGTGGATCAGGGAGCCGGGGAGGGGAGGAAGCTGTGGGAAGTTCCGTGTTTAGATTCAGAAGCTCGAGCCTCCCATGACACCTCCAGCGCTGCGGGTGCCAGGCAGGGCAACAGGCGCCCGCCCCCCCGCGAAGACCTGTTCCCAGCACAAGCTGTTCCGGCCAGAGCCTTCGGTGAGTCACCCAGAACAGGCTGGACCGGCTCTGCCACCCGCAGTTTCACTCTGGCTCACACCCGAGCAGCGGCTGTGCCGCGAGACGCAATAACCCGAACCCCAGGACGCTGCATTGGCTGCGGGCGTTTGGTGCCATTATTTACACGGGGTAGCGCCTCGGAGCCTCAGTCCTAGACCAGGGCCCCCCACGAACCCAGAGACACCCCCTGCCCCAAAGCAGTCCCCTCCCAGGGGCCTGATCCAACCCACTGGCCTCAATGGGGCTCAAGGCCCTAGTGCCCAAGCCATGCGCGTGCGAGGTCGGAGAGGCGCCGTTATTTGTTGGCATGCTCAGCTCCCCCCCGTCCCGTTGGAGCGCAGCGGGAGCAAGGCAAAGAGGCAGGATGCAGGGGAAAGCCCCAGCTCCCGGCTCCCCTTGGCCCCGATCTCGGCAAGGGAGCCGCGGTGACACTTTCTGCTCCTGGGTGGCGCTAATCGCAGGATCGGGACCTTCGACTGAAGCTGCCAGGGGTTTGTTTGAAAAAGCCTGGCAGGCTTTTCAATGCACCAGAGCTCACTGGGCTGGTGTCTGGCACACTCTGCCCACTGCTGGCAGGACCTGACCCAGGCGCACGCTCGTTTACTTCCCGCTGCCAACAGGAGCCCAGCTCCACTGAGTTCCTCCTCTTTCCTTGGAACAGAGGGAGTCATGGAGAGGAGCGATGATTCACTCGGCTCCAGACACAAGGGGGGGCGGGGGAGACTGTGAACCTGTTTGCTGAGGGTTTTGTTCTATGATCCCAGACACATAGGACCTGAGAGAGGAAGTTTTGAGCCACCGATCAGACCGTGACCTCATTGGGCCAGGAACTGTGTCGCCCTGTGACCCACTGGTGTGAGCAGGTCCCAGGAGCGTACAGCACCGAGCACCAGGGGGCGATTACAAAGAATCAATTCTATTCCCATCAGAGGCCACTCCAGCGTGCCCGGCCAAGTTTAAATGCACGTTGCTGCCTCCCTGCCAATAGACAGGCGGGTATTTGAGTGAGTATTTACCTGCTGGAGTTTCTCACACACCCCTCCCCGCCCCTCCGGAAGCGTGTGACCTGCCATTGGACCGGGCAGAGACCGGCCAGCAATTGAGACATCACATCGCAGCCAGCAGCGTAGTTACCACCTTGCTGTGACCCCGAGCACACGCCCTCCCCAGACAGGCCTCTGTGGTTTGAGAGCAGCAGTTCAGCAGGGCAGGTTCACATCCGCCTCATGAGTCACGGCGGGCTGACGAGCCAGGGGAGAGGGGGTCACACGCCAGGCTCCAGAGGCTCATAGAGCTACAGTGAGCTGCCAGCCCCGTGGGCACCATTTCCGCTGCCCTGCACCTTGGGCAGGTGTTTAACCCATTCCAGAGCAGGCATAAAGCAGCCCGTGTCAGAACGGCAGCCTTTCGCACTGGGTAAACGACAGCACAAGGAGACTCGGCCCGCCAAGTTTCTCTGCCCCAAGGCCAGAAATGGAGCTGCCCTTGCCTGGAGAAACAGGGGACATAACCCCTGAGCCGTGACCGGGAGGTGAGCCCTGCGCAGGGCACAGAACAGCTACGGCACTAGCAGCACTTGGGAAGGGTTTGGAGAGGCAGCCGCTGCAGGAGAGTCTCCTGCTCTGTGTTCGCACAGCCGGCCCCGCTCGCACAGCCAGCCCCACTCACACAGACCCACTGAAATTCTTCAGACAACCCTGAATCGGCAGGTCCCAAGTCTCCGGACCACACGGCTTCAGTGCAGGGCAAGTCCCTTCATCTTTGCCACCCCCCCAGTTTTCGCTCTGGGGAGCGATCGCGTTCCCGGGCCCCTTTGTGCCTCTGCACATTGCACCCTCAGAACAGACTTGTCTACAGGGGGAAATTTATGCCATTCACATCGATTTAAAACCCAAGTCCGTTGAACAGTGCAAACCTGCGTGGGTCCTCGGCTTTCCTCTAGCCGGCGGGAACAGCGTTAGGTTAAGCACCAACAAGCTGTTCTTCAACCCAAACCGGAGCAGCCACCCTGAGGGTTGCACGGGTTTCACGCGCCCCGTTTGAATTCCCCACTTGGGTTGCACTGGTGCAGGGTGAGCTCACCCACAGCAAGTAGCCTTGAGAGACGCAGCCAGTGCCGGGCCACAGCCTGCGCTCACCAGGAAGTTGTTTTGTTGACAAGGTGGATGTGGGCTGGGGAGAGGAAGCTGCAGAAAGCTCCCTGCTCCAGGCCAATGACCTTCAATCAGCTCAGAGTCAGAGCAGAAGGAGGGCGGTGGAGCCATCTTTACACCGTGGGGGCCAGGATGGTTCTGGGTTACAGAGGGTCGCACACTACACCAGGGAAATAGCAGCGACTCCGGCACCCTCTTCTCCTCTTAGCCCCAGGGTCTGCGCTGCTCAGTTCCCCTGCAGCCTGGCCCTTGGCTCCCCCGCACCCGTAGCCAGATGTGACTGGCCCAGGTAACCTGATCCTAGCTCCGAGAGCCGCACCATCGTCCCTTTCTCTCCAGCCCCTCTAACAACTAGACTTTGCAGCAAGTTCTGGTGTGCCAACCCCGTGGGGGGGGGGGGGGGGGGAGAAGTGGTCACAAAGGGAGCTCTGTGCCCAGGACACAGTTCCTGACAACTGCAAGCCACTGGCACTCAACCTTTCCAGAC
The DNA here is from genome assembly GCF_011386835.1 of Chrysemys picta bellii. Classification (NCBI taxonomy): domain Eukaryota; kingdom Metazoa; phylum Chordata; order Testudines; family Emydidae; genus Chrysemys; species Chrysemys picta. The sequence goes on along the minus strand of NC_088807.1, from coordinate 850,423 downwards.
TCCTGTCCCCCTTTCAGGAGGCTGATGTGTCTCGCGTACCCCACGTTTCACCTCACTGAACCTTGCTTACAAAATCAGGCATAAAAATACAGAAGTGTCACAGCGCACGAGTCCTGAACAATTGCTGACTTTCTCACCTTTACCATATAATTATACAATACATCGGTTGGAATATAAATATGGTACTTGCACGTCACTGGATAGTGCATAGAGCAGTATCAACAAGTCATTGTGTGAAATTTCAGTGTGTACTGACTTCACTCGGGCTTTTCGCGTAGCCTGCTGTACCCCCTGGGAGATCGCTGGGTACCCCCAGGGGTAAGCACACCCTGGTTGAGAACCACTGCTGTAACTCAGGCTAGCTACAGGGGAGGGCAGGCGCGCTCCTATTGAAACCTGATCCCATCCGCCCCCAGGGATGAGCGGAGCATGAGAATGCCCCTTTCTAGAGCCCAGAGACAAGGTGGGCGAGGTCATATCGGTTACCAGCTTGGCTCTCTCACCAGCAGCAGCTGGTGCAATAAACAGACATGACCTCACCCATTGTCTCTCCAATATCCTGGGACCCACAGGGCTACACCACCACTGCATAACACAGAGGTTACCCGGCCTAGTGGTGAAAGCACAGGGCGTGGGGGTCAGGACTCCCGGGTTCAGGTCCCAGCTCTACCACCCCGTCTTAGGGAGAGGAGACCAGCTCTTTGGGGCAGGTGGCACCTTTTCATGGTTTGTACAGCCCCTAGCACGGTGAGATCCCGGCCCACGGGTGGGGCAGTGAAGGGACCTTACAGGGCACCTAGCCTCAGTGAAGAGCTTTGAGCCCCTCCGCCAGAGAACGCAATGTAAAGGCAGGAGCAAACTATTAAACCCCAGCGAGGTGCAGCCACTTCTGGGGTGGGAGGCCAGCAGGCAGAGACACTAGAGCAAACACCCTGCCAGTGTCCTGGGACTCGGAGTCACTCACACGCCCGCCCTCTGGCTGCACAGCGCCAGGGAACAGCCACCACTTGCCAGGAGGTTTTTCCAGGCAGTCTCACTAAGCCGGGGTGGGCTGGCTGGTGTGTAAACCCCGCACCCGGGATCAAGACTGGCTCCCTTTTGCTGGAGACCCCAGCCACACGAGGCTCCCGCAGCCCGTGTGTGTGTGGGGGGGGGGGGGGAGGGGGGATAAAGTGCCTGGCAAAGAGCCTGTCCAGGAAGTACATTACACAGGTGTTAAAAACCCAGCAGCAGAGCTAGGGACTGGGGGAGGGGCAGCGATCCACGCCCCTGGCTACGCAGCGCCCCAAGGTTTGGGATCCTGGAGGCTGCCAGGGCAGCAACTGAGGTCACAGACCCCCCCTCCCCCGTCACAAACCCGCTCTGCGCCCCACAGCCAGGGGGAGTCAATGAGCAATGTCCCCTTTCAGCCTACACCCCCAGGGATCCCAGATCCCCAGCAACCCCCCCAGCGCACCCCCAGATCCTCCCCACGGGCCCCCAGCAACTCCCTCACATGCCCCCCATTCCTAACACCCCCCCAAGTCTTCCCAGGGTCCCCCAGCGCAACCCCCAGCCCCGCTCAGCCCCCCCGGCCCTTCTCACACTGCCCCCACCCCAACCCCCGCGTACAGCTGTTCGCCCAGCTCCACCACCCCTCCCCGCCCCCCACCTGTCCACCCCCTTCTCCTCCCCGCCCCCCACCTGTCCACCCCCCAATTCTCCTCCTCCCCGCCCCCCACCTGTCCACCCCCCAATTCTCCTCCTCCCCGCCCCCCAGTTCTCCTCCCAGCCCCCCAACTCCGCCCCCCAGGCCCCCCCGGCCTTACCCGGCAGCAGCGGCGGCCCCGGCGCGGGGCTCCCCCCGGGCTCCCCCGACCCCTCGTGGCCCCGGGCGGCGGCGCCCAGCGCGGCGAGCAGCAGCAGCAGCACCAGCCCCGCGCGCCCCATCCCCGCGAGCGGCTCCTGGCGACTGAGCCCGGCCCGGCCCCGGCCGCGCGCGTCACGCAGGTGAGCCCCGCCCCTCGCGCAGCGCGACCAATCCGCGCCGCCCCGCCCCGCCGCGTCACACAGGTGGGCTCCCGCCCCGCCCCCAGCGAATACCCAATCGCAGCCGCCCTCACCTGGGATACGCCCCCAGCACGGGGAGGCCACGCCCACTCGTTTGCATATGGGGCGGGCTCCCCTCCGCTCTTCGGACCGGTTGCGGGCGGCGGGAGCGGGTCCGAGCCCGGGGGGGGTCAGTGGGGCCGCACGTAGGGGGGGCGGGGGCTGCAGCGCCCCCCCCCCGCACTGAGCTGCCCGCGGCTCCAATTTGTGCCGAAACCCCCCAAAGCCAGCGGGGGTCTATAGCCCCCCCCGTGCCGGGGGCTGCAGGGGGACCCCCGCCCCCCAGTTCTGCACCCGCCCCCCGAACTCCAGCCCCCCCAAAGCACGTTCTGAGGGGAAATGGGGCCTATGCCCCCCCCACCCTGGGGGTCTGGGACCCGCCCCCCAGTTCTGCAACCGCCCCCCGAACTCCAGCCCCCCCAAAGCACGTTCTGAGGGGAAATGGGGCCTATGCCCCCCCCACCCTGGGGGTCTGGGACCCGCCCCCCAGTTCTGCAACCGCCCCCCGAACTCCAGTCCCCCCAAAGCACCGCCCAGCCTGGCACCCCGCAGCACCCGGTGCCAAGGCGCAGGGAGCCTCCCGGGGAGCAGGGTGAGGGAGGACGGGCAGGGCTGGGGGGTGAGGAAGGATGGCCAGCGCTGCGGGGGTGAGGGCTGCGGGCAGGGCTGGGGGGTGAGGAAGGGCGGGCAGGGCTGCGGGGGTGAGGGCTGCGGGCAGGGCTGCGGGGGGTGAGGAAGGACGGACAGGGCTGCGGGGGGTGAGGAAGGACGGGCAGGGCAGTGAGGGGTGAGGGAGGGCGGGCAGGGCTGCGGGGGGTGAGGGAGGACGGACAGGGCAGTGGGGGTGAGGGCTGCGGGCAGGGCTGCGGGGGGTGAGGGAGGACAGGCAGGGCAGTGAGGGGTGAGGGAGGACGGGCAGGGCTGCGGGGGTGAGGGAGGACGGGCAGGGCTGGGGGGTGAGGAAGGACAGACAGGGCTGCGGGGGGTGAGGAAGGACGGGCAGGGCTGCGGGGGGTGAGGGAGGGCGGGCAGGGCTGCGGGGGGTGAGGGAGGACGGACAGGGCAGTGGGGGTGAGGGCTGCGGGCAGGGCTGCGGGGGGTGAGGGAGGACAGGCAGGGCAGTGAGGGGTGAGGGAGGACGGGCAGGGCTGCGGGGGTGAGGGAGGACGGGCAGGGCTGGGGGGTGAGGAAGGACGGACAGGGCTGCGGGGGGTGAGGGAGAACGGACAGGGCAGTGGGGGTGAGGGCTGCGGGCAGGGCTGTGGGGGGTGAGGGAGGACGGACAGGGCAGTGGGGGTGAGGGCTGCGGGCAGGGCTGCGGGGGGTGAGGGAGGACAGGCAGGGCTGCGGGGGTGAGGGCTGCGAGCAGGGCTGCGGGGGGTGAGGGAGGACAGGCAGGGCAGTGAGGGGTGAGGGAGGACGGGCAGGGCTGCGGGGGGTGAGGGAGGACGGGCAGGGCAGTGAGGGGTGAGGGAGGACAGGCAGGGCTGTGGGGGGTGAGGGAGGACAGGCAGGGCTGGGGGATGAGGGAGGACGGGCAGGGCAGTGAGGGGTGAGGGAGGGCGGGCAGGGCTGCGGGGGGTGAGGAAGGACAGGCAGGGCTGTGGGGGGTGAGGGAGGACAGGCAGGGCTGCGGGGGGTGAGGAAGGACAGGCAGGGCTGTGGGGGGTGAGGGAGGACAGGCAGGGCTGGGGGGGGTGAGGAAGGACGGGCAGGGCAGTGAGGGGTGAGGGAGGGCGGGCAGGGCTGCGGGGGTGAGGGCTGCGGGGGGTGAGGGAGGACAGGCAGGGCAGTGAGGGGTGAGGGAGGGCGGGCAGGGCTGCGTGGGTGAGGAAGGACGGGCAGGGCAGTGAGGGGTGAGGGAGGACGGGCAGGGCTGCGGGGGGTGAGGAAGGACGGGCAGGGCAGTGAGGGGTGAGGGAGGACGGGCAGGGCTGCGGGGGGTGAGGAAGGACGGGCAGGGCGGTGAGGGAGGGCGGGCAGGGCTGCGGGGGGTGAGGAAGGACGGGCAGGGGTGAGGGCTGCGGGGGTGAGGGCTGCGGGGGGGGTGAGGGAGGACAGGCAGGGCTGCGGGGGGTGAGGGAGGACAGGCAGGGGTGAGGGCTGCGGGGGGGGGTGAGGGAGGAGGGGCAGGGCAGTGAGGGGTGAGGGAGGACGGGCAGGGCTGCGGGGGGTGAGGAAGGACAGGCAGGGCGGTGAGGGAGGGCGGGCAGGGCTGCGGGGGTGAGGGAGGGCGGGCAGGGCAGTGAGGGGTGAGGGAGGGCGGGCAGGGCTGCGGGGGTGAGGGCTGCGGGGGGGGGGGTGAGGGAGGACGGGCAGGGCTGTGGAACAAAGAGGGTCAATGATTGACTCGGGCTCGGCCTCCTCCCCGGGTTATTGCCGTTTTATGGCTCTAACACCCCCAGCTTTAAAAAAAGTCGCTGACGCATTGGTGACCCCTCCTGCCCCCGCCCCGAATCACAGACCCCGCCCCAGCGGGAGCCTGGCATGAACTGGGGGGCTCATGCCCCCGCATGCCCCCGGCCCGGCTGCTGGATCGCACCTGGCGGCCAGTCGAGGACAGAGCGGGGGGCTGGGAGTGGGGGGGGGTTTCTGGCGCAGGAAGAGGGTTTCTGGTCCGTGTTTTGGCCTGGGAGGTTCTTTTCCCTGCGGGTGCAATACCCAGCGCTGGTTCGCCCTGGCTGGCAGCCTCCCCCGAGCCGTGACTCGGTGTGTCTCTGGAGAGCCTGGGGCCTCAGCCACAGACCAGGCCCTGCACACACCGGTCCCTGCCCTGAAGAGGGACCTTATGCACAGCTGCCAGCGCTGCACCCAAACCTGGACAAGTCTTTCCCCTCGGGCCTGAGCGGAGCCCTGACGAAGCTCCTTTAATTCAGGCTGGTTAAAGCACCCGGGGTGTTGCTTAGGGCGGTGTTCCTAGGGGAGATGGCCCCCGGCTGCAGTAACTGGCCAGGGCTCCTGGGGGAACGGCAGGCCTCACCCCCTGGCGGGAGATGTGCATGTTAAAGAGTCGAGCCGCTTCCAGCTAAGGGCTGTAACGAGTCTCAGGCCACATTTCTGCAGCCTCTGGCCAGTCGGACCTGCCACCCCACCCGACTGTCTCCAGCGCGCCCAGAGCCGGCCCAGCCCCAGGCCGCCCCTGAGCTGGGGCCAGGGAGTTACGCCCGGGCCTAACGAGCTGGAGGCAAACGAGGGACGGTCTAGGCAGGAGAGACGCTAAAGCTCTCCCGTGGACCATGCCAGCCGGCGGGATGGTGGTTAATGACATTTGTTTTCCCGTTGCCCAAGGAGAATCAGCGCCCCCGTGTCCCACCCCCACCCCGAGCCAGCCAGAGCTCGCACAGCCCAGTTCCCCCATCCCACCTGGTCCAGGCCCAGAGCTGGGCCGGGGTGGTGCCCCCTACTGGTGACAGACACCTGCCATTGCAGCCAGAGTCGCACCAGAGTCCCACAAGTGGGCGGCCGGATTTCACCTCAGCTCCGTCCCATCTCGATGCTGTGACCTCCCTCCCCCACCAGAGGGCAGCAGGGGGGTTCTGTTTGGGCTCGTGGAACCGCCAGCAACACGGGGCCCGATCCCGCAAAAAGACCCTCGACCCCACTGCGGGCCGCGGCCTGTGCCGATAACTGGGTCGCTCGGGCTCGGGAGCCGCCGCTGAACCGCGGGGAGAGCTTCCGAAGGGCAGAGTCGCCCGTGACAGGAAAGGCTGAGTCAGGGGCAAGGTGCACAGGGGAGACGCACAGACTGGGCTGGGCCAAACAGAAACGTCTCCGGGTCCCAGCCAAGGCCGGTGTGGAGATCGTGTTCGGTAAACAAAGGAGAACGGGACGGAAAATGAATGGGCCAAAACTGGTGCATTGGAAACTAGGCTTAATTGGTGGACGACATAATGGGGAGGCTGGACTATGCTGCCCCTCCCCGCTCTGGGGACCTTGAAAGAGACTGCAGGGGGAGGATTGAAATGAGGGAGGGGAGGCTGGAAAGAAGCAGAATTTCTTCTCTCGGAGCTCGGGACAGAACTTGGCACCTGCCTAGCGCTGGGTGACAATCACTGATCACCCGCTCTAACCACTAGTCCCCACTCCCCTCTCAGAGCCAGGAGAGAACCCAGGAGTCCAGGTGCCCAGCCACCCCCGCAGTCCTCCCTCACCCCCACAGCCCTGCCTGTCCTTCCTCACCCCCACAGCCCTGCCCGCAGCCCTCACCCCCACAGCCCTGCCCATCTTCCCTCACCCCCACAGCCCTGCCCGCAGCCCTCACCCCCACAGCCCTGCCCGTCCTCCCTCACCCCGCACCCCGCCTGGAGCCATGGCACCTTCACCATCCGAGTCCTGAGACGTCCTTGCCAGGCCAGGCCAGAGATGAGATTGTCCCCTCTGGCAGCTCCGGCTAACTCTCTAAACGCCTCCTGGACCATGAGACTGGGGCTCCTGCAGCTGCCTCCCCCTCCCTTGCTTTCGTTTGTCTTCCTCGGTGTATTTCTTCCTCTCTGGTTCCTAAGATCCTGTCTGAGCCGGCCGGGCCTGTCTGTTCACCAGGGCTGCTGTGAGCCTGTGCCCAGAGAGGCAGTTCAAAGCAACGCCCTAAACAGCCCATGTTGGTATGAGTTTGCCAGGTCTCGGCGCAGCTGGTCAGACCACGGCCTGGGCCCGTGTTTCTCCAGCGCTGAGGTTGCATGTGAGAGTCAGCAGTGGAGACAGACGCCCGGGTCTCTCTCTCACGTCGCTGTTCTTCTCTGCCTTTGCCTGGCCTTAGCGTGTTTAGTCTTAGGAGAAGCAGGGATGGACTTTAACGACAGTGAAAGGACAGTTGAGACCATCTTCAGCGGCCTCTGAACCTGTACACGCTGCTGCAGCCGTGCCTTTGCCATGGGACCGAGCAGGCTGCGTCTCTCTGCGCGAACCCCTGCCCCGGGTGTAACTGCACAGTGCCAAGGTCCGTCGCCCCTGGGACTCTCTGGCCCATTCATTGCACTCCAGGCAACACAACAGGCTGGGTACTGAATTCGGGCCTTTGCGAGCGACCCAGAGCCGATGCTGTCCCGGAGGAGAGGGAAATTAGGAGAGGGGGTGCTAGTGATGGGGGTGAGGGCTCTGGCTTTCCACTGGCTAGTGATGGGGGTGGAACAACTAACACATGCAGAGGTCCCGGGAGCAGGGCTGCCCGGGGGGGGGGCAAGTGGGGCACAAGAATATACTATTCTATAGTATTGCAACTTTTTTTATGGAAGGGGCCCCCGAAATTGCTTTGCCCCAGGCCCCCTGAATCCTCTGGGCGGCCCTGCCCCGGAGACGGTCCCAGTTCCCGAGGTCAGGGGAAGAGAGGAGAAAATGGCGCGAAGATGGATGCAGCGGAACCATCTCGATGCAAATGAACGTTTGGGGCCAGGTCACTTCTCCTTTCCTGCGCAGCTCACCCAGCCCAGGGGAAGTGCTGACGGGGCCGTGGCCGGGGCACTCACCTGGACCGCAGGGGACCGAGATCAGATCCCCTGCCCTGCCTGCCTGTGGGCACGGCCCTGCCTCTCCCGGGGCGCGCCCGGGCGTACGGCAACTGAGTGCTCTCTGGGAGGACTGGGGGCTGCCCAGAGCTCTGCCACAACGCCGGGCAAGCACCTGACACCAACCGCTGCAGAGAGGAAGCACAGTCTAGTGGTTAGGATGCTGGCCTGGGGTGCAGGTAGCCGGGTTTCAATTCCCTGCCTCCCCAGACTGGCTGCGTGACCCGGGGCACGTCACCAGAGCCCAAACCTTCCCCGGGTGCAAAGTGTCCTCACACAGCGAACGCTGGGGGTTGTCTCCGCACCGCCCTTCCCCACCTGCCAGGACACAGGGGAGACCGGGAGCCAGAGCAGAGCAAGGACCCTGCCAGCCTCCCACATGAGACCTGCCCAGAGGCCTAGGCACTGGGGGCTGCCACCCAGTGCCCGGGCTGAGCCTGGGAAAACCCCTCCCCCAGCGCCTGGGGCCTGACTATGGGCACCCCAGCCCAGGCAGTGCGCTGGCCTTGCACTGAGCCCCCCACCGTGCGCCCCCAAGCACCAGTGCCCCCCAGGCTCCAGCCCTGCCGTCCCCAAGCCCGGTGCCCCCCAGCCCTGCCTCCCCCGTACCTCGCTGCCCCCCAGTGCCCCCCAGCCCTGCCTCCCCCCGTGCCTCGCTGCCCCCACTGCCCCCCAGCCCTGCCTCCCCCCGTGCCTCGCTGCCCCCCAGTGCCCCCCACGCGCGGGGCCCGGCTAACCTTTCCCCATCGCGCCGCGCGCGCTCCCAACGCACCGAGCCCCCCCGGGGGCCTCCCGGCCGTGCGCTTCCCGAGGGGCAGTGCCTAGCCCGGCCCGAAGCCCCGCCCACGGGCCCTGCCCACGCCATAAGCCGCGGGCTGAGGGGGGTTGTGGCTCCCGTGGCGGTGCCGGGCATTGATGGCTGCGAACCGGGTGGGCAGGCGGCTGGGGCGGGGGTCCCCGGCGCGCTCTCCGGGGAGTCCCCGGGCGGAGCCGGCCCGCAGCCCCGGGATTCAGAAGCGCCAAGCCCGGGTGACGGTGAAGTACGACCGGCGGGAGCTGCAGCGGCGGCTGGACACCGAGAAATGGATCGACGGGCGGCTGGAGGAGCTGTACCTGGGCCGGGTGAGCTGCGCCGGGGCGCACGGGACGGGCGAGCGCCGGGGCTGAGATGGGGGCGCGGCTCCGCCATCCTCAGTCCTGGGACACCCAGAATTTCTTCTCTCCGAGGTCGGGGCAGAATTTGGCACCTGCCTAGCGCTGGGTGAAGCTCACTGGGCAGGGCCATGGGACAGCCACTAGCCCCCACTGCCCTCCCAGATCCGGGAGAGAACCCAGGAGTCCGGGCTCCCAGCCCCCCTGCTGTAACCAGTAGCCCCTGGTCCCCTCCCAGAGCTGGGAGAGAACCCAGGAGTCCGGGCTCCTAGTCTCCCCTTCTCCCCCCCCCCCCGCTGTAACCACTATCCCCCACTGTGCTCCCAGAGTCGGGAGAGAACCCAGGAGTCCTGGCTCCCAGCCCCCCTGCTTCAACCCACCAGCCCCCACTCCCCTCCCAGAGCCCTGGGCCGATCGGGGAGCTCCCCCTGCTGCCGGGGTCCCTCGTTCCCTGAGCCCCAAGCTCGGGGCTGGGGTGACCCTGGGTATGCGGCACCCTCTGCCATGGGGTCTGTTACCGATGTGGGGAGGGGTCTCTGCTGCGACCCCCCTGCAGACAGCAGCCTGCGGCTCATGGGGGGCACAGCTGCTCCCGGGGATGTGGGTGGGGAGCTCTGCGCTGACTCGGTGGCTCTGGCTGTGAGGTTTGAAGGGCTGCGTCCGAACTAGAGGCTAATGGTTGCCCAGCACCTGGGCTATGCCCTTTGCTGTCGGGGGCCATGACGGGGCACAACCTTGCATGGCTGGCTGCTGGGGCCACAGGCTGGACAAGACCCTTTGCCTTGGGCTGGGCCAGTTCCGTGATTAGCCAGGACTCCCCAGCTGCCCTGGGTCTGGGGAGTGCGGGGGGAGAACAAGGAACAGAGGAGACCTGGGACTCTGGACTCCCTCCCTCTCTTGGGGCTCTGCAGAGCGGCTGGCGTCCCCAGCTGCCCCGTGGGTCCCTTTGCTGCCCTGGCTGCAGAACTTGGGAAGGGCTGGGGGCGACTTTCCAAAGCAACCAGGGAGCGTGGGGGGCCCTTAAACAGGCCTGCCCCAGCCTCAGTGCTGTCCGGAAAGTCATCAGGGCCCTGCAAGGGGTCTCAGATTGGGGTTCTGCCAGCTCCTGGAGCCATCTCCAGTCTAGGGCCTGGCCTGAGGGTCGGGCCCCTGCACTGGGCTCTCCACTTCTTCCTGCTCTCCCCCTGAGATCAGCAGTTTGATTCCCCTAAGTGACTCCGGGCAAGACCCAAGTGCCGCCCAGTCGGGCCAGGTGCCGGCGTGTGGCTGTGTGAAACGCGAGTCTCTCCGGCCTGTTTCCCCCCGTGACTGACTGACTTCCTAGTGTGGCCGCACAGCGGGCACCAGTGCTTGTGCGGAACGCCTGGCCCGGGCTGCCCGCTCTGGGCTGCCCTGACGCTGCAATGGCGTTATCTGGGGGGGCTGGTTTGCAGTCCGCACGTGCCTCCCCGTCCCAGCTGAGCTGGGCTCCCACCTCTGCCTTCCTCTGGGGCTAGAAGTAGCTGGTTTCTGCCGAGCTCCGGTCGGGCCCTCGTGGAGAGAGGCCGACGTTGGCTCTGTCTCTGCTGGGGTCGTTCAGCGTGTCGGGCTGCATGCGCCGGGGCTTCTGCCAAGCTAAGCAGATCTCTGGGGAAGAGCAGCCGCGTCTCGCGCTTCAGAATATTGGGCCTGATTCTCTGCTGTCCTGCACCCAACGCAGACACCAGAACCCGGGCCAAATGCTCCCGCTCGGCTCTGTGCGGGCGGACGTGGCTGCCCAAGGAAGTGCAGAATCGGGGCCAAGCCCCCCCCCCCCCCCCCCCAAGCCCTGAAATTCACCTTGCTGCTCCTCTTTAATGTCGCCTTCCATGGCCAAACGCTAAAGCACTTTCGCCCCCGCCCGGCTGGCCGGCCTGGGGAACCCGCAGCAGGAAGTGCTGCGAGTCAGGAATCTCCAGCTATAAAAATAGGAGACTTTCTCCTTTGCTTCAACTCTTCCATGAAAGGAGAGAGCGGCTGGCACGGGCGGCCTGGAGAGCTCCATCTGCGTTTCCCTCCCAGGCGAAGGGAGATCACCGCTCTCGCCCGGGGCTCTTCTTGCACGGAGGGAGGTGCACGTACCTGGTTCCGATGAGCTGTGCACTGGCACGGCGTTGTCACATTGTGCCAGAGAAGCGTCTGCCCCACTGCAGCGTCGAACAGGCCTTGGAGAAGGTGGCTGTTAACACGGCTGCCTGGGGTGTGAGGGGGCCACCAGGCGAGACCAGGCCATTCCCTATAACTCGCCCCTGCTTCGTGCCAGGGCTCTGAGGAAACCAGCCCCCAGCATGGGATCCCTAAGGCAGCTCCATGGCACTGGGGGAACCGGCCCTCGGAGCTGTTTGGAAGGGAGTCGAGCGGGGCTCAGCTCCGGATGTGAGCTGTGACAGCGGGGCCCCTCCTGGCTCGCCCTGGCCGGGCGCCCTGCAGATGCACATGGGGCCTGGTGCTGCCCAGCCTGCGAGGGGCTGGTCCCTGGCGCTCAGGCTGGGTGCTGGCTTGGGGGGGAAATGGCCACAAACCTGCAGCAGGGGAAAGCCGTGGGGACTCCACGGAGACCCCCGTCAGGTCAGGGGAGCCCGTCCAGCAGGGTGGGGGGCTGCATTGGGGGGTGGAGGGGGTCGTTGTGCCTTGATCCCATTGGCTGTAAGTGTGGGGGGAAATCCTGGTTTAACCCTTTGCATTCCCGGCTCAGGGCCATCCCCCGCCAGCCTCTCTTTCTACAGGCCAGATGGGGTGGGACTGGGAACAGCTGTTCCATTGTCAGGAATTGTTCCCCTCCCCCTGGGGGCTGATTGCTAGTGGGGGATGGGAGCCTCTTTCCTTCCCTCCTCCAGAAACACAGGACCTGGACACTGGCTCTGGCGAGGGGGGAGCAGCAGGTCCCTGCAGAGCAGTCCCCAAGCCACGGGCTGGTCAGTCCGAGCTGCGTATGGCCCAGAAGGAGCGGAGTGGGGGAGGGGCCTGCAGCCCATCTGGTGACTGGTAGGGCCAGGGGGTGCTGGGCATGGGGTTTACAGCCTGGCAGCGCTGGGCGCCAGCAGGACAATGGGGCTCTGTACCAGGCGTATCCGGAGCGGCCTGGCCCTGGACCCGAGGGAGGGGGAAGCTGCCAGCTGGGGTGGGAGTGGCTGGGGGGGGGCGGCGGAGCAGGCTCTCGCAGGCCCTGAGTTCACCTGGGGTGCAGGGCTGGCCCCTGGGGTGCGTGGCTCCGGCAGGTCTGCAGGGACCCCAGGCCAGGAGAGCACGGGGGTGGGGGGCTTCTGCCAGAGCTGGGGGAACAAAGGGGGATTAAACCCCCCCCACCATGGGGCCGAGCCCTCTGCCCTCACCCACTGGGCTGGGCTCGGCACCTGCGGGCGCTGTTGGGTCAGGCCCTGTCCTGTGGCACTGGGCATGAGGACGGACCTGCTGACGTGGGCCCTGGGGCCTGGCCCGGCTCCCTTCGCCAGACCGGGGCCAGCTGCTCCTGTATCGGGCTCTGGCAGGAAGCAGCCTGCATGCCCCAGGCTGATTGCTGGCATTTCCTGGTGCTGAATGAGCAGATGGGCCAGGAGGGAGGCGATCCCATGTGACAACAGGGCCCGGCCTGGGGTCACATTGTCACGGAGTGTGCGGGAGTCAGGGCCCTGCATCCCCAATTCCTGCCATTCACCGGGACTCTCAGCCAGCCAGTGAAACGGAAGGTTAATTGGACAGGAACACCATCCAAATGGCACTCGTAGGTACAACCAGGACCCCTCAATCAGGTCCCCAGGGGGGTAGGGAGCTTATCCCTCCGCTTCCCCAGCCAGCTCTAAACCAAAACCCCTCCAGCCACTGCCCCCGGCTCCTCCCCCAGCCTTTGTCCAGTTTCCTGGGGAAAAGGTGTCACCTGGCCCTACCCCCCTCCTGGGCTCAGGTTACATGCTCAGGTATCCTCGCCCTGGTATCCCATCACCAATGCCGACAGTCTCAATAAAACTCCCGCGCAACATTCCCAGGTCAATCCACCTCACTCCCTGCTCCCTCACACACATGCAGGGCACCGTGTGGCATGAGAGGCAAAGCCCCCCGTGAATGTGTGTAGGGCATGGCTTCGCCTGCCAGAGGGGCTGGAGCCTGGCGCTCCGGGGCTGGGTGGCGCTGGCTTTAACTGGCTCTGCAGCGCTTCTGCAGATCTGGGTCTGGAGCCCGAATTCCTGCCACCTGCTCCAACCCATGACCGCTGCTGGGGTCCTGCATCCCGCTCGGGAGCCCACAACTCACGGAGGAGGTGGGTCAATTGGAGGGGGTCCGAGAAGAGAGGCGAGAACCAGCAAAGGGTTTGAATGAGCTCCGCGTAGCGTCACACAGAGAAGGTTGGGGGTGAGTGGAGCCCAGGCGATCAGCAGCTATGGGCCCCGGGGCACAAATACTTGAAGATCTGACAAGCCACATGAAGCGAGACAGAGTTTGACTCTTAAACGTTTGCACCTTATTTCCGATGAGTGAAATCCACCCCCCACCCGGAACAATTCACCCGGGATGGGTGCGTGGGGGAAAATCCCCATTGCTCCCCAGTTCAGAGTGAGAGGGGCTGGCTTGCAGCAGCTCTGCCCTAGGAGTTACTGGGCGGGCTGGGCTCTGGGCTGGGCCATGCAGGGGGTCGGCCGAGATGAGCACAAGGTCCCTTCCAGCCTCGGGAGCTAGGAACCCTCTGGCCTGAGCTTCCCTGAGCTGGCAAGGGCGGCTTTGTCGCTGGGAGACCCTGCGGCGGGGGGGGGAGGGGGAGCCCCAGGGTGAGGCTGGGGCCCCTTGCACATGGCTCTCCTGTGGGGACTAGGCAGGGCTGGCATGGGGTCCGCTCCCCAGCACAGAGCAGCTGGGAGGGGATTACGGCAGAGGACTGGCAGCTCCAGGGAAGTGGGGGGGCCTGTCCAGGCTGCTCAGACCCCAGGCCACCCCCCAAGGCTGCATCCCCCCCACCCCGCTCCTGAGCCCCGTCTCATTGCAGGAGGCAGAGATGCCGGATGAAGTGAACATTGATGAACTCCTGGAGCTGGACACAGACGAGGCGCGGGCCGCGCAGCTACAGGTACGTGCCGGGGTCCGGCCAGCCCCATCCCCTCTCAGCAGCTCGGGGCCCTGGCCTGGGGCCTGTCTGTCCAGGGGGGCCTGTGCTTTGCCCGCAGAACCGTGGGGCATGGCCTGGGCTCTGTCCTGCCACGGAGGTGGTGCTGGCCATGGGGAGCGGCTGCTGTCAGAGGCTTGTTCTGTGGCTTCTCTTCCAAGCTGTGTGGGACTTTGATCGGCGGGGCCCCCCGGGGCTGCATGATTCAGACAGAGAATCAGCTGGCGCTGACGGGGCCAGGGGGCCGATGGGCCGTGCTTCCGCCACTGGGCCCCGAGCGCAGCTAGGCAGCCTGGCCTCCTGCGGCACCTGCTGTGGGTCAGACCCCCTACCCCGGATTCACTCCAGATCACAGGGACGGGGGAAGCTGCTCCACTCAAGTGAGAGGAGGGCTCTGCCCCGGGAGGCCGGCTGGGTGTGCCGGGCTCCCGCCGGAGTCCAGGGGAGGATTGAGCCCCCGGCTGTAGGACACCTGCCAGCTGGGGGGCCAGGTCCTGGGGCGGGCCGTCCTGGGGCTGCCGGGCCCTTGGGGCCGGGGGACCAGGCTGGGGGGCCTGGAGCTGGCAGGTCCCATCGTCCCATGTGGGCCGGGGCGTGGATCTGTGCCAGAGACCCCGCGCACTGCGCTCAGGTCTGTCTGTCTCTGTTTCCAGGGCATCCTGAAGTCCTGTCACAACAACACGCAGGTGAGTGGCGGTTGCTGAGACCCCAACTGCGTCACTGCTCCGGTCCTGGCGGCGCCCCAGGGCCTGTATCTTCGTTCACAGCCCACGGGGGCCCTGCAGCCACCGGCTCCCTCTGCCTTGGGGAGAGCCCACAGCTCCCAGTCCCGCCCCAGCAAAGGGACCCAGGGCTGCTGCCGGCGCTGGGCTGACCCTTAATCTACTCCCCACCCAGCTCTGGCTGGCTGGCGACCAAGTCCTTGGCCGACGGGAGCAGGCTGGAGCCCCCTGCCCAGTGCCAGCTCCAGCCGCAGCGTTCCAAGCCCTGACCCCGGGCAGTGATTCCCACGAGCATCACGGCCCCGCCGCAGCCGCCGATCAGAGCTTTAAAAGGGAAAAACATTCGTCCCTCTGCTTCCTCCCCCATCCCCACTTATCTCCGGCTCGGCCAGCTGCCCCATCCCCCAGGCTGGGGGCAAGCCGCTCGCACGAGGCAGCTCTGGCCCCTCTAATGCCTTGGGTGTGGGGCAGGCAGCTCCAGGGACCAGGGGGTGCAAGGCCCAGGGCTGGTATCCTGCCCTGCCCCCAACCGTCCCTGCACCAAACCCTGTTCAGGGCTCCCCGTTCAGACCCAGCAGTGGCCCCTTGCTGCACATCTGGGCCATCTGGCCTTGTGGCTAAGAGCTTGGGGGAGCTGGGCCGTATTCCGGGCTCTGCAGCACCGGGGGGGTCAGTGCTGTGTCTGCCGTGACCAGGACCCTCCCCCTGTGGGGCTGTGGCTCTCTTAGGGAATCCCTCCCCCACAGCAGCTGAGCCCCAGTGCCCTCCGGCACTGACCTCCACGCCTGGTACCCAGACGCCCCGGTGATGGGCACGCTGGGGCTCCCGGGAGCTGGCATCCCAGGGTTTCCCAGGCAGCGAGGGGCTGGGTGGCGTGAGAGCTGCTGGCTCGGGGCAGGGCTGTGTCAGCTCCTCCAGCTGTTGGACACAGCTGGGAAGCCTCGGGCAGGAGCGATGATGTGGGAACAGCTGGAGCGAGCGTCTCTGCTCTGGTGGGCACCTGCCCTTCCCCCCGGGGGCTAACGGGGAAGGATGCTCGGCGCTCGCTCGGCAGCTTCCAGCCTCTGTCTCCCGCAGGCCTTCGTGCAGGAGCTACTCCTCAAGCTGCGGGGGCTCCAGAAGCAGCAAGTCCTGCAGCGGCGGCCCAGCCCGGAGCTCCAGGAGCGAGCGTGACCCCTGCCCAGGGAGGGGCCCCTGCGGCCCTTGGCGGTGGCAGCTTCCTCCGGACGAGTGGGACCAGCGAGGCCCTGCAAATCCAGCCTGGGGCCGGGGGTTGCTCGGCGGAGCCTCCTGACGCGACAGCTTGTTCCCCTGCACCTGGGGATGGCACAGGCCTGGCCCCCCCCCCACCCCCCAGCAGCCCCCTGGACGTTATCCCCCTGCCCCAGCCTGTGACTGGCCTGTGTGAGTCTCTGGCCAGCCGAGGGGTTGGGGCTCAGCGGGTGCCTTTCGGTCTGTAATAAAGCCTTGCTTTGGAGCGCTGGCCTCGGTCTGGTCCCTGCCGCGGGCGCCGGGCTCTGCTGGCCCTGGCTAGACACACAACCGGGCCCGGGGCTGGGCTGACCTGGCCGGGACTCGGCCCCGGGCCTGGGGCACGCTCAGGTACACCTGCTGTTCCTCTCTCTGGCTGCAGGGGGGATCCCCAAGCCGGCAGGCCTGGGCTGTGGGGGGGCAGTTTGGGGGGCAGAGCCCCACCCCTCTGACTCGGGGGCAGGGTGGGGAACCCCTCTTGCTGCAAGATGGCACCTTGTCTCCGCATCCCAGGGCGGGACGCTGGCCCTGTTCTCCTCGCCCTGCCCTGGTGGGCTGCTCCCCACAGGGCTCTGCCCATGGCGCTGGGCCTGGGGCAGGGGGAAATCCCCCTTGCGGGGGATGGGGCAGCGCCCGCCGGTGGTGGGCAGAGCGGCTCTCTGGCCTGGGCCTCAGGCTCGTCCCCCGGCGTGGAGGCGGCTGGGTCGTGCGCCGGTCCCGGGGTCACTGCAGGAATCTGTTTCTGTCCCTCGCCCAGCCAGGCTGCGTCCTCCTCTTCGCTTCACACCCAGCCTGGGCTGCGGCGCAGCCGGCCCCGGTGCCCTCTGGGGTTCAGCTGTGCCGCTGAGCGCTGGGTCGGGTCAGGCCAGCCCCGCTCGGCTCCATGTTTGGCCATGTGCTGGGCATTCCCTGTGGTCCTATCCATCCTGCGCATGGCTTGCTGCGGGAGAGCGCTGGGCTCGTGCCAGCCCTGCCTGGGCGGGGCTGGAGCCAAGCTCCTACAGGGAGAGTCCGTAGGAGAGGGCCAGTGCAGGGCCCCCTGACAGAGGCAGGGGCATATCTGAGCCGTTTGCCTCCCTCTCGGCTTCGTGCAGCCGCCCTGGCGCGGCTGCTGGGCGCTTGGCGCAACTGGATGCTCCCGCTTCGGCCTCCCGTGCGGGACTTGGAACGTGGCCCTGCCTGGAGCCCAGGCCCAGCTGGGAAAGTTGGGCCGTCCCCTGGGAGCCCCCCGGCTGCAATTCACTCTGGCGGGTGGGCTTGGCCCCCAGCGCCACTGGCTAAGGTAGGACTCCAGCCCGAAGGTCCCAGCTGGGCCCCTCTCTGCCAGAGGGAGCCTGGCTCTCACTGAGACGGTGCCGCCTCTGGGCCGTACCGTGGCAGCTGGTCGAGCGGCTGCACAGCGCCGAAGCAGGGCCGGCCGTGAAGGCGAATCCTGGGGCGCAGCTGGGGGTGCCTGAGTGGAACGGACGCTGTCGTTGCTCTGATGCGCCCCCTGCCCTGGGGGTGAAAGCAGCCGGGGGAGCAGGTCCTGCCGTGCGCTGCTCAGGGTCCCTGCGCCGTCCTGAGCAGCTGTGGCTGGGGGCGTGCGGGGCTGGGGATCAGGCAGTCGTCCTCCATCCGGTGTTTATACCTCCCTGTAAACACTGGCAGCAAATAGCTCGTGTGGGGCCGCTGGCTCTGGACTCTCCGACCCGTCTCGGTGCTTTCCTGGCAGCCGAGCGTGAGCCAGGCCCTTGCTGGATCCCCGGGGTGCCACGAGCCAGGACCTCCTGCGTGCAGTCACAGGGTGGGGGGTGTCAGACTTTGCCTTATGGGGCGTGTCCTGCTCTCTGGGGTCCTATCAGGCAGCTGGGTAGGGGGAGCCCCATGCTCGAGCAGGGTCACCTAGTGCCAGAAACCCACCGGCTGGCTTGTCTTTGGGGGTGGGGGGGCATTAGCCCCGTGGGCCCAGGCCCTCACCTGGCACAAATCAGCCATTTACAGGGACTCCTGGTGTTGGGAGCTTCTGGGCAGGACTCGTCCTTCCCCTGCTCTCGCCGCCTTGGTAGAGGCAGCTGCGGGGGCTGTCTACAGGGAGACAAAGTCCTGGTGCCCGGGGTCCTTACAGCTGGGAGCGGGGCTGGGGAATGTGTGTGAGGGGGTTCTGGCGTGACGGGGCCCTGATCTCGGCCGGGGTCTGGGCAGCGTCTGGCATGATGGGGCCCTGATCTCGGCCGTGACCGGTAGGTGCTACTGTCCCACACAGGATAATAAGCTCCCTGGTGTAGTCTGACCCCCGGCCGTGCTGAGCGCTAGGGTCTGTGTGGATAGAAGGGGGCTCGGTCCGTGTCCCGGCAGCAGTTGGGCTGAGAACCCCCCGTCCCGCAGGGGGAAGGAGCCCTCTTCTGCCAAGCGATCCTGTCTAGCTGCAGGCTGGAGACAGCAGGAATCCCAAATCCCCAGAGCATCTAAACCCATGTCTGTAAGCCCCAGGGCACCAGCCTGCAGCCAGGTCTGGGGTCAGCACGGGGCCAGGGGAGGCACCCATCTGTCATGTCTGCTGTGAGGGGGTGGGGAGGGGGACTGTAGATCAGAAGTGGGGTATTGCTTCCCCTTCACCCCCTGGAAACTGCTAATAGAGGAAGGGGGCTGAAAGAAATGACTTACAATAATAGTGTCACTGGGAAATAGTCTGGTATGGTCAGGGGAACCACTAGACCCCACTCCCCTCCCCAAGCCAGGAAAGAACCCAGGAGTCCTGGCTCCCAGGCCCCCCTGCTCTAACCACCAGCCCCCACTCCCCTCCCAGAGCCAGGATACAACTCAGGAGTCCTGGCTCCCAGCCCCCGCTCTAACCACCAGCCCCAACTCCCCTCCCCAAGCCAGGGATAGAACCCAGGAGTCCTGGCTCCCAGCCCCCCCTGCTTTAACCCCAAGGCCCAGTGAAGGGGGGACAGTGGGGGGCTTGTTCTCCTGGGTCTCAGCCCTCCCTCATTGTTATGTGCTGGGGTCTGTCCCAGCCGCCCGGCGTGACCCTGGCGAGTCCCAGCGTCCCCACTGTGCTGTGGGGAGAGGGCTGCTGGGTCTCGTCCCCAAGGCGGTTCCCACGCCCGGCGTCCCCAGGCAGCACTGGGCAAGTGGCTGTCCGGGAGCCCGGCAGCCAGTCGAGGGGGCACCTGCCCCCTGGCGGCCAGGCCGGGTCTCTGCCAAGGCCCAGGAGTTTGTACGGGGTGGGGGGGCGGGTCTATGGGTGCGGATGGATCAGGCAGGAATGGGCCATTCTGGAGCTTTGGGTCCCAGGGGGTTCGTTAAATCATCCCAATGTTAAACAGCGGCCTGGGTGACCCTCGCCCCCTCGGCCACAGGGCCAACACGAGCCGAAAGTCCCACTTCATCCCAAAGCATGCACGGGTTAGAGCAGGGGGCTGGGAGCCAGGACTCCTGGGTTCTCTCCCCGGCTCTGGGAGGGGAGTGGGGTCTAGTGGTTAGAGCAGGGGGGCTGGGAGCCAGGACTCCTGGGTTCTCTCCCAGTTCTGCGCGGGGAGTGGGTGGGGCCTAGTGGGTTGGACCGGGGGGCAGGTAGTGGCAGGGCCTGGGCCAGGGTTGCTGTTACTCTTTGTAAGGGGCAAGAAGGCAAGTCTGGCGCTGTCTGTGTACCTCCTGGGGAGCCCCCTCCCCACACAGTCGCTGGGAAGCAGTCAACAGCTTCCTCGGCTGGGTCAGAGCCAGCACCAAAGCACCGGGGGAGGGGGGGCAAGAACCTCAGCCCCACACTGCTCTGCTCAGAATAACAGCCCCGGGCCTGCAGCAAACGGGGGAGACCCTACAAATACAGCCCCGGGCCTGCAGCCCAGACAAATGGGAGCCCATATATTGTTCCACTCACCCCCTGAGCCCCCCTTGGCACCGCAGCGTCCTCACCTCCAGCACCCCCCCGCCAGCCGGTCTCCGTTCACACGTGGTCAGGGGCAGCCCCATGAGAACAAACGTCCAACTGACGGATCCAGCAAGGCCCCCCCTCCAGCCGACGCTGCCGGTCCCTGCTCGTCACCCCACCCCTGGGGGCTGCAGGGCTCCCGCTTTGCTCCCCGGTGGGATACAGCTCCCCAGGGCCCTGCCTGCCAGCTGGCTGCCCCACGGCCTCCCTGCTGCTCACAGGCTGCGTCAGAGCCTCCCCGGCCTAGGGCCTGTCCCGGAGTCCCCGGGCGATGCTCTGGAACTGCTCCCCACAAAGCCAGTCAGGACTTTGGGGAGCCTCCTCTCCCATGGAGCAGACTGTCTTCAGGGCAAGAAGCTCACACGGCTTCACCTCCTGGGTCTCTCCTGGGAGCATTCAGCATATGCCCCTCCATGCGCTTCCCACAGCGAGTCCGCCCCGGCGGGGTCCTGGGGAAGCCAGAGGGTCCTGCACCCCCACTTCGCAGTCAGACGTGACTCTTCACCAGCCAGTAACACAGAGGCTTATTAGATGACAGGAACAGGGTCTAAAACAGAGCTTGTAGGTCCAGCGAACGGGACCCCTCGGCCGGGTCCATTCTGGGGCCCAGCGAGGCAAACCCAGGTCTGCCCTCACTCCTAGTCCCCAGCCAGCTCCAAACTCCCACCCCCATCCAGCCCCTCTGGGCTTTGTCTCTTTCCCGGGCCAGGAGGTCACCTGATCCCTTTGTCTCCAACACCTTCAGTTGGCACCTGTGCAGAGGAGGGGCCCAGGCCATCAGTTGCCAGGAGACAGAGTGTCGGGCATTTATATGCACTGGCCCTTTGCTCTGCAGCAACCATACACCCTGATCCCACCACCTAGATACTTAAGAACTGCATAGGGGAAACTGAGGAAAACATTAAGAACAGTCCCACTTTGTCACACGGCCTGTGGCTCCTTCCCCAGGCCCTTCCTTCGCCCCTGCCGCAGCTGGGCTCATTACTGCTAATTACTGCTCAGTGCGGGATCAGCTGGGGGTCATCTGCCCCCTCACAGGCCAGGCTGAGCCCCACTCCCCAGAAAGGGTCACCAGCCTGGAACAGGCCCCACAACAACAGCCCCGTGTGTGCAGCCCGGGGACGGGAACGGGAGACCCTACAATAACAGCCCCGTGTGTACAGCCCGGGGGACAGGGACAGGAACGGGAGACCCTACGATAACAGCCCTGTGTGTGCAGCCCGGGGGGCACGGGAGACCCGACAATAACAGCCCAGGCTCTTTGAGGGGTGTCAGCCCTGCAGTGCATGACCTGTGGCTGTGGTGAGCTGTGCACAGCTCTCATGCCATCACCGTGCACGAGGGCACGTCTGAGTGCGTCAGAGCCTGGGACGCTGGAGCGGCCAGACTCATTCACATGGTCCCAAGGAGGTGGGCCCCCCCCAGCGAATGCAGCTCACAGAAAGAGCCGGATTGTGCGCTGGGCAGCGAGGAATGCCAGGCCGGGCGCCCTGTCACACCCGCTGCATGCCAGGGCCCCAGTCATCCAGGGCAAACAGCCACCCACAGTGACACTCACCGCCCTCTCTGGAAAGGAGTGGGTCAAATTCCCAGGGGTGGGGCCAGGACTCCTGGGTTCTCTCCCCGGCTCTGGGAGGGGAGTGGGGTCTAGTGGTTAGAGCAGGGGGCTGGGAGCCAGGACTCCTGGGTTCTATCCCGGCTCTGGGAGGGGAGTGAGGGCTGGTGGTTAGAGCAGGAGGCTGGGAGCCAGGCCTCCTGGGTTCTGTTCTCCGCTGTAGAAGAATCAGTGTTGGTGACCCTGGTGTGTCTTCGGGGCTAGCCCAGGCCTGGGAGTTTGGTGCCAAATGTGGCTCGTGGGACCTGATTCCCTGTCCCCAGGCCCCCAGGCTGGCATCTCCCCGGGCGCCAAGCCCTGTCCCTCGGGCTCAGCGGTGTCATTAAACTGAGTGACCGCCCAGGAGCTGTGATGGGGACCCAGGCCTGGTCCTGAGACTCAACCCTCCGCAGACCAGGTCGGGCGCGCTCCGCGGAGCGGACAGGCAGGGCGGCCCAGTGGTTACGGTTCTGCCCCGGGACTCTGGAGACCTGGGACAAGTCCTGGTTCCGTGGAGCTGCGTGGCCCTGCCTCCCACGGCGCTGTGAGGGCAAAGCGATGGGGGCCCAGAGACGAACCGGAGAGCAGGACAGAGCCCCGGGAAACCGACCCTCCTGGCGAGGCGGGGGCTGTTTCGAGCCCTGCTCAGGCTGGGGGACTCTCCCTTTCCCAGGCACCTCTGCGGGGGGCTCTGGCCTGTTTCGCTGCTGAGGAGGCAGAGCCGTGGGGCTGGGGCACACCCGGGGCAGAGCCCACGCCGGCGGATGCCCTGCATCCCACCCGTTCGGGCGCAGCCGGTCGGGAGCCCGGGTCACTCGCTGGCCGTGCGGCGCCCATGGGGGCCAGGCTCCATCACAGGACGCAGGCGCCGGGGATGAAACACGTTTATTGCTGACACACGACTCCAGGTGGCAGGAGAGCGAGGGGTTCAGAGGCCACGGTGATGGGCGCAGGGGGATGCGCTGCAGGGGGCTCACGAGGGGAGGACGGGAGCTGTTCTCCAAGAGGCAGGAGCTGCTGAAGGGCCAGAACTAGACGCAAACCAGACGATCCCCCGTGAAGCCACGTGCCAGCAGGGAGCACCAGGTCTGTGGTGAGAGGGGCGGGCGTCACCAGCTGGGATTTGCCAAGGATGCTCCAGGGGCCCAGGGCAGAACCTGGGGGGCCCGGCTGTGGCTGTGGGGCGGCCCCCTCCCAAGGGGGCAGGAAGGTTTGGTGCCAGATCCTGAGGTGTGATACCCCGGACTGCTCCGTCCTTCAGCCTGGCCACGCCGGAGGGGCCGCACCCTCTGCTGGCGGAGATGCGGGAGCGGCTGGGTGCCGGCAGCAAACAAGCCCAAGAACGGTAAGAGTGAGTGTGTAGGGGCAGGGCCGACGAGAGGGGAGGAATCCGGTACAAATTACCGGGGCCTGGCGGTCTGGAAAGGGGCCCGGCTTCCCACCCCTCTCGTTGCTTTACCAGGGCCCGGCTTCCCCGCACTCTGCGGCCCTGTTTAGCCGGTCTGCCCTTGCTGGGGGGCCCGAAAAAATTTTTTTCACCAGGGTCTGAACCCGCTCTCGGCAGCCCTGTGTAGGGGGGGTGTGGGTTTGTGTGTAGGGGTGTGTGAGAGTATGGGTGTGGGGGGTCAGGGAGTGTATGAGTGTGAATGTGTGTGTGCGGGTGTGTGTTCTCCCCAGTCCCCTTCCCGGCCACCAAACCTCCCCGTCCTTTCCCACCTCACCCCCTGGCAGTCCCCAGTCCTCGTGCGCAGGGGCGTGGGGAAGGGCGCTGGACAGGGGCAGCCCCTCCCTGCGGGAGCGGGGTCAGATGTAAGGATGCTGCTGCAGTGACGGAGGGGGGGGACATGCCCAGATCTTCCCGCTGTGGAGAATCCCACGGGGTCTCCCTGGCCCTGGAGCGTACAGGAGCCCCCCCACCAGGGTCAGCGGCCAGCCAAGGCCCATGGCAGGAGGCAGGGACATGGGGGGGAGGGGTCTGCGGTTACACTGGGGGGTGGGTGTTAGGGTTTAAATATGGGCTCTGTGCCCAGTGGGGCAGGATCCCGCAGCCCCGAGCTGGGTCCCAGGCCAGGGCTGGATCCGGGCCGGCGCAGCAGCAAAGCGCCAGGAGCGTCCCCACTGGTGCAGCCCGTTCCACGGGGCCCGCGAGTCTCTGGCTGCCGCAGAACGAGGAGCTCGGCGCAGGGCGCACAGTTCAGCCCATATCCTCGCCGGCCCCGAGCCCAGCCCGCCCAGGGGCAGAGCCGGGCAGGGAGCGCTGAAGGCCTGAAACTTCCTGAAGTCGAGCTGCTGCTGCTGGAGCTGGAGAGAGCGTCCATGCGCCGTGTTCTGCTCTGCCAGGTGATGCCCGAGGCCAGTTCCTGAGCCGCGCTGGGTCAGGGGCTAAGCCGTGCCCCAGTCCCCTCCGGGGGCCAGGCCCAGCAGGCTCCCCACAGAGCCCAGGTGGCCAGAGTCGCGGTGCCCCTCGTGGGCCCAGGGCGGGAGTGTGGGGCGGTGGACGGCACAGAGGTCAGGGCATTCTCTGAGTGGGTAGCACGCCCGCGCATGGGGGGGCTGCCAGGACGGCTCTACAGGGCCTTGGCGCCGGGCAGCTTGTACTCCTCCATGATCCGCAACACGTCGTCCAGGATGGAGGGGCCCAGGTCCAGGTCCAGCCCCAGCAGGGACTCGGAGCGCGGGACAGAGGCCCCGGGGGAGTACGGGGGCTCCTGGGTGTCCGTGCCGGCCCGGGCGCCGTAGCCCAGCCCCCAGGGGCCCGGGAAGGAGCCCTCAGAGGAGCCGGCGGAGAAGGAGACGGAGGAGGGCAGCTGGTCGTAGTGGGAGATGGAGGAGAAGGCCAGGCCCTGGCCGCTGTGGAAACAGCCCTCGCCGCAGCTCACGGACATGGAGCGCTGGCTGCTGGGCAGCTCCTCCAGGTGCAGCCGGGGCGGCTTGGGGGGCGCCTGCTCCGGGCTGGGCGCCCCGCTGAAGACGGGCAGGGAGACGGCGCTCTTGAGCAGGCTGCGGTAGCCGCTGGCGGTGGGGCCCCGGGCCGGCTCGTGGCCCACGGCCTGGGCGCTCTGCGAGGCCAGGCGCCGGCCCAGGCTGGGCAGCAGGTCGTACTTGCCCTGCAGGAAGGAGAGTTCCCCGAACATGTCGCCCTCGCCCTCCGGCCCGATGTGGGCACTGTGCCGGAAGTCCCCCAGCGGCGGGCTGATCATGTCGCTCGACAGCACGTCCCGTAGCCGCAGCTTCCGGCCCCGCTTCGGCGTCGAGGTCTTCAGGTAGATGGGGGTCTTGGCTGGCATGGTGGGGCCCCTGCTCCCTTAGGGGCTCTGAGGCCTGGCAGGCGCCCCCAGGGACCAGTCCCCCCGGCCCGGCGGGTGCTCCCTGGTGCCCAGCTGGGAGCTAAGTCGCCCGCAGGGCCAGCCCGGGACGTCCCCTTCCTCTGGGGTTTAGCAAACAGCCACTGCCTCCCTGCAGCCGTGCGCAGGCACCCCCGGTCAGCACGGCAACTCAGAATCCCAGTGTCGGGGCGACCGGCCGCGCTCTCCACCCCCTCAGCCGTCCGCGGGGGGCAGCATCTCCACCTGTAACAGCCAGAGCAGGGATCGTCACTGGGGGGGCCACAGCGCGGTCCTAGGGTGACCAGATGTCCTGTTTTGAAAGGGACAGTCCCATTTTTTGGGACTTTTTCTTATATAGGTGCCTATTACCCCCCACCCCCGTCCCGTTTTTTCAGTTGCTGTCTGGTCACCCTACGCTATCCACATGCCCCCTGGAGTCTGGGGCACCCAGCCTGGGGGTGGGTGTTTGCGAACCGCACGGCAGGGATTGCAGGGCTGGGGCTGAGGCTGGATTCCCCCAGGGACGGGCAAAGGCAGGAGGAGGGGCTGGGACTTGCAGAGCCGAGACATGGCGTTGTGGGGGTCTCAGGGACAGGACTACGGCGCAGCCCCAGCCCCAACGAGAACTTCCTGTGCCCTCGGTGGGAGGGGTTAGCAGCAGCTTCGCGTGTGCAAACAGCCACACACACCGCAACGATGTACACACAACACCCACGTGTGTGCATGCACACACACGACAGTGACGTGTACACAACCACACGTGCACACACACACACACAAGTGCACACACAACCACCACATGCATATGCACACCCAGGCCTAACCACCACGGGTCTGCACCCAGACAGGTACACCACACATACGCAACAGCCACGTGCATACGCACACAAAGCTCCCTCCCCGCGCCCCCCCCCCCATCCCACCAGCAGCTCCCTGCCCTGCCTGGGAACATGCAGCACTGGCCACGGGGGATCAGGCCCTGGTCCAGTTCTGCGGAGCGGCACGAGGCTCCGGCTGGCGTCGCCAAGGGGCCAGGAGCAACCAGGAAACGCTGGGCAGTGGGGCTGCTGGGAGAGCTGGGCTCTGCTCAGGGCTCTGACCACCCCCAGCGCCTGCTTCTGGACCCAAGTCCGGTCTCTGAAGGGAGCTCCCAGCCCTGGGCAGAGGCGGACGGTGAACCCCAGGCCAGGAGGACAGAGCCATGTTCTGCGTGTGCACATGGGCGTGTGTGTGCATGCATGTGAGTGTGCCTGTGTGTATGTGTGAGTGCATGCCTGTGTCTGTGTGTGTGAGTGCGTGTGCATGTGTGTGAGTGCATGCATGTGCCTGTGTCTGTGTGTGTGAGTGCGTGTGCACACGTGTGAGTGCGCACACACATCTCCCCGGGGGCCTGGCCGCCCTGCTGCCGGGCTCCTTCCATCCTGCTCTCACTCCCGAGCAGTCCCTAGTTTTGTTACCATAAATGGCCGCGCTGCCTCCACTTCCTGCCAGGAATGGACCCAGCGGGGCAGATTAATGGGGAGGAAACGGCCCTGCCCCCCCCCAATCTCTGCGCTGACCTCGCGGGACAGCAGGGCAGCCACCGGGCACCGGCTCCTCCTCTCACTCCTGCCTAAACACAGGGGCTTGGGGTGGAGCTCAGGGCTGGTGCCTGGGACTGGCCTGGCCTGGCCTGCTCCCTCCCAGCCTTTGTGCTGTAGGGCTGGGGATGGCACAGTGGGAGCTAGTGGTTAGAGCGGGGGGGGGGGGGGACTGGGAGCCAGGACTCCTGGGTTCTCTCCCCGGCTCTGGGAGGGGAGTGGGGGCTAGTGGTTAGAGCAGGGAGGACGGGGGACTGGGAGCCAGGACTCCTGGGTTCTCTCCCGGCTCGGGGAGGGGAGTGGGAGCTAGTGGTTAGAGCAGGGGGGGGGGCTGGGTGCCAGGACTCCTGGGTTCTCTCCCCGGCTCTGGGAGGGGAGTGGGAGCTAGTGGTTAGAGCAGGGGGGGCTGGGAGCCAGGACTCCTGGGTTCTCTCCCTGGCTCGGGGAGGGGAGCGGGGGCTAGCGGTTAGACTCACTGACTGTGCCATCTAGCGGGCGGTGACTGTGCGGCAGGAAACACCCCCGTGCACACAGCACACTGACTCGTCGAGCTGCGAAAGGCACCAGCAGGGCAGTGGATTCATTCAGCGACATGTCCTGCCCAGGGCTGCCCTCGCCCGTCCCCAGGTCAAATCGAGGCCAGACCTGGACCCCGGGGGTGGGGCTGATGGTGGGCAGATGGGACCAGATTCACCAGGGGGCCCTTCCCTGAAGCCGACGACTCTGAGACCTACTGGACCTGCCTGGTGCAGGAGTTGCGTCCACACAGCCCAGCATCAGCCTGCAGCAGGGGCCCGGAGCAGCCCCTTGGCTTTCCAGGGGCCAGAGATCCCTGCGCACAAGAACCAGCCAGTATCCTGCCTCCAACCGCGGCCAGTCCCACTGCTCCAAAGGAAACTGCCAGGAACCCGGCCATGGGCAGCCACACGACGGCACAGTGCTGCCTGGTGAGAGCTGCGTTCCCTGAGCCATGGCCTGTTACGCTCCAGCCCACGTCACCTGGACCATCATCCCAGCAAAGCCCCAGGGCCCCGTCGGGCCGGGCGTCGCCCAGACCCCGGCCGAGATCAGGGCCCCGTCGGGCCGGGCGCCGCCCAGACCCCGGCCGAGATCAGGGCCCCGTCGGGCCGGGCGCCGCCCAGACCCCGGCCGAGATCAGGGCCCCGTCGGGCCGGGCGCCGCCCAGACCCCGGCCGAGATCAGGGCCCCGTCGGGCCGGGCGCCGCCCAGACCCCGGCCGAGATCAGGGCCCCGTCGGGCCGGGCGCCGCCCAGACCCCGGCCAAGATCAGGGCCCCGTCGGGCCGGGCGCCGCCCAGACCCCGGCCGAGATCAGGGCCCCGTCGGACCGGGCACCGCCCAGACCCTGGCCGAGATCAGGGCCCCGTCGGGCCGGGCGCCGCCCAGACCCCGGCCGAGATCAGGGCCCCGTCAGGCCAGGCAATGCCCAGACCCCGGCCGAGATCAGGGCCCCGTCGGGCCGGGCGCTGCCCAGACCCCGACCGAGATCAGGGCCCCGTCGGGCCGGGCGCCGCCCAGACACAGACTGTCTCTGTACTGAAGAGCTCACAACAACCCCCACAGACAAGGCCGACTCATTACCCCTGTTTTATGGACAGGGCACAAAGGCCCAGAGAGATTCCCAGGTTCCAAGGCCAGAAGGTTCCACTGTGACGAGCTGGTCTGCACCCCTTGACCCCGGTGTAACACAAGCCAGAGACCTGCCTCAGGGGACTCTCTAGAGCAGCGCTCTTAGAAAACAGCCTCCCTCGATTTCCAAATGGCCAGTGCTGGAGAATCCCCCACACCCTTGGTAAGTTGCTCCAGTGGTTAATTACCCTAAACCTACCCCGTACTTCCTGGCTGAATGTATCTCGCTTCAAATTCCAGCCAGCGGCTCGTCTGACCTTCCTCTGGGACGTTTGTTCCCCTGTGGGCAGCGACAGGCTGGGATCAAGTCACCCCTGAACCGTCTCTGTGCTCAGCTAAGCAGCCGGAGCTCCTGCCGTCTGTCGCCCCCAGGAGCTTTCGAACCCGGCAGTCGTTGTCCTGGCTCTTCTCTGACCCCCCAATCCACCAGCGGGCCCCAGAACCGGCCCCAGGCTCCCAGCAGCGTCGCACCAGGGCCAAAGACGGGGGAAATCACCTCTCTGCTCCTGCGGGAGATTCCCATTTCTGCATCCTAGGGTCACATGCGCTGGGAGCTCGAGTCCAGCTGATTACTCACCACGCCCCCCAAACCTTTGTCAGGGTCCCTGCTCTCCAGGCAGCATCCCCTCCCCTGTCAGAACAGGCGTTCGGCGGCCGTCCTCTGGTCCTAGCCATCTACGTTTGCGTTCGGCGGCATTAAAACGCAGAGTTCACCTGGGCGCAGCTTGCCAGGAGATCCGCATCGCTCTGTGCCAGTCACCCGGGCTCTGCTTTGTTTCTCTCTCCTCTAGTTTTTGTGCCATCGGCAGTGACTGGCCCGGGAAGGGCCTGCAGCAGAATCCAGGTCGCCTGCATCCCTGACCGACCCTTCACCACACGTCCCCCCTGTGCGAGGACCCCACGTCCCTGGCCCACTTCTCCCTCCCTGGCCCAGCCTGCAGCTGTCATGAAAAGCCCCAGGGCTCAGGACCCCCAGCCCTGAGGTTCAGGGACCTGGGACCAGGGGCCGGCTGGAAACCGCAGCCCCTGCCCTTCCCGGGGGCACCAAGCGGAGACGCTGCCTGGGAGCCAGGCCCCCAGGTGTCTCGAGCTGGGCACCCGCTCCCGCCATCCGACACGGCGTTTGCCCCGCCCCGCCGAGCTCTCCTTGCCCCGGACCCGTTCCCCCCCCGGGCCCTCCGGCCCCGCTCTCCGAACCGAGCGAGGCCCAGCGCCTCCCACGAGCCTCTGGGCATGACCTACCCCCCGGCCAGGCAGCAGGGTCCCCGCCAAGCACTGGGTCACGCCAGGCGCGCGGCTCTGGTCGCTCCCAGGGCAGCCGAGCCCCAGGACGCCTCCGGGTGGTGCCTCCGGGTGGTGCCTCCGTGCCCGTCCACCCTTCGGGCGGAGAAGAGACAGCGCTCGGCGCCTCCCCACCCCCGCCGGGGGCGTAACACTGCGAATGCCCCCTGCCCCCGGGGAGGATGTGACACACGGGGAGCTGCTGGGTTATAAATAAACCGCACACCTGGGAGTGGAGGGGGGGGGCAGCATGGGGGCAGAGTCTGGATTAGGGACTAATCCTGCCCCTAGGGCAAACCTCCCCCGCCCCGTTCTGGGCTCTGAGGCGTGAAGGGAGCAAACAGAGACGTGGGCCTGGGAATCGGCCCCTGGCAGCGCCCAGAACTACAGCCCCGTCCCTGCGCCAGCCCCGGCCCCTGGCCCAGGCCAGCACCCCTACCAGCCCCTGAGAGACGGTGCGAGAAAGGGGTTTGTGGGCACGAGCCCAGCAGGGGGACACAGGCCAACACCCCCAGCCACCCCAACACACCAACACACATATCCACAAACACAACTCACACACAACACTCCACACTAATACACCACACGACCACAAACTCTGACACACACAAACACACACACGCACTATTGCATATCCACAAACTAAGTCCCTGCCGTGTTAACACACAAGCACTAATGCACATGCAGAGCACACACCCTGACACACACAAACACACACCCTGCTCAGTGCAAAGGCGGCGGCCGGACCTGCTCCACCCCAGCCCCGGGTCGCTCCGCTCGGGGGTCCCGCGGCCCGGCGCAGACCCGGGCTGGCCCCGTTCCACCCCCGGCAATCAGCCGCCCCTGCCCGGACCCGCCCTGGGTCCCCGCCGGCCGAGGCCCCGCAGCTCCCGGCCCCGCGGCACCCATGGGTGCTCGGCCCGTCGCTGCGGGGTGCGGGACTTGCCTGGTGCCGCCGGGCGCTGCCCCGGATCCGGCTGCTGGCGCGTCCTGCGCGGGGCTGGCTCCGGAGCCGGCCGGGACTCGGGGGCGGGGGCCGGGAGCAGCCACCGCCCGCCCGGGATCGCCGAGCCACTGACGTAACGCCCCAAGCCCAGCTTAACTCCGCGCCCAGCTGCCCCCCCAAATCCCGGGCCCGGGGCTCAGTCCCCGAGAGTGACCCAGCCTGGATGTGCGCGTGCAAATGCGTGCGTGTAACCGCGCAACGGTGCAACCGCGTGTGCACAACGCCCGTGCAAACTTGTGAGTGCAAGCATGTGTGCAAACGCGAGTATGCAAAATCGGCCCTGCAAGCACGTGTATGTGTGTGCACACGTCTGTGTGGTCAAACGTGTGTGTGCAAACGTTTGTGCGTGTGTGTGTGTGTGTGCAGATGGGAGAGTGTGCAAATGAATGAGCGTGCGATGGGTGCACACCTGTGAGTGTGCAGGCGTGTGTATGTGCGTGATTAGCTGTTGTGGGCCATGTTTAGGCAGGGCTTGGGAGGGACAGGCCGCAGGTGGGGGGCTGTGAGGGGCACAGGCAGGTTCGGGAGGGATCTGGGGGGGCACAGACAGAGTGGGGGACTGTGTCTATGGGGGGGGGTCACACGGACCCATTTATCTGCAGAACTGCCCCATGAGTCAGGGCTTCCTCGTCCCCTTTGCAGGGAGCGAGGGTGAGTCAGGGACTGTGACTCACACCTGGATACCCCCCCCTCCCGCCCCCATAGACAGACAGACAGACACCCTGTCAGCACGCAGCTAATAATGGGGTAATGAGGCAGGGCGCATGGTCTAGTGTTGGGGCAGGGGCAGGGAGGCTGGGAGCCAGGACTCCTGGGTTCTCTCCCCAGCTCTGGGAGGGGAGTGGGGGCTAGTGGTTAGAGCAGGGGGGCTGGGAGCCAGGACTCCTGGGTTCTGTCCCTGGCTCTGGGAGGGGAGTGGGGTCTAATGTATGGGGGGGGGGGCTGAGAGCCCAGTATTCTGGGTTCTCTCCCCCGCTGTCACTCACTCAGTGGGCAATGATGAATCATTCCTCCGCACCTCAGTTTCCCCATCTCCATGGAGTGCCATGCCCGCCCCACGTGGGCTGGGGGGGGATGTGTGGGGCGTGTTGCTGGGGCAGGGCAGGGTGCGGAGTCGCATGCAGCTCTCAGCCTCGCAGACCCTGTGGCACCTTCAAATCCTGTGGAAGAGGCACCAAGCCCCCCCCCCCCCCGGCTCCATCAGAGTTTGGACAGAGTGTGAGGCCTTGGCACTGGGGCGGGGGGGGCGGGGTCAGGGCTGTCTGGACCCCCCAGCGCAGAACAGGCCCTGGGGTGACCCTGGGCCCCAGCGAGTTCTGACTGGCAGTCACCTGGGAGGTGCTGAGTGGGGCTGTGTGCGTGGGATGTCCTATGGGAAGAGTTTGGTGTGGGTGCTATGGGGCGGGGGGGGGAGTTACTCTGTGTGGGGCGGGGAAAGATTTGTTCTGGGAACTGCAGGAATTTCCCTTTGCCTGCTGCAGAGGAATCCCAGGGATGGATGGGAAGTGCCCCACCCCCCTCACCCCATGGGGACCGGAGGAGGAGGGGAAGGAGGGGGCTGTTTCCTGACAAAATAAAACAGGAAATTTCACAGGAAATTAAATTGCAACTAAACAAAAAACCCTGATCCCAGCTCCCGACACTGGCCAGACCCATCTCCCTGTTCCATTCAAACCCAACCCCTGTGGGTTTGGCAGTGCCCCTCAGTCCTGACCCACAGCCCCTGCTAGCCCAGCCTTGCCCCCTGGCAGTCCTGCTGGTGCCCCTCACTCCCGACCCGCAGCCCCTGCCCCCCACACCCAGCTCTGCCAGTGCCCCTCAGTCCTGACCCGCAGCCCCTGCTAGCCCAGCCCTGTCCCCCTGACCCATAGCTGTCCACGTTCCAATCTCAGCTGGCTGCAAAGAGCTTTTATGATTCCCATCATCTCTCGCTGCCCCCTGCCATGAGCCCTGTAGAGTCATGGGGGTCCACGCAACACGTGGCCTGCACAGCCGTCCTGCGCGACGCTCGATGCCTGGCCAGGGTGGGCGTCTGCCTACGGCACGCAGCGGCCCCGCTCACAACAGAGCTGCTTCCCCCAGACAGGCCTGTGCCTTTGACTCCAACCCCATACGCCAAACAGCACGATCCAGGCCCCTGAAATCACGGGACTGGCTTGAATCGTAACCAGCACTGGCACCTGCCTCTTTGCCTCCTGGTGACCGTTGGGGGTCCCCTTTCCCGGCTTCTCTCCCCAACCAGCAGGGTCGGAAACAAGCCCTGTCCAGTTAAAACCGAGATTCTTGCCTCATCCCAGGACTCCAGGAGCTGGGGCTTTCACAAAACACCAAACACGGTGAGAGTTGGCAGCGCTGTGGAGGGAGCAGCTCCTAGAGCCCAGCCTGGGGCGAGCTGCATTGCAGCATCTGTTGTTCAGCGTCCTGATCCCAGCCCGGGGACAGTGCGGGGCATGGGGGGCGGCCTGGAGCTCTATTCCTGGGGCAGCACCCGCGGAAGTGACAGACACCCTCTGCATCCGGCGTCCTCGCTGGCCCCCTCCCCAGTCCAGGGGTTAACCTGCTGCCCAGGGGAAGGACGCATCAGCCTCCAGCCTGAACCAGGCCACCCCCCCACACACCTGCCCCAAGCGCTGCTCCCAGCCCAACCTGCCCTGGAGTCCTGGGTCATGCTGGCATGGGCGTGGGCACCGCTGCCCTAGCACGACGGCTGAGTGGACAGGGACTGAGCTGTGTGCTGGGGTGATTCAGAGGCACTGGGGCCAGGGCTGCGTCCCCCAGCAGCCTGGGCCCCCAGCGCTCCCTGGTCGTTGTGGGCTTGCACATCCTGGCTGCGGAGTGGCAAGTTCCCAGCCTCCCCTGCAGTTAGAAAGATGGTTCTGGGCTGGTCCTGGCATCGTCTGCCCAGTACTGCCCCTCACCTGCCATTCCCACGCGGCTGAGCCCAGGATGAAGGGCCGTGGGGCCCAGTGAGATTACCGAGCGCTAGCTGCCGAGGCACTAATCCACCACAGGTTTGGAGCTTCATTAGGTCCCTGACCCATTTTCCCTGTAAGAGGATGAGCGTCTATAGATAGCCGTCCCTCAGGCGGGGGCTGCATTAGCTCCCCCCTGGGTCGATTTGTCTAATGAGATCGCCCACAAAGACCCTGATCCCAGCACGCCACCGGCCCTGGGCCGCTTCCCAGAATGAGATTAATTTCCGGGGGCGGGGGGGAGGGAGACAATAGCCATCTCCAGTGCAGATTGCGGATCGACCCGGGGCTGAACGACCAGGGACATTCAGGGCGGGGGTGTCAGAGAACTTGGCAGCCCCCTGCTCTGAGCTCCAGGGACCCCGTGTGCTGGTCGGTTACATAATCGTCCCTCTGCAGCGCTGACCGTGGCCTTGGACCGACGTAACCAGGAAGGACTGTCAGTGCAGCAAAGGGCTCCGTGACCTTGGGGGAGCCTTTGCCGTGGGAGCACGGCCCGGCTGGGTCAGACCCCGTCCATGCCCTGCACCCTAATGCACGATTGGTCCCTTTGCACCTGCTCCTGCAAATACCCCCTACGCGGGGCCCTGACCCAGGCCTGATGGGGCACGCTTGCCAGCCCTTTGCTTGATCTCGCCCCATCCCCCCAGGCTGCATTAGGCTCTGAAGCACTCGGGCAGATGCCCTCGAATGAAGGAAGTGAGGTGGGTCTAACTACATCACTCAGGGTATGAACAATCCACCCCCTGAGCGACACCCCAGCACTAGTCTCCTGTCGACCCGGCTACCCCTCTCGGGGAGGCGGATTAGCTGTGCCGACGGACGGGAGCAGGCCTAGGCAGTGTCTCCCCGGAAGCGCTGCAGCTGTGGGGTTGTAAGTGTAGAAGAGCCCCAAGTGACGGTCACAAAGCCCTGTCCAGTTCCTCCTCTCCGCAGGCCCCAGGCCCCTATGGCCACTAGCCGGGCGTGTGCACGTCAGGGAGCTCCTGTTCCCTCTCCCACCCAAGTCTAGGAGTACCTTAGGGCACATCTACAGTTCAAACACTGGAGCGCCACCATAGTGTGTCAGCGTGACCCTGCCTACAGGCCCAGTGAGCTGTTCTCACGCCCCTTCACCCTGCTGCTGCCTGCACGGCCTGGGCCCCCCATCCTGGCCGCACACGGCGCTGTGGGTCGGATCCTGCTCGCCTATGGGAACGTTAATGCCCCAAGCACCGGCCGGTGGTAGGGAGGTGTCGCGGCACCACCTAGAGGGAGCTGGGGTTAGAAGCAATACGCAGACAGCAAAGGAACTCGTCATGCAAAAGACTCTCTGGGCGTCCCACACCTTGCAGCTAACGGTGGGTGTAAAAAGTTGCTGGGGTCTGATTTCCTATTAGCTGAGACAAGATGGGACCAACTTCTGACGGTGAAAGACAAGCTTTGGGGCTTACATCGAGCTCTTCAGATCTGGGAAACGTACTCAGCGTCACAGCTCAACTCCTCCGAGCTAGGCTGTTAGAGGCGTGTTTCAAACTCCGCAGCGGCAGGGATTAGATCGCCTGCCGGCTCAGGAGAAATCCCAATTCCCTGCGCAAGGCTCCTGGGCCCTGTTCTCTGCTTATCTACAGCGAGTGGGATTTTCAAGTGAAAGGGGTCTGATGGCACTGGCAGCTTTCGTGGGCACCCTCGACGGAGGAGAGAGACACAACCCTGCCTGAAGTATTTGGCAGTAGTCAAAGATGCGAATGACTATCAGGGCCCATCTAACCCTGCAGGAGGGGCCAGCGAAGGGCCGCTCCCTACAGGCCATTCCCCATCCCTCGTCCAGTTCTCTCTCAAATGTCTCATGCATTGGAGTTTCCACACAGTCCCTAAGAAAACGGTCCCACAGCTTCATTGTCTGGAGTGGGCTCCCGATATTAGCCATGGAGTCTTGATCCTACCCCGCATAGCGATAGCCCTGTCACGGAGTGAGGGGAGAGACAAGGCCCTGCACCCCCGGCTTCCTGCGATTCACCACGACTCTCAGCCACCCAGTTGTTGAGTCTGAACTTTTGATGAGCTTAAACTTAACCCAGACTTGATGTCTCTGTCTGAACTTTTAATCAAAGCTCTGACCTGCGAACTACTCATGACACCCCCCGCTCCCCTTAAGTAGCCATCTCCCCTTATCTCTTTCTGAATGTACATTTTAACCTGTTTTATCCTGTAAAATCTTGTTTAATTATGCATGACCATTATGATCTGTTAATCACTTTGTTTACTTCTGTGTATAAATATTGATGCTCACCCCTAATAAACTTGCCACACTTACTCTAAAGCCTTTCAAGCTAAGGATAGTGTAAGCCCGTTGATCAACGAATTGGTGTCTGGTCTCTGACAGATTGTGAGCCCCATACCAACTCCGCAGGAACTCGGGTGCTGGAGAGGTAAGTGAGGACTTGCTTTTTTACCTAACAATTTGGGGGCTTGTCCGGGATTTGAACCCGGGTGGGTTAAAAAACTCTTGGTGGGTATTGTTGGGGCCATAGTAATCCTTATAATACTGTGTTGCTGTATTCAGTGTGTCCCCTCCCTCATAGACTCATGTGGGTCAGTTTATTCTTTTCCTACTCCAGCCAAGGGCCTTACTCTCTTCGAGTTGGCCCAGGCTGAAATTGCCAAGCGGCCCTTGGCTCCTTAAAATGGGGTGTAGCTTTTGGTAAATAGTTATCCCAGAGCTACAAATGGAGGAATGTTGAGTCTGAACTTTTGATGAGCTTAAACTTAACCCAGACTTGATGTCTCTGTCTGAACTTTTAATCAAAGCTCTGACCTGCGAACTACTCATGACACCCCCCGCTCCCCTTAAGTAGCCATCTCCCCTTATCTCTTTCTGAATGTACATTTTAACCTGTTTTATCCTGTAAAATCTTGTTTAATTATGCATGACCATTATAATCTGTTAATCACTTTGTTTACTTCTGTGTATAAATATTGATGCTCACCCCTAATAAACTTGCCACACTTACTCTGAAGCCTTTCAAGCTAAGGATAGTGTAAGCCCGTTGATCAACAAATTGGTGTCTGGTCTCTGACAGATTGTGAGCCCCATACCAACTCCGCACGAACTCGGGTGCTGGAGAGGTAAGTAAGGACTTGCTTTTTTACCTAACACAGTAAAACAGAAAGTTTATTTCGACAACAGTCCAAAACAGGTCTTGCTGACACAGACAACAGGACCCCCTTTAGTTAGGTCCATCTGGGGGCCCCAGGGAAGCCACAGCCCTGTTGGTCGGGGCACCCCTCTTTATTTCCCAGCCAGCTCCAAAAACTGAAACTCCCTTCAGCCCCCTCCTTTCTCGGCTCCTCCCCCAGTCTTTGTGTCCTTTGTCCAGTTTCCCGGGCAGAGGTGTTACCTGGCCTCCAACCCCACTCCTGCGTTCTCAGGTTACATACTCAGGTATGCTCCCTTCCCCAGTGCAGGCCGTCCCAGCAAAACTCCCCTGCAACCTTCCCAGGTCAATACTCCCTACTCAGCATTCAAACAGCACATCAAGAACAGTCCTACTTCGTCACAAGCCCCTCTGTAGCACCCTCAATCTCCACCCACCCTTCCAGTGGGCAGTGCCAACCTGCCTCTCACATCCCCTTCTGGCCACATCTAGGCTTCCCGATTACCCCCAAATTTCTCCCAACTGCCACCATCCGTTCAGTACCACCAAGGCTCGCCCACAGGTGGTCTCAGCTATTGGTGCTAGACAGCCATGCTTAAGGAAGAGGAAGGACAGGCTAGGGTGCTGGACAGGGGCTCAGGACACCTGGGTTCAATTCCTGACTCCACCACAGATGTCAAGTCACTGAATCCAACTGGTGAGGCAATTCCCTGATAGCGTGGAGATGATACTCAGCGGGAGGGGTGTGAAGATAAAGTGCCCGGTTGTGAGGTGCTCAGGGCAGAGAGACGTACACGTGCTTGGACGGACAGCAAAGCCACCTTCTCTTAACTCTTTCCTGAGAACACAATCAATCCCTTTAACTCTGTGGTTATTTCTGTACCGTCAGCACTCCGATATTCACACCCAGGATTACTGCTGTTCTCTAAACAATGTTACATGCCTGAATAGGATTGGGTTAAAAATAGACTGGAAACACGTCTACAAAGCGCGTCCCCTCACCCCAACTGTTCAACACAGAAACAGCGAGCTGGGTTTAAACTCTCTCCCCCATTCTCCACACTGTCGAACAGTCCTGCCCAAAAGAGTGTTGCAATGAGACGAGACGGGATTTTTTAACTCCCCCATGAAAATGAAGGCTATAATTTGTAAAGAGCTATCAGGTAGGATTGCTAAACAAACACAAATGTAGTTAACTCACGCTTGAGCCAAATGAACCAGAAACCTTTAAAATAACTGCATCCTTTAATGGCAGTAATACAATTATAGAGGATTAAAGAGCTCACAGGAGAAATATAGATGACATTTTTGGAAGACAAATGTGCAATAAAAAAAAAGGAAAAAAACACAAAGCCATGCAACGAAACAGTCATTGTAAAAATACCAATACAGTATATACATATTTGCATCAACAATTTCAATTCTGAAATAGTATTTACAGTTTATTACAATCTCGGTTAGAGCATTATTTTTTTTCTCTTAAAGCTCTGGAAGATGGAAAAATATTAATGGATTAAAGACTGGTGATGTTTTACGTTATGGTGAATGTATTCCAAAGTAGAGCGTCATCATTTTTCATATTCTGGACAGGGTTCAATATGTTTTTTGTATTTATGTTACAAATGTTTAGGGTTATGGTACAAATGCCACTGATTTTACATCCCTCTCCCTAAAAGCAATCTCACATGGCAGAACATGACACAAATGATTTATTTCACTTCTCTTTTTTTGTGTGACAGTGATACCAGCCAAACTCCAAAGCCACGAGTTCATATGTCACACTTCACTGCAGGTTAAGAGCTGAGGAGACACCAAGAGAAGGCATGAGGTAAACCACTTCAACCGTGCGCTAACTACTACCCACACAGATGCCACACTGATTCATTGAAAACTAGCAAACAATTTCAGGGGGAGATGCAAGCAGAAATGTTAATAGATTAGATCTCCATTGGACATCCACTTATTGAACAGATCAGCACAATCCGTTGGCATCTGAGTTTTCTGGAATCCAGCTGGGTTGAGGGACATTGTTTGGAGTAAGTTTGCCTCAAATTAAAGCAGGGTGCAGGAGGAAGTAAAACAAATAGCGTCCAAAGGGAAGACGACAAGTAAATTAACACCAAACATAAATGTAACAGAACTTCAGAGTCCAGACTGGGGTTTTTTTAATTGAAAAGAGTTATTTTGGCATTATTAATATTAATCTCACATGCACCAAAACCAAAGAACACCCATTAGCTGTAGAACTTTTTCAAAGCAAATTATAACGCTTACAGCAAAACTGAATGGGTTTTTAAGCAGCTGTCCCACTGTTGGACAATTCATCCTAAACCAGATTCAATGACGGTAGCCAGCGTCCTGAGAAATGTTTTTCCTCTCACACTACTCCTTATGCAAACACCAGCCCGATGACAAGCCACTGTGACATGATGCAATGGATGAATTCTCAACCCAGAGAGGTACAGTCCCTTGGGATATATTCTGCAATAAAACAGGAACCTCTCTGCAGGGGAAGGTGGGTCGGCTGGGATAGCCTGGCACCAGATCCTCATCTAAGCTGGTGCAGCACTCCCCGGTGCGAGGCCCTGGGGAAGGAGAGTTACGACATGCACACTGTGCCTTTAAAACACTCACCATTACCAGCTATTTGGGGTCTCTGACAAAAGTTCTGGCTTGTGCCTCGGTCAGAAGAAAGCACGATACTCAGTTCACACTCCACAGACATTTTCCTGATAGTGCCACAGACACTGTCCTGGCTGAAAGTATAACGAAGAACCCACCTGGCTCAGCCATGTTTATAAAACTGTGTTTAAAATATTTAACTTCGTTTCCATTATTTCACAGGAATTGATACTGCATATTGGTCATGTACATTGTACAGATCCATGTCTCAACATATGGCTAAAAAGGTGCAAGCATTTTAGCTTTTCCTTGGTGCAGTTTATGCTTTAAAGACACTTTGCATAAAATGTTTTTATCTTCCAATACTTGTGAGCATGTTTGCTACAGGCTTTGCCAGCCAAATACTTGTGAGCGTGGGGTACTACCAATATTCACGTGACGGACGGCGGAATCCAGTTAGCTCCACAGCGATACCGCTATCGAAATACCAAGAAGTAGGGGGTAGGACACACCTTGACATTGAGTAACCAGAGGCTACCAAGGGGAGCATGGGAAGGAGAAAAAAAAAGTATTAGTACAAAGATCTAGCACATTTGAGACAAGCGTGGGGCAGAGGGATGATCAGGAAACCGTAAACTACAGACTTGTCTCGTCTGTCGGAAAGGTTTATAAACCTGTTACCCCCTTTACCCACTGAAACAGTTTGTAGCAAGAACACTGAGCCACAGAAAGGAGTCACCCCAGATCTTCCTTCCCTCAACAACCATTTTCATAACCACAGACTCTACTGTATCCCGTTCATCTTTTGAAAATCTTGATTATCTGTCACTCACGTCCCTTCCCCTGTAGCTGCTTTTCCCTGCACGCCCTGAAAGCACAGCTCATTGTACTCAACACTTCCATCTCCACATTTGTTTCTAAACACACAATGAATCAGAAAAAGTATTCAGCACCTAACATCGCTTTTCTCTCTTTTCTAAAGAACAGTCTCTCTTTGTAGTGTGGCACTATCGGACAAAACTCTGCCTCCTGAAATGCACAGCATGCAGAGTTCCCCCCTCCCATCTGGATGGAGATGGGTTTTACCCCTGGGGGGTAGGGTGGGGATCATCTACTGAAAATCTTAGAACACAGATTTGTGTTTATGGAAAAACCCTCCATACGCAAAATACATACAAGTGAAATCTGATTGAGATTAATAATTTAATTTCAATAATACAACCTTTTTTTTTTTTTTGGTAGACTGCACAACTTTTTGGGATGCAAATATTCCATGGCCATCCATGGAAGGTCTCAAGAATGCGAGTCCTGTTACAACCCAGCTGGGTCTTACAATCAAACAACCTCCAGGAAATGGCATAAAATATTTACTTAAAACAAAAGCAAACAAAACCTCCACAATTACAAAAATAATCCCACATGGTTATGTTTCCATGGTAATTCTGTTCACTGTACTAGAATTTTAAAAAAGACTATGATACAAATACTTTAGTTAGTTACATTTTAGAAGTGAACACATTCTACTAATCCGCATGG
The DNA here is from genome assembly GCF_011386835.1 of Chrysemys picta bellii. Classification (NCBI taxonomy): domain Eukaryota; kingdom Metazoa; phylum Chordata; order Testudines; family Emydidae; genus Chrysemys; species Chrysemys picta. The sequence goes on along the minus strand of NC_088807.1, from coordinate 809,980 downwards.
CTCACAGCTTTAATCTGCTAAGCAACACGTATGAACCACATTTCTCTGCCATCCAGTCTGTCACTACCCTTGTCCTGAATGCAGTACCGGGGAGATGCTCGGCTACTGCAAAGAGGGAGGACAAAAGGGTGGCGTGACAGATCAGCCACAGCTTCCCAAGGACATTTCAGACAATTCATTATTTCCCGAAAATGATTCCAATTGCATTTTGAAAGAAAGCTCTAAAACAAACTATTGGGGAAGTCAAACAAAATGCTGGTTATTACTGCACAAGGATACTTTGATTATTCATTTAAAATGCATCTTTGAGACTATATGTTACAGCACTGACCAGAACCAAAACGATTTATATACATGTTATATGGCTAAAGTGAGCACTAATGGAATAAAAAAAAAGTTACCAACACTGCGCGCTGTTATTCAATACACGGACGCAAGGTCAGTCCTTTAATACTACTGGCAGAACGGTGAAGCTGTGGGATCAAAGCCCTTAAAAACATCTTTCAGAGACCCAGCATCCTGCTGCTCAGTGTCGTGGGCAGGACTGTTCCCTGCAAAGGGGCTGCCTGACCCAGGCTTTGTGGTCTGCTTAACCATGCCATAGACGGAGGGCACCGGGAGGTTATGAACCCCTGGCTGAGGTGCGGTCTCCTGGGCAGGTGTGGAGGAGGCGGCGGGGGCAGTGGAGGAGGCCTTGGGACGCGGCCTGTTATAACTATTGTATCTGTCTGTGGCAAGCTCAGCGCTTGCCTTCTCGGCCTCGGGCTGATCCAGCGCGGACCTGCGCACAAACAGAGGCTCCTTGGCCTTGTTAGCGCTCTTGCTGGCCTCTGGGCCTTTCAAGGATGCATTCCCTTCGCTGGGAGACTCCCCGGCTTTGCCACCTGAACTCGGAGTCCTGGGGTCATACAGACTAATCCCACTGAGCACGCTGCTTTGGCTGCTGCCTTTGCTAAGTCCACCGGCTGTCAGCAGCCTGGGATCGTAGGGGGCAATGGTGGGAGCTGTCTCGCTGCTGGGCGTGGGAGCCGCTGTTGGCTGAGCTGGTTCCGCAGGTTTGGCAGCTCTGGCAGCGGCTGGCTCTGCCGGTTTCTGTAACCTGGGATCGGCTGATGCCTTGCGCATCCGAGGGTCGCTCGGCTTATCGCTCTGCCCAGGCCCTGGACTGCCAGACGCATTCACAGTCTTTAATATTCTTGACAACAGCTCGAAGTCAGGGATGTTGGTGCCAGAACCGGTGGCAGGCTCTGCTTGGGCTGCTGCCCCTCGTTGTCTGGGGTCAGAAAGGCCGGTGTTTTGGGGCCTGTTGAGTCGTGGGTCAAGGGCAGGGAGTGACTGGAGAGCAGCTGGGACGGGAACAAATTCTTGCTTTGGGACAGGCAGTGGAATCAGATCCTCTGGGCTCCACAGGACCATTCGGGCAAAGTTTGGCTTGTTTAGGATCACGTCTTTCTTGATGTGGCTGAACTGCTGCAGCTGAGACCTGGGGTCTCGCAGAGCGTGGGCTGGCAGTGCGTCTAAGGGGATATTGACCGGTTTGTCCCTTAGCGCTCTTTCCCCCTCCTCCTCCTCGGGAACCACGGCAGCCTTCTGATTGGCCGCAGTGCTGGAATGAGGCGCATCCGGTTTCAGGGCAGGCGTGGGAATGTGTCGTGCTAGTCTCGGGTCACTGGGCCCTGCGTCTCCAGTGCTAGATGGACTACAAGCATCGGCATTTCGAGACAGCCTGGGATCCCGCAGCACACGTGGATCCGCAGGCCGACTGCTCCCCGCTGGCTGGGCCTTCTGCAGGCGAGGGTCACTCACCCCTGAGGACGGGCCGATGCTGCCACTGATTTCTCCATGGGATGCCTGGGCATGAGGCCTGCTTGAACTTTGCTGCCTTAGCGTTTTCAGTATGGAAGTGACGCTACTTCCACCGTCATCCTCATCACTGGAGTACCAGTTGCCAGGATCACCTAGGAACAAGGAGACGAGAGTAAGCAAATACCACAGTGCGCGCCACCATAGCTAACCACACGGTAACTGGTTCTGTTAGGGTCTGCAGCAACTGGTCTCACACTAACAAGCAGCTCCCTCAACCCCCTGGCAGCTCACGACGCTGCAATGCTAGAAAGGGGGATCCACGAACATTTAGCAGCATCCAACCTCACCAAACTACATTAGCTTTGCGGGATCTTTCAGCCAGCTGCTCTTATTTCTGCAGCGCACTCTTGCCATTCTTCCTCTCACCTATTTCTTCCTTCATGACTTTCGGTGCTCACCCCCGGCCCTCCTTACGAAGAGAGTTTCTGAATCAGTGCTTGGGAGATTGATTGGGAAAAGACCCGAGTGCATGTTCTTCAGAAACCTCCAGTGCCCTTCGCTACAAAACCAAGATGGCCATCTCCCACGCGGGGCCCACGCTGGCACCAGGCGCTGTCTGTTGAGATCACAATCTCATAGCTCCTCTTTTTGTTTTAAGATTTGTCATTTGTAAAATAAAAGCACAAACCCCACTGCCAGCCTGAGCTGTCGAGTATGTTCAAAGAGGAGCTGGGGACGGAAGCAATGGGATGCAGAATGACATTCCCACAGGGCTGCCCATTTGGAAAACAGGGAGAATGTCTGTCCCCCAAGACATCTTAGCCCTGGGCAAAGACAGATCTGGGATAGCATTCGGTCTCTGTCACTGAGAGACCTGCAAGCATAGGAATGTTGCAAGCAGAGCATGGAAATGCAGATGTGCCAGTGCCCACAGCCCACATGGAGGGGGAAGGCAGCAACCAGAAATGGTGCCACTGGACTCTGGGAGGAAACAGGCCAAAGGCCTAAGCCAGGGGAGCAGGTTAGTCTGGTGTGGAGCCCCTGGGGGATAGGGTAGCTTGTGCAGGGGCATCCTTCATGGACACATCTTTGAACAAGTCCGGTGCTCTGCCACTTGCCTTCCTCATTCTCCCGCTCCTGCTTACTGCTCTCGGCCAGTCTCCGAGCCCTCTCCTCCTCTTCCTGTTGCTTCTGCTGGATTCTCAGGTACAGGGCTCTCTGGGCCGATGGCAGGAAGTCAGGGATGTTGGCTGATGGTTTGTGTAACCCTGGAGCCCCTCCTTCACACAAGGAGTCGGGTTCCAAGGACTGGTCAGGGAAAAGATGCTCTCCCAGCGGCTCGTCCATATCCTCATAATTCCCATAGTCCTCTGCCATGGAAGGAATAGGGCAAACGTTCACAATCACAGGACACTGACGTTATTTCTCATACAGCTCAATATAGCAGCCGACACTCAAGAAAGCAGTAAAGAGAGACTTATGCCCATGAAACCAGCCAACGTTCGAGTCTTGTCTGGTGCGAGTTCTGCCCAGCCACCCAGAGCAGCACGTTAAGTGCTCACAGGCAGCTAAAAGAGACCAGGCCAACATCGCATGTCCAGCCCTCCCTGCACAAGACCCACTCCTGTCATTCTTGATAAACAGAGACAACCCAGGGACAGCTAGTAAGAGGAACATACCTGGGTCACCCATCAAGCCAGGGTCCATGTCCAGGCCCTCTTGCTGTTGGTAGAAATTATCGTAGAAGCTTTGTGCAGGTGGGCCAGGAGGCATCATTCCGGAGTGTGGAGAATCGTCCGGGCCATATGGCATCATTGGGGGCCTGGGACCCATTGGAGGCCCAGGATTCATCCCAGGGCCCATAGGCATATCCGGGTGCATGTCGGGGTGCATATCTGGATGCATATCAGGATGCATGTCCGGGTGCATGTCGGGGTGCATGTCCGGGTGCATGTCCAGATGCATGTCAGGATGCATATCGGGGTGCATGTCAGGGTGCATATCCGGGTGCATGTCAGGATGCATATCCGGGTGCATGGGTCCTGGCATAGGCCCAGGTGGTCCACCAGGCCCAGGGAAGCGGGGAGGTGGTGGAACTGGGTGCCTGGAAGAGAACAGAGGGAAATTTAACTTTTCAAATGCAAACTTGAGATCAGTCTCATTCCCCTACAAAGAGCAGGGCTTGCAGCAGTGTCCCCATCAGAACTGGAAGGACAGGCACGGTGCTGCAGGGAATGCCCATTGCTGCACGCTCTGCTTCCTGCAGGAATAGACCATGTTGTTTTAATGCACCCACCGGCAGGAGCTGCCAGAAAAGCCTCATTTCCACACAAAAGGCGCCTATTCCACCTCTCTCAACTTCAGCAGCCAGCTCTTTACTGTCGAGTTTCAGTAGCAGCAGGACTGCGTCCCCAGCCCTTCTGTACACTGCTATGAAATGGCAGCAGGATGTTGAATTCACACTGTGCAACCCCCTCCTGCCTAGACCACCATGCCATGGCACAGAGGTCTCTGGGCGAGGAAGACAGGCTAACCTTGTAGCAAACCAGATGTCAGGAGCAGAACCTTGGCTGGCCTATTTCCGAGCCTACTCCACAGAGAGAGAACAGGAAATACATAATATTCAGATTACACGGTCTCAGTGACTGCACTAAGGGGTCAGTACCACCCCGTGTGCAGTGAAACAACACACAGGTTCCTAAACACCCTGTACCGCGTCTAAAGGATCCACAGAGCTTCCGAGACGCATGTAGGGAGAATTTTACTACTATGCAAACAACACAAAGAAATTCCATATATTAGCTACATTAAATAACTAGGCTACAAGTGGGAATGTTTTGCTTGTGACTGAGAGAGGCTGTGGATGAATTTCATCCTGTAAAATTACTTTAAGACCCTCAGAGAGAAGGGTATGAATAATGACCTCTCAACGGCACACATAACCCCCCCTTCCTATTCTTGACTCTCCCACTGAGCGTTATTCCTTTAGTGCATCCGTAAGTAGTTGGAAGGGAGGGTCATGCTTACCGCACGCCTAGTTTCTCCGCCAGCTGCCCAGTGGGCCGTACCACAATCTCAAACAGAGATGGGATCTTCTTATACATGTCCTGCTGCTGCTGAAGCTGCTGTGGTGAGAGAGGCTCATGCGGCGGTGGTGGCAGCTGGGGTGGCCCTGGCGGTGGAAGGGGGGGAGGCGGAGGAGGCGGGGGTCCTCCAGGAATTGGCCTGCCGTTGGGAGACGTTGGAGCTGGCGGGCCAGGAGGGCGAGGGGGTGTGGGCAGCAGGCCCACTCCAGGTGGAGGTTTCGGTAATGGATTGATGCCCTGTTTCTTTAGCTCTTCAACTTCCTTCTCATCTTCTGCACCTGCTTCTGCATCATCAGCCAGCATCTGAGGGAGAGAGAGAAATGAGAGGCAGTTAAAAGCAACGCCCTAAACAGCCCATGTTGGTATGAGTTTGCCAGGTCTCGGCGCGGCTGGTCAGACCACGGCCTGGGCCCGTGTTTCTCCAGCGCTGAGGTTGCATATGAGAGTCTGCCAGCAGAAGCTTGTCTCCTACTGTTCTAGCAAGCTGAAAGTGTCCCAAATGATGGGGCTTCTGCTCTGCAGAGTCAGACCAGGCTCCCTGCGCTTCCCTTTTCAGAACTCAATCTCGGGACTCCAAATGACACCCTTGTTACCCCATCTTACAAACTCCTCTTTCCTTGCTGTGAAAGTCTCACATGGGCAGCAAAATCAGCCAAGGCAAGAGAGCCACTCGGAAAGGAACCCACATTAACATTCCCTTTTACCTTGTCCAGCAGCTCCCGTGTTTCGTCTGTGAGCGGCTCATGGGAAAACATGCAGTCGTCCCCATTGATACAGTTCCCAGTGGTGTGGAACAGTTTACAAGGAAAATCTCGTACAAAGTGTTAAGGAAAATAAAACTCCTTTGAGTAATTAATAAAAAATCTGTCAATGGACAGACAGGTTATTTTTAACAACGCTGCACCAATGGTACATTCTTACTAAGCACGTGAAATCTCTGCAGTCCCAACACTGAAAATAAAACACAACTGCCCCACACCCCACATTTTCCTTTTCTAAAACTCCTGCAAACCCCCTGCTCTGTGCAGCTCTGTGGCCTAAAGACCCCATTCCCTTGTGCTTACTCCATACTGTATTGTTCCCAAGCTGAGCCTGCCTTCACCAACATGAAGCCGCTCGTGTCCCTGCAGCTGTCACACACTGTTAAAAGCCTACACATCTTAAGGTATACGTCTTCCACACTCCCATGGCTAGTCCTAGCCTCCCTCCCCCTGGGGAAACATTAGTGCAGGTCTTCATCATGGGACCCTTCCCTTCCTTTCTGACACACTCCGGTGAGCAGTGAAATAATGAACATGCCATCGCTGGCATCTGAGTCAGCACCCACTGAAATGAATGGGGCTGTTCACACCTTAGCATTCAGGCTCTCTGCAGGCTCAGGCAGGCATAGGTTACGCTCAAGGTAGTCTCTCCCCTCGTTATTGTTTCAGGCTCTCTGCAAACTTAGGCAGACGTCTCTGCATCAGTTAACTCAGATCACAACGTGAAGGATTTGTCTGCAATTCTAACAGCTAGAGATTGACTTATTTTAAAACGAAAGCTGAGACTGAAGAACAAATGAGAGGTCTGTCTACACGTTCAGCTAGCCCTTCACGGCCCCCTCCCACAAGTGGGTGCACCCCACATTCTGGGAACCAATATCAAACAGGCACTTGCCTGTAGATCGTAAGCTGCTTAGTGCAGGGACCTAACTCTTCTGGCCCATTTTTCCCTGTTGCACAGGGCTGCACACGACTGACTTAGCCACTGATCTCCGTGGTGACTGGGAACACAGCGAACAAGAGGAAAGGATATCATGCATGTAAGGGCAATTCTCCGCCCTCGCACAGTAACCAGTGATGTAAAACTTGCACAGTTCCCGCTTCTTTGGTAGCTCGATGTCATGGCTGAAATTGCAATGCTCCCCCTGTATAGAAAAAGTACAACACCCGCACTGTTAATGAAACAATAAAGCACACACAATAACAGGGGGCAGCAAACACCTATAAGGCACTTGTTATGGAACTGATTCTCTGCTGGGGTTCTGGCCCTGAAATCCTTGAAAACCGGGCTCTGTGTACCACGGTTATCTTGTGTTTTTAAAATCGGAGAATCAGGAAGTAGAAAGTAAAGCAAGTGTTTGTCTCACATTGGTGTTTGCACGCTTGATTTTCCTTACACTCGGTGTAACACTCCTAGCACTCAGCATGTTATCACTTTCAATATGTATTCTAGACTCTATGTTCTAGACCACGTACGTCTCAGTCTATATCTTGTACAGATCTGGATGCATTTTAGGTACTACAGAAATGCTTAGCAGTAAAGTCAAGGCCACCATTAATTATCTCCTTACCCAGGTACACCTGCCTTCCACAAAGTATTTGCAGATAACTTTTCCTTTTTTATCCGACTGCTGGTGGGGTTTATCATGGTCATTCCGCCTGTAATTTCCACCTCCTCCTCCGTCCTGCAGGAATTGTAAGGGTGTAGTTAACAAGCACGAAAAGGCAAACCCTAGCCATGGAAAGAAATTAACCTACAATAACCTCCCTACAATATGCATTTCAAAGTGCACATGAAGGTCTTGCATGAAGGAAGCATATGACTTGCAGCCTGACCGACTGTAGCTAGATGGAGACAGATTTCAACTTGGTTTGTCAATCAATCCATCAGAATCTGAAAAATCCATCCTGCCTAGAAAAGGGATTATTGTCATGAAGCCTGGGCCGGTCCCATTTTTACACTGCTGGGAAATACACAAATATGAAGTCTAGACTTTGGGCTCATTTCAAGGTATTTCAGAGATCATCTTTTTTGGTGGGTGGGGAATGGGGGTCATTTTTCTGACTGTAAGGTCAGGGCATACACTTGGTGACATGAACCCTAATGAGGGCTCCCCGAGATGCCTCCCTCTTTTTAGCATTACTTGGTGCCAGTCAAACAGTGCCTGAGAGCACTTCTCACCCCAGACAAAAACAGGCAGAGGAGCCCCTTGATAGAAGGGAGAAAATCGATGCCCGGGGTTCAAAAATTGGGCTGCTTGGAAGCTTGACTGCCAAGCACAGGAGTACGTGACCGATCAGCAGCCTCCTGCCGTTGAAGTGCAGCTTGGATGAGAAAAGTGACTCGATAAAAGGAGCCCTGTCCTCATGGCAGGTCTGCTCTCCGTGCCGGTTCAGTGTCACTTTACTGAGCAAGATCAACAGTTACTGGCTTTACGCCTAGCAGCCCTGCAGAGCCAAACCCGGTGGGAAAAGGAGCTGGGGTGTGCTCTGCTCTGTGCTTCATCATCAGGACTGTTCATTATTTCCCAAGTTCTGTACTCCAATAGGGTTGCAAAAGCCCGAGGGCTGGATCTTTACTCTCAGCGACGATGAATGAGATAGGAGGAGGTCAACTTGTGGCTCTCAGCCTAGGGCAGTAAGCAGCGCTGGCAGGCAGAAAAAGCCATCTTTATGTGCAAACTGACCAAGTTTGTTCTGGGTGCAGAGAGCCCTGGGCAGGCTCAGAAAGTTCCATATTTCAGAATTCAATACATCCAAGTGAAATTATTTCTGGGGAAGCCTGTCTGGTATGTTGGGGAGAAACCCCCTGGGCATCTTTCCACAGGTGACCCAAGTGCAGCAAGACCCCCAAGGAGACAAAGCAGAGCTGCTTACCCCCATGTCTTCATCATAGTAATCGTCATCCTCGTTCATTCCGCCACCTTTCCCCATTCCACTTCTGCTCCCACCTCTTCCTCTTCCCCTGCCCATCCCTTTGCTTCCTCTCCCTCTGGGGCCACGCCCACGCCCCCGATTTAAACCTGAAATAGAGTAAAACAACATCATTATTTATACTTTTCCCCTCAAATAAAAGCTGACCATTATGATACCAGTGGCTGGCTCTACTCTCCGGATTGCGCAGAGCCCACGAGCACCATCTAATTCACTCGGCTCTGTGCTGTCACGTACCTCGCCCTCTGCCCTCTTTGCTCCTCCGGTACTGGTTGAGCTCTTTCGAATAGTCGTCGTACTCCTCGTCACCCATTGGCTCTTCATTGTCACCATACTGCAATTCAGAAAGAACAGAGCGCTCAGGGCACCGGACTCTTGGCCCAAAACTGATGCTCACCCCGTCACTTGTAATTCAAGAAAGGAAAGTTCTCCCCTTAACGCTCCCCATCTCTGGAGGACTCGGATACAGCTCAGTAACGGGCCTTACTTCCATTTCTTCCTCATACATCTCCTCCTCCTCTTCCGGATGTTCGCCTCTCCCTCTCCCACGGCCTCCTCGGCCCATGCCTCGCCCTCTCATTCCACCTCTGCCTCCACGCCCTCGGTATCCTCGGCCTCGGCCTCGACTGCCTGTAAAGCAAGCAAACAAGCGTCAATCTGCTACCACAGTACTTGAACACTCAGACAGCCGCGTGGCTAAATGCCTGACAACTGGCTGTCTTTGGAGCAGGTACCAAGTCAGTTCACAGGAGTAACATGTTGTCTCTCATTTCCAGAGGACAATCAGATCAGCTTATGACAGCAAACGATCTCTTAGTTACTGCTGGTGAGATCAATGAGTTTGCGAGGGCGTGCTGGGGCTTTTTAAGCCTACTAATACAACACAGGGTCACTTTCTTAAGGAACACAAACGTAAGTGCATACCTAATTGAAAGGAAAGTCAATGGCATTCCAGTAAGGGTTACCCATCACATTTAAATAGTGAGGAATATGGCAAAGACAATACACGCTGGGTACAATATCTGTACCATGCTTCTGCTTCAGGCTCTATCAACCTGTAACCAGAATCCATCAATCTGTGGTACTTACCTGCCCCCCATTACCACAGTATCTGAGCGCATCACAATCTCTAATGTATTTATCCTCACCACAGCACTATGAGGGAGGGCAGGGCTACTCTCCCCACATTACAGACAGGAAAACAGAGCTTCAGAGAGACACGGTAACCTGCCCAAGGTCCCACAAGAGCTCTGTGGAAAAGCAGGGAACTGAACTCAGATCCTCCAAGCCCCAGGTTATCACCTCTACTACTCAGCGATCCTTCTAACAGAATGTATCTATATATGTATATATTACATACCTGGTTAGTGAAGACATCAAAACACTTGCCTCCTCCTTATAAGAGCAGGTTCTGTGTATTTTAGACTTTTGATAGAATAAATCTTGGTGCTATTTGGCTTTCAGTGGGTTAATGCTTCTTAATATTCTGAAGCAATTACTCTTAAAGTGGCTAAGACGTAAACATTTCAAAGCAGCCATTGTGAATGCAGGGCAATTACCGCACATAAAGTTTCATCCTTCCTGCAGGATCAGCAACATGCTACGCTTCAGAGTTTACTCTGAATAGACTTTAACAGGAGGAAATCGGACTTGCCACGTTATTCTGACTTTGTTTTCTTTGCACATAAAGGACACACTATTTTTTTCTACCTCACCTGTATTTTTAAATCTATCTAGACATGAGAGAAAGAACGTGCCTTTAAATATAAAGCTACAAAACTGGGATCTGGCCCTTGCCCTGGGCAGAATAAAAGATGTCAAGAAATGGCTGTCTCTGGGTCTCGCTATGCAGCACCAATGAGTTATTTAGGCCCTGACATTGCAACTGAAGCAGACCTCTGCTGTGCCAGGGGCTCAGAGCGGGCACAGCATTCCACCTGCATCAACCTTCATAAGCAAACTGTTGTAACATGTTGATTAGAAAAGTGGCTTGGCCTGGGAAGCGTGTTGGCAACGGCAGCCATACCTCGCCCCCGATGTGTCCCCTCCTTAGCTCGCCGGTACTGGTTCAGCTCTTTTGTGAAGTCGTCATACTCTTCTTTCCCCATGTCTTCATCTTCATCCCCCTCGTATTCGCCATAGGCCTCATTCTCGTAATCCTCATACATGCTGTAATTCTTGCTCTCCATTTTGGAGTAGCTCTTCTTTGGCAAGGGGGCACTGTGAGAGGACTGATACTGCTGGTGAGACTGAAGAAAGTAGACAGACAGGAAGGGTTAACAATGAAGCAAAGATCAATCTGAAACAGCATGGTGATGGCTGACGCACAGCAGGTCCCTGGGGCATGCCCTCTTTCCAGACTAGCCAAGGAACTGTGGAAGTAGAGCAGTCTTTATCCCCAAACCTGCAAAGCCGCAGCCCCCTCATGGTTTCATGTACTACCCACCATGCATCCCTTCCCTGGCAGCTTTCTCCCAGGGCCTTCAGAACTCTGCAGAGACAGACAAGCTCCTCATCAAGATTGTGCGGTTAGAAGGGGTGTAATGGAGCCATCAGTCAGAACTAGAAAGGTGAACTCATGTCATCTCCCCTGCATGCAGCAAGACAGGTCTCTATGTGCAAAGCCTGCAGCATTTCCAACCCAGTGCAAGAGAGAGCAGCTTTTTCCACAACTGGTTGATCGCAGATACTTACAAGAGGGTAAGGAGGGCTGTATTCCCGGTACTTTCTGTGCCCCTTCTCACTGGGGCTGAAATCAGAGTCCTCGCTGTAGTCAGAGAAGTCTTCACTGGAAGATGCATGGCGCTGCAAGGCATGGCAAACATATTGCATGATTTTAGTACAGAGGCTCTTACGCTCTAAGCTTGAATTCCAACTCTGTGGCCAGGCATCTGGACTGCCACACACAATATAAACGAGTCTTTCTGAAGGTAACTCAGATTCTGGCTTGCAAAAATCTTGACAGTGTTCCTTGAATTGAACATTTATGATACAAAAGACTTCTAGTGTATTTCAAACTTCACTATAGATTCCGTCCGAATTGGGAACGTTACCAGTTTGTTTCATCAGATTCTAATGAAAGCAATTCATATCACACTGTCTGTTAGCTTGAGGGTCTCATAAACATCTTTGACTTTACAAGCCAGATATTTTAATTTACCATATACTAGTCTTCTTGCAAGCACAGGTGTTCACCAAAAAAAAAAAATTAGTTTCCCAAATGAAACTGTTTTTCCTTTCCATTCTACCCACAGATATATGCAAACACAGAAAAAGAAGAGAGATTCCTTACTAGGGTATCTTCTACCTCCCCACCGTTTGTTTACTTGTTACCTCTTGCTGGATTATGTCTAATTTAAACAGTAAGCTCATATTTCTTTGTAAGTGAGGTACAATGCACTACATGGTGCCATAAGGATGGGCTACGTCCATATGGCAAGGCCTAAGGCAGGGAGATACTAGGCCTAGGATACTACAGTTAATATGTTCTCTACAACAGTGGTTCTCAACCAGGAGTCCGGGGTCCCCTGAGGGCCCACGAGCAGGTTTCAGGGGGTCTGTCACACAGGGCCAGCATCCGACTCACTGGGACCCTGGGCAGAAAGCTGAAGCCCCACTGCATGGAGCTGAAACCTGAGGCCCTGGGTTGAAGCCGAAGCCCGAGCAGTTTAGCTTAATGGGGCTCCCTGTGGCATGAGGCTCCACGCAATTGCCATTTGCTACCTCCTAACGCTGGCCCTGACTTTTATATGCAGAAAAGCAGTTGTTGTGACAGAGGTGGGCTGTGGAGGTTTTACAGCATTGGGAGGGAGGGGGGGGTGTTTGAGAAACCCAGCTCTACAAGGTAAGTATGTAAATTGTAGCCATTGGAATCACTAGATATGTAGCCTCTTGGAGGAGTGGAGTTGGGATCCCTATTATCATACTTGGCAGGAATAAGAGGACCCTGGAGGTTTGTTTACTCACTTTGTGCTTGGATTTCCTTTTCTTTTTTGCTCTTCTTTTCTCTTTCTCTCTCTCTCTCTCTTTCCTCCTCTTGCGCTTCATCCGCCGATGAGCCTTTTCTTCATCCGAGTCGCTTCTGTGCTTCTCTCCCTTCTCTTTCCGGCCCCTCTCATGGGACTCAGAGGCATTCTGGGGCTCCTCTCCCCCATCGTCCTCCAGCTCGCCTTCTTCCAGCTCCCCATCCTCCCTGCAAAGCAAACACTCACATTGGCATTTCACTCCTGACAAAATCACTCAAGGCACTCAAGCCAGCTGGACATCTTGGGGTTTCCTAAATCTAAAGGTAACACTAGTCCCAAATACCTTGGTTTGAGACATCTGTCACATTTGACTTTATCAATCCGTCTCACTGGAACATACAAATAGAGCCTATTCAAATCTCGCTCACTCTCTCTCTCTCACACACACACACGCCTCAGACCAAAGTTCCCAGTTAAATAAAGACAAGAGAGCTCTGCTATTTAACTGATTACATCTATGCACATTTTAAAAAAATGAAAGCCTATACAATAATTCTACTGAACAACATACGATAGCAGAGACTGCAAAATTACAGCTTCAAATCCTAGAGAACATTATCACAAATTCAATCAGCCTTAGAATTAAAGTCAATATACAACAAACCATGTGGTCCTACAAAAGATAAAAATAAAACAAATTATCCCAGAAACCCCATTATTCCTATTGTCTATCCTAATTATTATAGGAAATCCGGCAAATCATGTACTGAAGAAGCATGCAGCTCCTCTTCCAGGGGTTTTAGACAGGCCACTTCTTCTTATCTAAAAAACATGTGGGTGTGTAAATTTAAATAAATAAACAAACATTTGGTTTCATCTATAATTATCTGGCCTTTTGCCTGGAAAGAATAGCTGTTTGAGTCCTCATTTCCAAGTGAGAATGCTGCCTTAAGAAAATTTAATTTGTCTCTTAATTTTGGATTGGTGAGACAAATCTGGAAACACAGGCACTGCTGCTTCCTGATCTTTACATCACATTAGCAACAGAGGGTCCTGTGGCACCTTTAAGACTAACAGAAGTATTGGAGCATAAGCTTTCGGGGGTGAATGCCCACTTCATCAGATGCAAGTAATGGAAATTTCCAGAGGCAGGTATAAATCAGTGTGGAGATAACGAGGTTAGTTCAATCAGGGAGGGTGAGGTGCTCTGCTAGCAGTTGAGGTGTGAACACCAAGGGAGGAGAAACTGCTTCTGTGGTTGGATAGCCATTCACAGTCTTTGTTTAATCCTGATCTGATGGTGTCAAATTTGCAAATGAACTGGAGCTCAGCAGTTTCTCTTTGGAGTCTGGTCCTGAAGGTTTTTTGCTATAAGATGGCTACCTTTACATCTGCTATTGTGTGGCCAGGGAGGTTGAAGTGTTCTCCTACAGGTTTTTGTATATTGCCGTTCCTGATATCTGACTTGTGTCCATTTATCCTTTTACGTAGTGACTGTCCAGTTTGGCCAATGTACATAGCAGAGGGGCATTGCTGGCACATGATGGCATATATAACATTGGTGGACGTGCAGGTGAATGAGCCGGTAATGTTGTAGCTGATCTGGTTAGGTCCTGTGATGGTGTTGCTGGTGTAGATATGTGGGCAGAATTGGCATCGAGGTTTGTTGCATGGGTTGGTTCCTGAGTTAGAGTTAGAGTTGTTATGGTGTGGTGCATGGTTACTGGTGAGAATATGCTTAAGATTGGTGGGTTGTCTGTGGGCGAGGACTGGCCTGCCTCCCAAGGTCTGTGAAAGTGAGGGATCATTGTCCAGGATGGGTTGTAGATCACTGATGATGCGTTGGAGAGGTTTAAGCTGAGGACTGTAGGTGATGGCCAGTGGAGTTCTGTTGGTTTCTTTTCTGGGCCTGTCTTGTAGCAGGAGGCTCCTGGGTACACGTCTGGCTCTGTTGATTTGTTTCTTTATTTCCTTGCGTGGGTATCGTAGTTTTGAGAATGCTTGGTGAAGATCTTGTAGGTGTTGGTAGATACTTGACACCACATTAGGGTTCACACATAACTATGGTCATCATGAGATCAAATAAAACAAACCAAGATCTGAAATATCCTCAGAGGATTTTCCAGTCACATTCAGTTTAAGAATTACTGGGGTTTGGTTAAGTGAAGCTTTCTCCAAGCTCACAATAAATCAAATTTACAACTCAAGTAAGGGTGCAAACAGTACTTGAATTCTCTTTTTATACTGCTCACCCCTTCCTGAATCCTACAAATTCTCACATTCTTAATCTTGCTCTAATTTTTCATCTCTTCTATGCTCTGACTAGAGCAGTACATACTTATCACTGTTCAATTCTTTATTTAAAATGATGATTTTGAGTACGATGAATGGATGGAATTTTATCCCTGAGTTTGGAGAACAGGGTGTATATGCCACCAATTTAAGGGTAACCCTTTCCTCAAATGCCTTAGTAGCATGCAGTACCGCAGTGAAGGGAAACTTCCGAGGGAGGTTCCCCTTCTAACTCATCCCTTGTTGGGAACTCTATATGGGGTACTGGGTACAGAGGCAATGCTGTCCCTTAAGTAGCTATCAGCATGTCTGCTTTCACAGGGATCTTTCTATGTTGTCTTCATTGTTATTTATTTGGCAGACGTGCCCAAGATTAGCTTGGTGCTGTGCAGACATCTTGGAAGGCACTGTCCACCCCAGCGAGCATACAGTCTAAAACCCATTACAAGCTCTCCCGCTCCTTTTCTGTTTAAGGCAAAGAACCACAATAATGGTGCCGTTACTACTTTTCAGTGGCAAGAATTCAAACAGAAACAGCATTTATGACAATAATCTTTGGCCCCTCTACAAAAACATCTCCTATTAATTTCACTGCTGTTGAAAGATGCTAAGATGGACAGCCCTAGAAACTGAAACCGAAACAGTGCCTTTAGCTGCAGATCAGATACAGCAGCAATGGTACAAAGGTCCACTCTCTACACGGCCCTCTGCTACTGTGTCTCACCCCTTCCACGGAGAGACGAGCTCTGGGGAAAGAAGGGACTTCAGTCATTCGACCTCCCTGCTGAAACTCTGCCACCAAGGGACCCGGTCTGTTTGTGGTTTTGGGGAATGATTTATCTGGATTTTACAAATGGTAAAAGGGCATCCCCCCACCCCCTTCCAGGACTCTGGATGCCCTTGGTAATCTCAACATTACATAAATGAACAGAGTAATCAATACCACCAGATTAAATCAAATAACCCACTGGTCATGTAAATAGAAATTAATCGACCCCCATGCCAGAGTCCCCTGTCACCACAAGCCCTGCTCAACACCACTCTCCCCGCAAGGCCAGAGAGGACAGACAGTAGGGTGACCAAATTTACCAAAGGGAAAATGAGACACCGCACGGGGCGGGGCTGGCCCGAGCCCTCTCCCCACCCCAGCACGGGACTGGCCTGAGTACCTCTTCCCCGCACAGGGATAGCCTGAGCTGCTCGCCCAAGTCCCCTCCCTAGGCCCCCCCCCCAATGAGGCTGGGGTCGCTGGTCTGCCCTCCCCCCCCCCCCCCCACGTGAGGTTGGGTTTGCTGGAACCCTGCCTGCCCCTGCACAATCCATGCCCCCCTGCAAGGGGCTGGCATCTCTGCTCATTCCCCCGCATGTTCCTCCCCACAGCACGCCACCTTTTTGACGAAAGCGGGCATCTGTCCAGTTTTCTCTTGCCAACTGATCAAGTCGGTAAAAGCAAACGGGACAAATGCCCACTTTTGCCAAAAAAGTCGGGCCGGCCGGGATAAGGTTTAAAAAAGGGACTGTTCTGGCCAAACGGGATTTATGGTCACCCTAACAAACAGACACTGTGATACACCGGTAGGTTAACAGGGACCTGGGGAGGATGCGAGTTCCAACGTCCCAGGGCCTTAATAAAAAACAATCTGGCAACAAACCCCTCTAGCCTATACTGATGGGACCCCAGCTCAGGTGCCTCCTTTGACTGCAGCTAGGACAGTGTCATGGGGCAGAGGCATTTCTTAGACAGGGAGATCCCAGACTATTTACAGCCATATAAGTCAAAACCAACATCTTAAAATCCATCCAGAATTCAGCATGCAGCTAGGGCAGGTCATGCATGACAGGTCTAATGTGCTCACAGAAATAAACACTGATTAACAAGCAAGCCGACAAATTCTGCACCAGCTGCAGTTTCCAAACAGATTTAAGAAGGATCCGCATGTAGAGCACATGTCGGTATCTAATTTCAAAGGCAGAGATGACAGTGGCAGAGTCTACATCTGAAAGGAACGGGAACAACTTCCTAGCTGCCAAAGCGGCTGTAGCTGCTACCTGCTCTTCTAGCAGCAGGTAGGAATCTCATTAGACACCACCATCCCCAGGTCAGGAACCAGGTCAACCACAGGCAGTCGCACACCTTGAAGGGACAGAAATAATCCCTGCAATCTTCTCTGGTAAACTCACCAATCCGACCAACATCACCACAGTTTTATCTGGTTGAGTCTCGGCCAGCTAGCCCTCAGTCACACCCCAATGTATCCCGGACAGTGAGCAATGCAGTTAACACTTCTGAAGTTATTTTGAACGGACTAAGGCCCTGCAACTCATTACACAAACAGCTGAACAGACATTAGAAGACAAAATTTGGTCATCATCCGCTTGGACTGGATGGAAACCAGCTCTAGCCCCTTAGAGATCAAACACTCCAGATCCCACCATTGCCAATTTTCCTGAGACATCCATTCCCACTATAATCCAAAATTCCAAACCTGTTTTAGTTGGTATTTGCAACACCTGAATAACAGATTTGTTCAATCCAAGATCAGGCTTGCTGCAGGACTACCTGTTCCTGCAAGCATGTGGAATTTTGAAAGGCAAGCACCAGTTGAATAAACTTCAACTAGTCACTGAAAGTACTCAGTGCCCATCCAAGGTCCATGTTCCACACTTCCAAATGGCACAAAGTGAGAGTGCCTGGAACAATACCTGGTGAATTCAGACCCTATACACATTTCTGACAGAGTCAAATAATAAATGTATAAAGCCAATGAGAAAAAAAAGGTTAAATAACTGTGATTTCCCCTTCCAGTAGCCATTTCCCTTTGTCCCCACAACAATTACCTCAGACACTCCAGAATCTCAAAATCATGGTTCAATACAATACCAGGTGCCTGACAACCCTTTCTCCATCCCCCAACAAATTATGCTTAGCTACTAGTTCAAAACAAAAGCCCCTCTAAGGTCACCAAATCTCAGCAAGTTATGATTTCCAAGGAAACACTTCCAAAGTCTAACGCACACATGACAAATCGAAAACATACGAGACACTAGGAGTACACATAACATGAAAGATTTTCCTCCCTTTAGAGCAGTCAGAGAGAAGGCAAGAATCCCTGAGTTCTAACATTATATTTGCCTTGGGAGTGGCTAGTTGGTTTTCATCTTCCTCTGTAGCACTGAGAAGGCACTATGTTAGGATCAGCCAGGAGAATCCTCCATGACTGATTCTCTGCAATCACAAAGGACCCAGGACACTGGTGAATCTGACTCCTTCTAGAAAATAGGAAAATCAACTCTGGACTAGATGAACCAACATTTTTCATGGAGTTGGAGCTAATTTAAAATGTCAGCTTCACAAAGGAAAAAAAACTGTGTTTAAACTTTTATACTAGCATCCCAGAAACAATGGAAACCCCATTATTTCAGACATTTACAATCAGATGGGAGAATGACGTAGACAAAAAAATACTAACAGGAACAATCATGCACTGGCCACAAAGGACTGGCCTTCAAGAGACTCAGGGTATATCTACACTAGAAATGTACCAATGTAGTGTAGACCCTTACTAAAGTGCCATAGTAAATCCATCTTATCAATAGGTGGTAACTAGATTGACAGAATTCTTCCATCAACCTAGCAGTGTCCAGTGTGTAGCTGGATATAGTACCAACTCCTCCCCCTCCCCCCCCGCCGCGCAGACTATGTTGTGAGAAGAAACAAGCCGGGCAGGCTATTTAGAGTATTAATATTCTCCTATGGCAACTGCTGATGAGCCACTATTTTAAAGGCCTGCTGTGGTATGGTAAATTCATTCAACGACGTATGTTTTGGCATGCATGCTATTATCCACGGGGAAAAAAGACTATTCCCATTAGCACTGCTCTGCTTAAATCAGCATTACCTTCCCCGAAGCACCTGCCAACTGGGCATTGCAAGACTGCTCTTAATTTCCTACCTTCCCTGTTGGCTTTAAATAGGAACAAGTGCTCCCGTCAATATCAGGTTGCAATCACCCTAATTGCAATTCCCAGCAGTCAGAACAACTGTCATTTTTGTTGAGTAAAGTACACAGTTCTTCAGCTCTGCTTTGAATTACTCTGGCCTATGTACAGTTTGGAGAAAGGAATTTATCAGCCTGTTCTATCAAGGCATTTGTGAAGAACAAGAGGACAATCTGGAAGTAAGCGTAAAAGCCTGTGGCTACTGCGAGGCAATTTGTGAAACAGTTGCTGGGACTCTAAACAGAACTAATTCTGGTGATACAAGTTACTTCATCATTGTACAAATCTTCCATAGAATAAGAGAGAGTCTAATACATCGCTTTTATACAAATGTTTAGATACCAAGCAAAATCTTGGGAGAAATGGCACAGCGTAGCACCCACCATGGGGCAAGGAGCCATATATTCCTGAATTCCTTAACTCAGGTTCTGCCACCGACTCATTTTAGTAGCTTTGGTCCCATTATTTAATCTCTCAATCTCAATTTCCCAGTCTGTAAAATGGAGATTATAATACCTACCTCAGAGCGAGCGTGTGAGGGTTAATTCATTAGTGTTTGGGAAAGTACTTTGAGCTCTTTGGACAGAAGGACTCTAGAGGGCTTAATATTATTTCATCATTAACTTTGGTTTTGGGTTTTCACACAAACAAAATAGAAAATAACACCAGAATCTGAAATCTGGCAAATTATAGTGGCATCTGAAAGTTAGGGTGAGTAAAACTATGAATTAAAAAGTTTGAATAAAAATGATTATAAAGTGACAAGGCTGTGCCAATTTCATAAGCGAGCTCACCATTTGCATTCACTGTGGTTATACAGTAAAGAAGCCAAGTTGGTAAAGTGGCTAACGTATTTGTAGAGAAGAATGCTGACTGTGGGAAAATCCTTAGCTAAGTGTGTACCCATCTTGTGGCCTTCCTATAGCCCCTTCACACTTTTTCTATTAAGGGCCGTCTCCAGTACAGAGCACGCTGCTATCTTAGCAGAATGCTGAACTTTATCTATGGCACTACATCTATGACATCACAATCATAGTAATGACCTAAACACAGTACTGTGAACCAGCTGCCATCTCAAGCAGACACGGTGTCATAAAGGTGAACTCTCTCATAGGACAGCAGCAGAGAAAACAAAATTATTATTCACACCAGCATAAATCCGAAAAAAATAGGGAAAAGTGTGGCCTTTTGGAAAACAATTTCAAGTTTTCTGTTTTCTTCTCTTTTAACCATTATATTGTAATCGATTCTAAAATGGGACACCAGGTGTTTAGAAAGATTTTTTAAAACATAGAAATAAGTAGCAAAAATAATACAGGGTTTTTATGTAAAAATAGGAAATTTGGTGTATGCTCAAGGTCTTTCACTACCACACACTGTTAGAATTTACAGAAATTAGAACGTCACATTTATCCAAACTATTTCAGAACTTTGATTGACATTTTTTCTGATGAACTGAAGTTGAACAGGTGTATATATGCACATATGGAATGTTAAGTCATCCATTGGGATTATGGGGATTAAAGCACTATAAAGCAATATTATGCACAAAAGAGAGGTAAGAAAGAATTTTGCTCAGAATAATCTTGCACTTGTGAGCTTAATAAATCCCCTGCCCTTAAATATTAATTTTTTGCCCTCTGTTTTCTTTTAACAATAACATCTGTTTCATGTGAATACAGGAAACAACCACAATTTTTATGTAATAACAGCATTTCTACTGTGCAAAAGTATCTATTAAAAACAATTCAGGTGTTTTTTAAAAATAATTCAAAATGGCTTAGAAAAATTAAGGGCTAAATATTTACAAAGGTCTATTTCATATAACTAAACAATACTTGGTTGAACTTGGAAAAACTCATATGAAACTGAAAAATTATGAGAACATTTTGCACAGTGGGCATAACTGACGGCTGTAACTGAGATAGTTTACTGGTTATGTTAAAGATTTTATAATTATTTTCCTCATCACAGCTACAAAAGTTGGTCCAGAATAACATGCTCTCCCTCATCTGCCAACTTCATATGGAAACAAGTGGTTTTACTATCTATGGAAGCTGGAAAGGGAAGAGAAGGAAGTTTGTCTGACTCAAGGGAAAGAAAACATTGCTCTATAAACCCATCTGTTACAAAACATGGGAGCATCTTATTTACAGTTATAAAAAAACAGCTTTATCCAAAGTGTCAGTCACAGTGGAGGAGAATTAGGATGGTGATTAATATCTGGTCTGCCTGACTACTGCAGAAAACCTTCCTTTTTACAATAGTCGTTTGCACAACAGGTGCAGTTGAGCATGAAATCCCATGTACAGTGCGATCTGTTTTAGTGGAGTGGATCCACAGACTACAAAACCTGAACGTTAACATACAAAGAAAAATGGCTACAAGGTAACTGAGGTCAGCATAAAAGAACGCAAAAAATGTGGCGAAAATGCATCTTTTCAAAGCAATAGAAGGGGTGGCTCTGTTAGAAAATGAACCACAAACACAGGTTAACAGGAAGTTTACTGGACTGAAAAGCCTGCAAGATCTAATCTCACAATCATGAAATATTAACTTCTAATCTTGTGTGAATTTAAACAAAATATATGAAACCCTAGCTAGACTGTATAGCACATTTCCCTATTCTTGGGATAAATGTCTCTCTTCTACCTCAAGAAAGGTATGATCCGGAGGGTTTAAGATGAATTCTGTTTTCTATTAATAATCTGATTTTTTTACAGCACATTCCATAGGGGAGGAAAAAAACTACACAACAAAATCAGCAAAAAGAAGAAGAAAAGCTGAAAACTAGCAAGAAAGCCATTAAACTAGCTGAACATGCAGGAAATGAAGAAAACTTCATGTAGGAGTGGGAAGTTCTCAACTCTTCTAGTTGAGAACAAGTTTCCAGTCATGCAATGGTGCATCCATAGCATCTTTCTGAACAAGGTTTAAAAGGCTTTTTCCTGGTTTTGCAGTATGTACAGCAGGGTGGAGATCTTGTGTTGTTTTACGGTGTTTTGTGGCTCTTTTTAATGTAGGCAGTGGCACGCTATCTTAGGTTATTATTTGAGTTCTGTAAAGGACGTCAAAGGCCTGGATGGACAGGACATCTCTGCATTAAAGATGGGATTTTCAAAGGAACCTAAGAGAATTACATGTCTATCTCAATACGATTTGAAGTCCTACCTCCCTCAATACAAATATTGGTTAATTCACTAAAACCCTGAGAAACTCGGTACAATCCTGAAGCAAAAACAGAACTGGCCAGAACCTGCCTCTTTTCTGTTCCTTCAGAGTGTTGCCATCTTGGATTTTTACCTCAAGATGGTAACAGCGTGAATAAAGTCAACTGAGAAACCAGGAGAATATTCACTTTGCAAACTGGTGTGGCCTCAAGAATGCAGTGTATTGTGTTACCTACAGAACCATTCAGGTTGAAGCAGAAATTTCATCCCAAGTTGCTCAGCCTTTCTGCAAGCTACCTTCCATTCAATGCCTTTCTTCAATCTGGGATATCAACTGTGGGTTCTCCACAGGGAGTTCTACGAGACATTCCTCTCAACCCAAGGTAAAACACTAATGTCATTCCTGAACTGGGGTCTCGCTCACTGCCTCTCAGTTTGTAACCAAGTTACAAGTTACAAACTACAGCTTTTCTTTTCTATTTTGAAGGGACTTTTATACTGGGGAAAACTTTCACACACTGCTTTAAAACATAATCCAGCTCTCACTTGGCATGTTTTTGCCCTGATTGCTAACTACTGAAGTCACTGAGTTTAGACAGTTGGCTCCTTCCCACCCGTTACTCGATCCTGCAGTGAAGTAATAATGTTGTTTTGATATTCTAGACACTGCTACAGCACTAGATGATGTCACAAACCCAGGAGTATAACAAGGCTATTGAAAAGGACACTGTTCTGGGGTTTGGGATTTGCTTTAATCACTTCTCAACCAGTGCCATAAAGTACTGCTAGACTGAAGGACCAACACTAGTTTTTGCAAGGGCTGGTATCTTGTGAAGCAGTGGTTGAAAAATAAAATACCATATACCCAAGCTTTCAACTTTCCGAAGGGGTACACTCTTCACTTCTAGTCCATCAGGTCACAGGATACCAGGTGATAAGACTAAATCATTCCGAATACCATCTTGCTTCATCTATCTGCACTTCAATTCTCACTTGACATTATTAGTGGCTAATTCAAGAACTGCTAAAACTAGAAATCTTTGCCTTAAACCACCTGGAAGAAACCAAGTAATCAAAAATATTAACAAACATTTAGGCATGTGTTGAATTTACTACGAAAAGCAATTCCATTGATTTCCATGGGCCTACTCAAAGCAGTAAAGTTAAACCCATGCCTGTATGTGTGATTGGGGCCGGAGTCTTGAGTGCTGGATTACGATCATTACAGAACTGAAAATGCAGGATTGTAATCAGAAGAAAACGTTAAAAGATTGAGTGTCACTGCATTTACTCACATTTAAAAAACTCCAAAACTGGAATGTTCATTTTGTGAAATCTCTCAACAATTCCACAAAACTTGGCAGTTTAAGATTCTATTGCTTCTGATTTTACAACAATTCCTATTTCCATGAAGAAGTGGCACTACGTTAGCCCAATAAAGTGGAAATTAGTATAAGATTCTCCTCCACCAAATATCTAGTTTCTCAGCTGCATTTGGCCATTCTAGTTCCAATGACAGTGGATTCAGAAACTCCTGATGACATCAGTCAATAGTAGATTAAGACTCAAAAAGCCTTTCAGATGTTGCTTGGAAAATGATCTACTATGGAGGTATAAAAATTAACTTTTATTTAAATTTTGTGGAACAACTGAGAGGTTTAACATGAGGATTTTATAAAAAAATAATAATATGGCTTTTAACAAATTAGGAGAAATCCATACTGTCAGGTCCCACTCCTCATGAACTGCCAGAGCTAGAAACATCTTAGCCAGGTACTTAAACATTTTCCAGCTCTGACCCTGGCCCATTGATCAAAGAGACATTTCAATCCCTATGACTTCATAGCAAAAGTAAGCTGCCAGAGGTAGGATGTTAGGGAGAAAGGTCCCATTATAAAATACATTTAAAATAATAGCAAACGGAATAATACAAGTAAATTGCATTTTTTACACCCCCCCATTTTACTCAATTGTGAAAGTCCCCTTTACAATGCACCAACATTTGCAACAAAAATCCTCCACTAGTCTTCAACAATGGATTACGAGTGTTTGTGCTGTTTTATAATTGACGTTTTCTAACAAATGTATACAAGTTTCTAATTTTTTTTTTGCAGTGGAAGAAGAGTAAATAAGGGGGAAATGAAACACCACAATTCCTCATAAATATACTTGTGAGTGCTTTTAAGAAACTAATTTTGTCTTTTCCACATCAGAAAAACGTAAACTGGATGGAATACTCCAGGACAATATGTGTGGTTTTGTTCAATATGAAAGACAGAAGGAATGACGGAGGATTTTTTGGGGGGGTAGGGGGCAGTATATTGTACACTGAGGGGATACATGAGCTAATTTATTTCATGTAAGTATTGTGAGGAACAAACTTATATGAACTTTTCATAATACATTGGATAAACAAAGGGATCATGGAAACACAGGCAGAAGAGAAACTAGGACATTGTAAAACAGATTCCTATAAACGGTGTGCTTATACTGTACATCACTACTTGTCCTGCTTAAACTTCTCCAGGTATCAACTATAACACTCTAAAAGGGGATTGGGGCCGGGGGAGAGAATGTGTGATGACATTTGGGAAACAGTGATTTCTTTTGCCACAATTTTTTTTGCACACTTGTGAGTTGGTCACCAAATATTTTTAACAGGACAGTCTGCCTGCTTTCAACATAATGGAATGAGGATGGAGTTTGCAAACAAAGTAATGGATCCACATCCTGTTTCTAGATGGAACCAAGGGGTTTGAGCTAGCTGACCTTTCACTCTGGTACCCGTGCCGTTTAAACGTCACAGCAGACCTATTTTGGGAGAAAACTGTGTGCTTTTGTGACTTTTTTTAGTTCACATCTGTGGGGTGCATGAATCTAAAAGTCAAGTCAACACAAAGGGGCAGAATCCTGCTTGGTTTGTATACATACTGTATTAACTCATTCCTTACATGAAATGTATAAAAGGATGGTCTTCGGACTTTTTTTTTTGGTGGTGGGGAAAAGAAAGGAAAACGTATAATTGAATTATTCAATAAAAGAGAATACTTACCACCCCAACCCCTGCATCACATGAAATACAGAACTCCTTAGAGAGGAAGACACACTAATACATACAAGCAGCTCTCTGTACTACACAACTGCCTTCATAGGGGAGTGGGAAGGGGAGCATCTCTCTCTCTCTCTCACAAACATACATGATTAAGCTGTTTATTTTTGTGCACTGCATACAATAATCTCTGGCTCTACCTTTTCAAATGACAGCAAGTGCTAATACTAGCAAAGGGAACAGTTGCACTTATGTTTCTTTGGCAGGGGAAAGGTGTTTCACATACATCTCTGAGGATAAAAGGAGAGAGGGTTTTCCTGGGGGACTATAAACCTTTCAGTACCTTGATAGACTGGGATCACTTGAGATTCCAGCTGTGGAAGGGAGTCTCTCTATATAAAGGGGGGAGGGGAACCAAGGGGGTATTACTGCTCAACACATCCCATACCACTACACACTCCTCATTACACCCCAGGTGCCTTTCTGCCCACACTGCTCTCCCTAAAGCCCCCCTGTGGCCTGCAGGGGTCCATGAAGCCACTGAGAACAAAGGGGACATTAATGAGGCCAGCACTGCCCAGCTGGGCTATGGGGTCCATGGCCTCATTAAGGAGTCCACAAAGCCTTCCCTTAACCCCTCCAAAAGCTGGAAGCCCAGAAGAGCCCCCCCAGCCCCCCCTTGGAGCCTCTCACTTCCCCTAGTGCCAGCAGCTCAGCTCCCTGCCCTAGTCTCAGGAACATAACCGCTGCCTCCCCCCGGCCCCTAACTCTGCCCCCCCCCCATCCCTGCTGCTCCCCGGCCCTGTCCCCCAGGTCCCCCTTTTCCTAGGACCCCTGATGCTCCGCCCAAGGGCTGCCCCAGATCCCCCCCCCCCGAGACAATGCCCCTGGCTGATCTCAGGCCCTGTCCCCCAGGTCCCCCCCCCGAGGGCCCCGGGCCCCCCCTGCTTCTGACCCCCCCGATCGCAGGCCCTACCCCCCAAGCTGCCCCCTTCCCCTGAGGCTCCCCCCCCCCGGATCTTGCCCCCCTGCCTGATCTCAGGCCCTGCCCCCCCGGGCCCCCTGCCCTGCCCTAGGCCCTGCCCCCCGGGCGCCCCCTGCCCTGCCTCAGGCCTGACCCCCGGGCGCCCCCCCCGTCTCAGGCCCTGCCCCCGTCTCCCAGGTGACCGCAGCTGGCTGCCCGCGGGGGCCCCTGGCTCCGTGTCCCCCCCGGCGGCCCAGCCCCCCCCAAACCTGGTCCGGCGGGCCGGACGGACACACGGACAGACAGAGGCGCTCGGGAGAGGCGGTTACTGGACCTTTCGTCCGGGCCGTGGTGGTGGAGTTGTGGCGGCGGCCGGGGGAGGCCGCAGCTGCCGCTGTCGTGGTGGTGGCAGGACGGAGATGGGGGGGCGGAGTGCGGGCTGGGGGGGGAGGCGGCGGCGGCGGGGGGGACACTCGGGCTCTCCACGGCCATGGGGGGGCACACGGGGCACAGTCACTGTACGGGGGGGCTCACTCGGCGCGGCCCCGCGCTCCGCGGCGAAGCACACAAAATGGCGCCCGCCGGGCACGCAGCCGCGCCGAGGCAGCGCCCCGCGCGGCCGGCGGAAACGGGCGGAGGTGGCCGAAGCGGAGCCGGAAAGGGCCGAAGGGGAGCCGAGCGGCGGCGGAAGGAGCCGAGCCCGAGCGGGCGCAGGCGGAGATTGCCGAAGAAGGGGGAAGCCGGATGAAGCCAAGCGAAGGGAGCGGCTGCCAGGGAGAACTGGCTGCAGGGGGGGGGTGACTTGTTCAGCCGCGGCCCCGTGTCTGGGTCACTGGCCAACCCCCCGGTACCCTCCCACCTGTGGGTCACTGACCCCCCCCCATGCACCTGGTGCCCCCTCTTGAGCTCCCTCCTCTCCACCCCCCCATCTCTGGGTCACTGACCCCCCCCCCCCATGCACCTGGTGCCCCCTCCTGAGCTCCCTGCTCTGCACCCAGCACCCCCCACCTCTGGGTCACTGACCCCCCCCTGCACCTGGTGCCCCCTCCTGAGCTCCCTGCTCTGCACCCAGCACCCCCCATCTCTGGGTCACTGACCCCCCCCATGCACCTGGTGCCCCCTCCTGAGCTCCCTGCTCTGCACCCCCCATCTCTGGGTCACTGACCCCCCCCCCCATGCACCTGGTGCCCCCTTGCTGAGCTCCCTGCTCTCCACCCCCTATCTCTGGGTCACTGACCCCCCCCCCCCCATGCACCTGGTGCTCCCCTCCTGAGCTCCCTGCTCTGCACCCAGCACCCCCCATCTCTGGGTCACTGACCCCCCCATGCACCTGGTGCCCCCTCGCTGAGCTCCCTGCTCTCCACCCCCCATCTCTGGGTCACTGACCCCCCCCCATGCACCTGGTGCCCCCTCCTGAGCTCCCTCCTCTCCACCCCCCATCTCTGGGTCACTGACCCCCCCCCCATGCACCTGGTGCCCCCTCGCTGAGCTCCCTGCTCTCCACCCCCCCATCTCTGGGTCACTGACCCCCCCCCCATGCACCTGGTGCCCCCCTCCTGAGCTCCCTGCTCTCCACCCAGCACCCCCCATCTCTGGGTCACTGACCCCCTGTTACCTGGTGCCCCCCTGCTGAGCATCCTACTCTGCACCCCACCCAGGCCTCCTGAGCTCTCCACCCTGATTCCCCATCCCACCGGGCTGCTCTGCCAGTACCCAGGCCTGGAGGGCAAGCAGAAGCCTGGGGCAGGGTACTGTTTAGCAGATGAAGGGTCTAGCTGTGTCCAGGGCCGGCTCTACTGTTTTTGCCGCCCCAAGCAGCGCGCCAAATTGCCGCCGCGGACGGCAGGGGCAGTCCATGTGCCGTTAGGGCGGCATGTGCGTTTTCGCGGCCGCGGCAATTCGGCGTCAGTTTCTGTCTTCAGCCGGAAGACAGAAGCCGCTGAATTGCTCCCGTGGGCAGCTGAAGACAGAAGCTGCCGCCGAATTGCCACCGCCACGGAAACGTGCGTGCCGCCCTAATGGCACACACACTGCCCCCGCCGTCCGCGGCGGCAATTCGGCGCTCTGGTTGGGGGCAAAAACACACGGACTGCCGCCCCTTGCCGATTGCTGCCCCAAGCACCTGCTTGGAACGCTGGTGCCTGGAGCCGGCCCTGGCTGTGTCAGACGCATCCCTGGAGGTCCGTGGACCTGTGTCCGGGTGACAGGACTGATTCCATCCGGAAGCACTGAAATACATGTGCTACTCGACACTAGCCTCCTCTTGCCCCCATCTGTAATGGGCCCAACACCACACAGGCCAGGTCAGGCCGTGAAGGGGACTCCATTCCTGTTGCAGGGTTGAGGGCTAGTTTCCCTGGGGGAAAGGCTGCCCCGGGCAATCGGGCATTGCGATGTGCTTACATGAGAGGCAAGGGTGACTTAAGGAGCGGCTGTATGCGCTCTGTCACTGGGCTATTTTCCATGGGGCAGGTGTGGGCATAGTCCCTGGGAGTCAGAGCCCTGCGGGGGCTGCCCTGTGCGCTCGGTCCCTGGGGGTCAGAGCTAGGGGGCGGGGGCTGCTCTGTGCGCTCGGTTCCAGGATCAGAGCATCGGGGGGGGGGGGGGGGAAGCTGCCCTGCGCGCTCAGCCCCTGGGGGTCGGGGGAGCTGCCCGGTGCGCTCGGCCCCTGGGGGTCGGGGTCGGAGGGGGGGCGCTGCCCGGTGCGCTCGGTCCCGGGGGTCGGGGTCCGAGGGGGGGGCGCTGCCCGGTGCGCTCGGTCCCGGGGGTCGGGGTCCGAGGGGGGGGCGCTGCCCTGTGCGCTCGGCCCCTGGGGGTCGGGGTCGGAGGGGGGCGGGGGCTGCCCTGCGCGCTCGGTCCTTAGGGTGGAAGCCGCCTCGCGCACCAGTGCGCACGTGGGACCCCGAGGTTCTCAGCGGGGGGGCGGGGCCTGACCTGCCCTTTGCCCGGCCGGGCTGAGCGCAGGCCCGGCAGCAGACGCGGTGCTGTGACGCGAGTGGGCGGGGCGCGGCCCCGTGTCACGTGATGCGGGAGCAGGCGGGGAGCTCTGCCCCTGTCACGTGCTGGGGGTGGCGCGCGGGCCCGGCCGGTGGTCACGTGGCGGGTGGCGCCGGCGTCACGTGGCCGGGCCGGCGGGCGGGAGGAGGGTGCGCACGCGCGGCGGCGGGATGGTGGAGCAGGAGGGCGGCGGCGGCTCGGGCGGCATCAGCGAGGAGGAGGCGGCGCAGTATGACCGGCAGATCCGGCTGTGGGGGCTGGAGGCGCAGCGCCGGTACGGGCCGGGGGGGGCGGGGCGGGGATGGAGCTGGGGGCGGGGCATGGGGGGGAGAAGGGGCGGGTGCGGGGAGGGAGATGGGGGAGGGGGGCGAAGGGGCGCGGGGCGGGGGGGATGGAGATGGGGGCGGGGCAGGTGGGGGGAGAAGGGGCGGGTGCGGGGAGGGAGATGGGGGAGGGGGGCGAAGGGGCGCGGGGCGGGGGGGATGGAGATGGGGGCGGGGCAGGTGGGGGGAGAAGGGGCGGGTGCGGGGCGGGTGGGGGGCGGGGCAGAAGGGGGCTAATGGAGAAGGGGGGAGTAGAGGGGGTCATAGGGATGAGGGGGAAGGAGGTGAGGGGGGAGGGGAGTAGTGGGGCGGAGGGCAGCGCAGGAAGTGGGGACGAGAAGGGAAGGGGATGGTGGGGGAGGAGGAAGGGTTAGTATGCTGGAGGTGGGGAAGTTGCGGGGAATGAGGAGTGGGCAGTATGGGGATGGGACAGGTGGGGGGGGAAGGGGCAGGTGGGGAGCGGGCGCTGTGGGGGGTGGGACAGGTGGGGGGAAGGGGGATGGGACAGGTGGGGGGGGAAGGGGCAGGTGGGGAGCGGGCACTGTGGGGGTGGGACAGGTGGGGGGAAGGGGGTTGGGGCAGGTGGGGAGCGGGCGGTGTGGGGGTGGGACAGGTGGGGGGAAGGGGCAGGTGGGGAGCGGGCACTGTGGGGGTGGGACAGGTGGGGGTAAAGGGGAGCGGGCAGTGTGGGGTTGGGGGGAAGAGGGAGTGGGGGAAGGGGGAGCGGGTGGTGTGGGGGTGGGGCAGGTCGGGGGGAAGGAGGTGACAGCCCAGTTCAAGCTGCTGCCCCCCATTTAACGGCACAGTTCGAATTAGTGCTGCCCAACAGCCACAGAGCCGTCTGGATCCAGTGTCTGGGTCTCTGCTGTGTAGCGGTGTCACCCTGGCAGTCCTCGCTGCTCAGTGTAACTGCTTCCCCCCCAGTGCCGTGGAACCGTCTGGCTTTGCTGCTGCAGGTTCCGGTGAGCCTCCCAGGCCGGCACTTTCCAACTGGCACTGGACGTTAATGCGCTCTGCCCCTACCCACGTGGCTGGATTCAGCCAGCCCGCCCGGCAGCAATCTCACTTCCCAGCCGCAGTCCACGCCCCTGCAGAGGGCGGGGTGGCTCGTACAATGGAACCCCCGAGTTCCAAACTGACCACTCACCCACACACCTCGTTACGCAATCAGGCAGCAGCAGAGACCAAACAAACAAACAACACAAATACAGTGTTGTGCTGTACACAAGTGCTGTGTTAAACGTAAACTACTTTAAAAAAAAAATAAAGGGAAGGCAGCATTTTTCTCCTGCATAGGGACGTTTCAAAGCTGCGTTAAGTTAATGTTCAGTTGTAAACTTTTGAAAGAGCCGTAACGTTTTGTTCAGCCTTAAGAACAACCTCCATTCCCGAGGCGTTCGCAGCTCTGAGATTCTACTGTAGTTGAAGGCGTTCCTAGGCAGCAACTCCTCTGCCACGTTTGCTGTGTCCCCAGTCATTGGCGTGGCACTGTAACCTCAGAGCCCACTTCATGGAGCAGGATTAGGGGGTGGCTAGCAGATCCTAGGTTTGGGCCTCCCTTGCCTGGAGGATGTCCCTGGTCGATTGGGGCAGTGCTAACCGCCTTTCCTTGTGTCGTTGGCCCTATGAGATGTTGGTTATCGGTATGTATTTCTCTCCTTGCCATCATGTGGCTGCGAACACAGAACTGTTCCCCTCACCTGCGAAGCTCACGGAGTCTCAGCTGCTGCAGTCCATCCGTTAACACTGCCCATGCATCTCATTGCAGGCTGCGAGCATCCCGGGTGCTGCTGGTTGGCATGAAGGGCCTGGGAGCAGAAGTGGCGAAGAACCTCATCTTGGCAGGGGTCAAAGGCCTGACCATGCTAGACCATCAGCAGGTAGGAGCTCTTGGCTTGTCTCGTCTGGGATTTCTGAGCACACAGGTCCCTGCAGACTGCCCCCCTGAGGCACGACTGTGCTGGAGCGAGCGGAGGGGGAGGGTTGGGTTCTCACAGGTCCATTAGGACAGGCTCATTGCAGGATGGGGCAAGGAGTGCCTGTCTGGGTGCTTCTCTAACCCCCGTCCCGGAGCGTCTTAGAGCCTCACGAACACGCATGGATTCTATCGCCACCCACCCCTATATGCGCCTGGATCTCCGTTTGGGGAGCCATGGGGCAGAGATAAATGACTCCCCAAGGTCACACAGGAAATGTGTGGCGGGCCTGGGAATTGAACCAAGGTCTTCTCCAGCCAGCACCCGATTCCCCGACCCTCCCTCTCAAACTGTCCCTTGGACACCCTGCTGCTCGCCCAGCAGGGGCCATGCTTCTTTGTTGCTGCATCATGGTTGCATCCTCCCATGTTTGTTACGGCTCAGGGGGCCTCTTTCTCCGACCCCTTCCCTCTGGCCTGGTCCCTGTCGCCCTTATCAGCGCTCTGAGGTGCGTAAGGTATGGAACAGGGCAGTTCTGTAAGTGCTGATAGCCTAGGGGCTTGCCACATCCACTCTAGCTGGGATGGAAGGTGGGTCATGGTAAGTAACTGCCTTAGTTGAGTATTTGCATTCCTGGCCCCTCTCACCACCCATGGCGTGTATCACCCCGAGGAGCTGACTTTCCTTCTGGGGCTGGAGCTCGCAGAGGGGACAGGACCCATTGTTCTCACCCGGAGCTGCCCACTTTAGAAGTGCCAGAGGTTAAGCACCCCAGGTTCACAGAGGTGGCTGCCGTGCCCACAGCTGCCCTCTTCAACAGGCTGGCAAAAAGAGACCAGGGCGCCCCTGCGTGGTGTGTCGAGAATACAGGCAGCATGGCCTGGTGGCTAAGGGAGCACTCGCCCACAGCGGTGATGTCGGCACCGAGAAGTGTCTGTAAGGCACGCGGAGACCGCTGTCCATGTGAGTTCGGCGAGGCCTGGCGCGGCCATGTCTGAGTTCTCTTTGCCCCTGCGTGTGGAGCAGGATCATTCCCCTGGTCAGAATAGCAGCCGGAGTCCTCCCTTGCTGCTCCTCGCTTGGCTTGCGATTCCTAGTGCAGGCGCTAGGCCGCAGTGCTGGGCCATGCAGTGTGGCTGCGACTCCACATCGGGCACCAGGTGGAGCTCTTGGCTTTAGAGCCGCTCGCTGGCTAAGGCACAGAGGGCCCGAGGAAGGTGACTGGAGGGAGAGCAGCAAAAGTTGCTGCGTCAGGGAAGCTTCCCCTTGTACCTGCTGCGTGTGCCCTAGTGGGGCTGTCTTGGAGGGCACTGCAGTGGGGCTGAGCACTGCCGGGGTTCCGTGGTGCGACTGGGGCTGCTGACTGGTAGGACATGACACCCCCAGTTCTTGCTGTTTGACAGCTCCCGCTCAGGCTGGCTGGAATTGTACCATTTAACCCCCAAACTAGCCCCCTTCTTCTGCCCCATAACTGCCACTCTTCTCCCTAGTGGCTTTGGATGAGCGGTTTAGTTCCTGTCTGATGAGAACTGTGCCCTGCTAGCAGGGAAGCTGGCCCCTTGCAGGCCCGTGTCTCCCGTGTGCCCACTGGTGATTAATGGCTCGTGGTGACGCTGCCTCTCGAGGTCCTGCCACTCGCCAACCAGTCAGAGATGGTTTGGTTTTATTTCCCCCTGCCCCAGGTGTCGCAGGAGGACACTAGAGCTCAGTTCCTGATTCCCGTGGGCTCGCTGGGCCGCAACAGAGCCGAAGCCTCTTTGGAACGCGCTCAGAACCTCAACCCCATGGTAGACGTGAAAGCTGACCCGGAGAATATCGAAAACAAAGCCGAAGATTTCTTTACTCAGTTTGATGCTGTAAGTGGCAGGAGGGGTGTGAGTGGGGTGGGGGGCATTGGGCAGAGGTGTCCTGGGGTGGTTAATTAAAGCTGGTTAAAAACGGATGTAGTTAAACTAGTATGAATCCCTGTGTAGATGCTTTAAACTCAATCTAGAGCTGGTTATGTCAGTTTCGCTTTCACCTGTGCGTTTCCAGACAGAAGCTAAACCAACCGGCCAGGTTTAAACCGATTTAAGCACAGCCCTGCAGGGATCGCACCCGTTTAACTAAACTGGTTTAAAATAGTATCTTTAATTAACCTGATGTACCTTTGTGTGTAGCCAGGGCTGTGAGTTGGCATGGATGGGGGAGGATCTTTATACCTTTTCCTGTTTGCATATCCTCTGTTTTGGACGGGTTTGCTTCATTTTCTGGCTCCCCTGGGCTGGCATCTTGTGGGGCCATTGAATTTCCAGCACTGCTGGAAAATTTTCAGATAAAAACTCTTTTAGTGAAATCCTGAAAATGCAAATAGATTCATAGATTCATAGATTCTAGGACTGGAAGGGACCTCGAGAGGTCATCGAGTCCAGTCCCCTGCCCGCATGGCAGGACCAAATACTGTCTAGACCATCCCTGATAGACATTTATCTAACCTACTCTTAAATGTCTCCAGAGATGGAGATTCCACAACCTCCCTAGGCAATTTATTCCAGTGTTTAACCACCCTGACAGTTAGGAACTTTTTCCTAATGTCCAACCTAGACCTCCCTTGCTGCAGGTTAAGCCCACTGCTTCTTGTTCTATCCTTAGAGGCTAAGGTGAACAAGTTTTCTCCCTCCTCCTTATGACACCTTTTTAGATACCTACACCCTACAAACAATCACAAGAGTGAAATGCCTGCAAGGAAATTATTTAAAAACACCATAATATAAGCTCAAACTAAACACATACCCCAAATTAAAAATAAATAAATAAATTAATTAATTAAAAAAAAACAGTAAGAACAGCAAAAAATGCAATCATAGCTAAACAGCAGAGTAAACAAGGCGATTAAAGGCAAAAAGGTATCCTTTAACAATTTGAAATCAAATACTACCGAGGAAAATAGAAAGGAACAAACTCTGGCAAGTCAAGCATAAAAGTATAATTAGGCAGGCCAAAGAAGAATTTGAGGAGCAAATAGCAAAAGACACAAGTTAAGCATTGTGACTGGGGCTTCTTTAGTCCATTTCCCTGATTTTATATTATTTCCTTCAACCCCCCCCCCCCCAAAAAAAAAAAAAAAAAACAACCAGTAAAATCAATTCCTGCCCAACCTAACTTTTTGGCATAAGCTAATGGAGAGTGTCCCTGTGTCACCTGGCTTCTACAGAATGACTGGGTTGGTCTGTGGGTGCTTTGCCTAAGGGTTGTCACTACACGACTGGTTTGGCAAGCTGAATATCTGTTTGTAAACAGCACCTGCTTCCGTTCTGGCCTGTCTCAAGTCTCCAAAGCTGGAAGATGGGGAGGAGCGAATAAGGCCCTTACTTAGCCAGGAGACTTGACCAGAGCGGCTAGTATGGCACACGCCGGACGCTAACTACTCTGGAATGTGTCTCCACACAGGGAGTGACTCCAGAGTAGCTATGCTGGTCTGTTGCCCTGGGTGGACAAGCCCGGCGTTTAAATTAAATGAAAAGTGTCTGTCTTTGGCTTTGTTACCAGGAGCCAGCTGGGCTCTGCCACCTCCAAACTCCTGATTCTCCCTGGAGAGGAGCCTGTTGGAATTAGCAGCCAGCACAACTTAGTGTTCTGCTGCCAGGAGGGATAATTGATAGTAGCTGCATGTAAAGCACCATTCTTTGTCTGGCTGTGAATGGAGGGCTGCCCTGCCCAAGACCCCTGCCATTGCCCGGGGGGGGCGGGGAGGTTCACACCCTCCTGGGGAACAGTGATCTGTCCGGGGCCTGTTTATCTAACCCTAGTCTCAGAAAAGGCCGGGGGGGGGGGGGGAGGCAGGTTTGTAAATGTGCAGCCTCTGCTGCTCCTGCCCATGGTGGGGAGAGAATGACACTGGTGCTTCCGCTTCCTCCCAGGTGTGCCTGACATGCTGCTCCCGCTGCGTCATGGTGAAGGTCGATCAGATCTGCCACAAAAACGGCATCAAGTTCTTCACCGGGGACATCTTTGGCTACTATGGCTACATGTTCGCCAACCTGGGGGCGCACGAGTTTGTGGAGTAAGTCTGGCTGTGGGGGAGGAGAGCGGCCATCCCCCGAACGCCCCCACGCTCGGGTGCACTGACATCTGTGGTACTAGCACAAGCATGTTGGTAACGCGCCAGGCAGCCCCCGGTATGTACAAAAGGGAGCAGCCCAAGAAGCTACAGGCCACGGTGTGCAGCTGGCAGCTCTGCATTCTGGGACCTCACCCTTGCTGGCCATCCTTCCATTTTAGGGAATTCATCGTGAAGGCCTAACGGGCGGGGGAAGCTAAGTTACCAAAGGGGGGCGGTCTATGCCCAGTGCTGGGGGGCGGGGGGAGATGTGCTGTAAATGGGTGTCATTGTGGCCAGGGTGTTTTGTGTGACAGTTCAGGCATTGAGGCTCTTCTGTGAGCCAGGGGGTTCTCTTGCACAGATCATCTGCTTCAGGGCGGGTGGGTTTTGCCCCATAGCCTTTCTTCCCCTCAGCACACAGTTATGCACGGAAGCCCCCCGCCGACAGGCTCGGCGCGTCTTAAAGCTGAGACATAGCGTGCCGTGTCTGGGACTCGCAGGTGCTGGACCTGCCGTCTTTCTCATGATAACGTGAAATACGATGGGTTCCGATTCCGGCCTCCCTCAGCCAGGGACTGCGGTGGTAAATCTCTCTCTGTCTCTCTGCAGAGAGAAGACCAAGGTCACCAAAGCCAGCCAGGGAGTGGAAGACGGGCCCGACACCAAAAAAGCCAAGCTTGATTCAACAGAGACAACCATGGTGAAAAAGGTGTGTGTCAGCGCCCCTGTCGGCCACCAAAGAACACCCGTGTTACGGGGAAACGTCAAATCTATGTCTAGGTAGATCCACCCAGCAGAGGCGCTGGGTCTGTCTGGTGGCGTGTGGTACACGGGATGCAGTTCTTAAGACAGCTTCAGGGTATGCATGGAGAGCCATGGGTGGGATGATCGCTGTGTTACACTCCTCTTGGGAAGGCGTCATGGAGTTCCTGGCTTTACTTCTGTCTGCTGCTGATGAACCATGTGGCCTGGGTCTGCACCCCCTGCCTCCTTTAACTGTGTGAGCTCAGTGTCATGAGAACGTCTCCCTCTCCCTTTGCAATGAGGGGCTCTGATGGCGGATTACCTATCCCGGTTTGACAGCGCGTTGTCTGTAACGGGATTTGAATGATGGACCTGTTGTCTGCCCGAACATCTCCTTCTCCTGAGATCTCTGCTGTCATTCAGAACTCTGGTCCTTTCTTTATAGCTAGAGCCTAGGTCCTCTGGGGAGCGCTGTATGGTCCAGTGATAACGTAAGGCAGCCCCAGTTGGCCAGAGCCAAGGGTGGACGCTATGGGTAATGTCAGTGCAGATGATCTTGGGAGGTGTTGAGTGAGTGAAGGAAGTGTAAGGTGGCTGCAGAGTTTTCTTCCCCACGAGAATCTCCTTGAATGGCTCCGAGCCAGAAACTTGCTGTGGAATTTCCCAGCTGTGTGTTGGTGTTCGTTCTGTCAGGCTGGGCTATTGAGAAGCCGGTCTCAGCGTGCGATAAATGAGTCTCGTTGGCCTCGGCCCGGGTCAGCGGCTGCGCGGGTTGAATGGCGGGGTCCCTGAGTTGGTGCTGCAGCTTCTGGACCCAGCCTCCTGTGAATCGCTTGTTGGGTGAGTTAGGCCCCATCTACTCCTCCCCCCCCCCCCACTTCGGTTGGGGAGGGATTCTCACTGGTGTACGTGCACGGGAATAGTCCCTAGCGTGGACACCGCTGTACTGCAATTGGTCATTCCCCTTCCTGTCTGGGAACAGCTGTGCTGGTGGAAGGCACCGCTGCGACCACCAAGCCCTCCGCTCCCCACCCAAACACCAGGGCCAGAAGCTGCCTTGTTGCTGCTGTCAGCCGATTGCTAAGCCCCTGTGTAAGCGGGAGGGTGGCTTGGGGGTGAAGGGAGATGGGGGAGGGCAGAGCCTTTCACATTTAAAAGCCTGGGGCCTGGCCATTGTTAGGGTCTCCCAGCTGGAAGTGGAAATCCCCTGGCTTTATCTGGCTATGGGGAGAATGCGAGCAGCTTAATGGCCTTTTGTGTCCCTTTCTCTGGCTTGTCAGGCTTGTCAATCAGGGGGCGTTTAGTGCACTTCGCCCCACGCTGGGCCAGATCGGAAGATATGGGAGTATTCCCCAGATGCCGCTGCTAGCCAGCTGTCGCCCTCCCCCGATCGGGGCTGGGATTCCGATCCGTGTCAGATCAGGTTTAGGATGCAGCGGATTCCGATAGAGAGTTTCCAGCATGCCGATGCCTGGGATGAGTCCCCTCTGGGGAATATGGATCTAAAGGCCTGGGGGGGACACAGTGCTTCCTGTGCCTTTTCTGGTGGCTTTGCTGCAAAATCCCAAGCCCGCAGTGCGCCCCCAGCAGCCTGGTGGGTGACTGCGGGGGCAGCTTCCCCAAGTGACACAATGCAGCGAGCGGGGTTTAGCGCTGCTTGGCGAGGCGCGGCAAGGCCTCCGCTCTTGTTCAGAGGCTCGTCTGTCCTTTGCATTTCTTGTGACCTGGCTGGTGTTGCTTTGAGGGTCATGTGCCCTCCGGTGGAGCGGGGATGGGGTCACCTCGCAGTCATGCCACCGCCCGTTTCTCTCCCCCGCCACAAGTCTGAATGCAGCCAGGGCCTGGGAGGGTGGCAATCTGCAGTGCTGCGCTCTGCCGCTGGGGTGCCAGAGAAACAGGAGCTCCTTGGCATCGCGTTTCCTTTGTGTAACCAGACGTGCTGCGCAGGGAGGCTGCTCAAGGCAGCTTGTACGTGTGTTCTCCTGCAGGGAGGTGGGGAATCAAGTGTGGGAACCAGTGTTCTGGGGACGTGGGGGCCCTTTGAGGCCATACACCAAGACTGGGCGTCTGTCTGGAAGACCCTCTCTGGCTCAGCCAGATGTTCTGGGTGGGACGCAGAAGCCTCTGGCCTGTTTGCAGGAGCTCAGACTTGATGATCACAACGGTCCCCTAGAATCTAGGAAGAAGGATGATGATAAAATTCCTCAGTAACTACCAGCCTCCCTTGAGCTCTGAGGGCGGGGCTGAACACCCCTGCCCTCCCCTTCCAGGCATGAGCTGTTCTCCTGACAATTAATCCCACCGCCTGAGGCAGATGCTCTCTGGGACACTAGTGGCCTGAGCCCTGGGGCTCTGCTCCCCGGTTGCACTTTGCGTCCCAGGAGTTGAGCGCAGTGGTGGGATTTTCCGGAGCTCTTAGCACTGGCCTAACTCTGCGGACTGGGAGTTTGTCCAGTGGTTCTAGCGGGAGCGGAGTTAGGGCAGCAGTGAGCGCTCTGCAAAGCGCTGTGAGCGCAGACCGGCATTAACACTCTACTCCCAAGGCTCAGATTGCAACCTCGACATACTGCCCAGTCCCTGGGCTCTGGGGGCTACTGAGGGTGGTGGTACCTTGCAGCGTTGTGTTGAGGCCTGAGAGCCGCAGAGAGAGACTGCCTGGGAGGCTACCCTGCAAGTGACTCATCGCGTTCCCAGGGTCGGAGCTAATTCCTGGACAGATTCCCTCCCCCGGGCTAGGCGGTGCATTCAATCCAGCTGTGGGTAGTAGCTCGGCCGGTAACGCTGAGTGCTGTCTTGCATCCAGCATTGAGGAGCGGTGGTGGTTCCTCCGGTGCTCAGTGCTGCATGTAGCCCCTGGCGCTTCTCTGGACCGCTTCCCGTGCGTGGCTGCGGTCTGCGTCGCATGGGCGCGTGCATGAGACCGGTGAGCTGTTCTGGCTGGGGCAGATTGCGCTGCAGCAGGCAGGAGATAAAGGTTTGACTTTCGGAGACCCCGAGAGGTCTCTGGCCAGGTTCCCGTCCGGCTGTGTTCCTGCTCTCTGGAACTGGGGCGAGAGAGATCCCCTGAGTGAGGCTCTTAGAATCCCGGACGTGCATGCAGAGTTTGGGAATCAGGGAGTGGTGGTGATCGGCAGAAGCCCCTGCAGACTTTACCCCTTCATAGCTCTTCCCCATCTCTTGCCCCTACAGCAGGCTTTGGACCAGAGACTCGGCTCCTTGCGCTGGGTGGCTAGCTCACTTCTGCCTCCACCTCCTGATCTTCTGTTGGTCCGTGGCCACCTCGCACTGAGCCTGGGGCTGGCGTCGCCGGGCTGGTCGCCGAGCCCAGGCGGGAAGCTCAGGGGTCGGGCAGCCCTGCTGGCCAGGCAGTGACAGCCCAGCACAAACCAGCAGCAGCAGCATCTCCTCCACTGCGTTGCCCTTCGCCAGGGTTTGATTTGCTGTCTCTGTGAGCCCCATAGGCCGAGCGTCCGCGTGGCGAGATCCAGGCCCAACAGCGCTGCCAAAATCATTGCCCCCATCCTGGGGCTCCTTCCTAGCAACAGCCGGTCGGGTAGCCCTGGCCCAGCACGGCGTCCTGCTGCAGAGCACCTGCAAACCATGCTCGTCCTGCCTGGTGGCTGCTCGCTCCCACCCTGGGCCCTGCGGGGAGGCAGAGGGGAATGGGGCTCTGCTAGGTGACCTGCAGTCTGGGGGGCAGGGCCGGATCCTCAGTGGTGCGAACTCCCCCCACCGCAGTGGGGCTGCGCGGGCGAACGCCGGCGCGGATCTGGCCCAGTGTTCGTTCCGCTCTCCGTAGGCGGGACGCCCCCCCCCGCCGTGGGGGGAACGTTGCAGGGGGGCTCCCTGCCCCTCTCACGCTGGCTTTCCCATTGCAGCGGGTGGTTTTCTGCCAGCTGAAGGAAGCACTGGCAGTCGATTGGAGCAGTGAGAAGGCGAAGGCAGCCCTGAAGCGTACCGCCCCGGACTACTTCCTGCTCCAGGGTAAGGGACGCCTGGGAGAGTGGTGGGGTTGGGGAGCAGGCCGCTTCCCCACTCCGTGCCTCAGTTTCCACATCCTTGCTGTGAGGAGGCCACAGACCCAGCTCCCACGGGGTGCATGGTGGGGGAGGTTCTGAGGCTTTATTCCCGCCCCCCTCCCCCCAGTGTTGGCTGGGCTGGTGTGAGCTCTCTGAATGCGGCGCTCTCCTCCTGGGGAGAGAGCTGCTCCTGTCCTGCTCTTGGGCCTCTGCCCCCAGCTGGGAGTGGGATCTGCCCTGCGGGGGCGTGTCTGCTCGTCTCTGCCCATCACAGGCCTGTCAGCGCCAGAGTCTGCCTAGGAAGCGCCGGGCCCCGCTCAGCCGAGATGCGGCGCTTCCTGTGGCAGGAGCTGGCTTTGATTTGTTGGCTTTGAGGTTAATGCAAGTTTACCATAACAGCAGTGAGCTAAAAATACCCGGGCGAGTGTGGAAACAGCCACGCTCCCCAGAGCGGAAGCGCCCTGCCAGCTGGGAGGGACCGGCCCAGCCCAGGCGTGTGGTTTGCCCGCTGCCCTCTCCCTCCAGCGCGCCGCGCTCAGGCGCCGGTGCCCACACGGGCTGCAATCTCGGTGAAGCCACAGCCCCAGGCGGGGTTTTCCAGTGACGTGAGCCAGCGCTGGCTCCCTGATTAATAGCCTGCACCACTTCTGCCCCAGAGCCGGGGCTGTGAGCTCCTGCCCACGCCTGGCAGCGCCTGCCTGCCTCCCCCCCGTACAGCAGGGGTCCAGAGGGTAAAGACAGGGCATAGGACACGCCTGCCTCTCCCAGCTGCTCCTCAGAGCTATCCAGGCCTCCCATCCCCTCCCCGCTGCCTGGCCGGGATTCCTCCCGTGGAGTCAGGCTCTGGGGGAGGAGGTTTTGGAGTTGCAGGGCTCCAAGCCCCGGGCTGTCCCCACGCTGGCCCGTTCCCTGCATCGGCTGCTGCTGTGGCCGAAGAGCCAGCGCTGCCTGCCTGTCTGTCCGACGCTGGGCGAGCGGCTCAGGCTGCCGCTGGGTCTGGGAGGGGCCTTGACCCAGATCGTTTTCCTGCTGGCTGTCAGGCAGCACTCGGCAGCTGACTGGTGCTGCTCGCCCGTGTTCGGTCCCCAGCAATGCGGGACTTTCCCCAGCAATGGGACGCCAAACACCGTAGACAATAGGAGAACATGGCTGTCAATTGGCAAATTGTCCCGGGGCTCGCAGGCAGGGGTAGGACGGGAATGGATTCAAAGCCACCCTTTGAAATTAACACCGTATTCATAGTCCTTTGTTCTGGCAGTGCCCAGGGGCCCAGACTGAGAGGGGCACCGGGGGGTCAGGGGCTGCACGGGCAGAGAGTGACTGAGAGTTCCTGCCCCAGAGAGCTCGGTCTGAACCCACAAGGGAGACAGTGGAGGGGATTGAGGCACTGAGGGGGCAGTGACCAAGGTTAGCCAGCTGGTCAGTGGCAGACCTGAGAATAGACTCTTGGATCCCTGAGTTCCAGTCTCATCACTCTCCCCACTAGGCCACGCTGCCTGGTACACGTTGGTGCCTCTGCATTGGCGTAGGTCTTCAGCAGTCGCTGGAGCTGTTCCCGGCTCTGCTGGGGCGCTGGCTCCCGGTGAGGGGTTAGTGGTGGCCGGGGCTCTTGTTCCCGGCTCTGCCGGGGCGCTGGCTCCCGGTGAGGGGTTAGTGGTGGCCGGGGCCCCTGTTCCCGGCTCTGCCAGGGTGCTGGCTCCCGGTGAGGGGTTAGTGGTGGCCGGGCGCTGGCTCGCTGCCGGGGTTTCCGTCTCTGCTGGCCTGTAGCGGCTGCAAAGTGCTGACGCTCCCAAAAGATGAGTTAAAATCGCTGCTCCTGTTTGCTTTATCGTAAGTCATCGCAGACCCGCTGGGCCTCTTGGCTGCTTTCCCAGCAGCCCCCAGGATCCCTCAGATGTGGCAGGGGAGGGAGGAGGGAGCCGCCCGGTGCCAGCCTGCCCCCTCGTTAGCGCCCAGGCAGACGGCACGGATGGCAGGCAGGCAGCCCAGATAAACACCAGGCTGAGCTGCTGCCCGTGCTCTCTGCCCTTCCTGGATCTGCTGATGTGAGTTGTGCTGGGCTGGGAGTCACTCCCCTGGCTCTGGGAAGATGGATGGCTGGGCCTAGACTCACCCCTCGGCTCTATCGCCCGCTGAGCCAACAGCTCAGAATAAACGAGCCGACCTAAGGGCTTTGGCCTGGGGGGTGACTGTGAACAGCAACAAGCCAGACCAGGGGCTGGGTGAGGAGCGAACCAGCCTTCAGACCTGGCCAAAGGCTGAGCCCCGGAGCATGCCGGGAGGCGCCCCAGAGCTGCCCTGTGGCCGTGACCATGGCGCTCTGGCACAGATGTGCTAGGAGGGGGTTGGGCGGGGAGCACGGCTGCTGAATGGTTTTGTTCCAGGGCAGCGTCAGAGCCGCAGCTTCACCTGGCTCAGGCAGAACCAGTCCGGCTGGCAGCACTGTCTTCCCAAAGCACTCTGCGTAGCTGTTCCTGCTTGGGGGATGCCGGTGCGGCCTGAGGGTGAGCGTGTCCCTGTTTTACAGACGGGGCATGCAGCAGCCAGCGATGGGAGAGTCCTGCCCCAGCCCTGTGCTCGGCTCGCTACGCATGGCCTCTTGCCATGTCTCCCCTGAGTTATTCTTGGCTATTGGCAGTGCCCCTGCCGTCCGAGATCAGGGCACCGTGTGCCCAGCATGACACAGGCAGCCA
Organism: Chrysemys picta bellii; assembly: GCF_011386835.1. Lineage (NCBI taxonomy): Eukaryota > Metazoa > Chordata > Testudines > Emydidae > Chrysemys > Chrysemys picta. Next base: position 767,181 of record NC_088807.1, on the reverse strand, counting down.
ACCAAACAGGTCTGATGAGGAAGGTGTCTGGGAATAGGTCTTAGCCCTCCTGAACCCCAGGCCAGTGCTCTGTCCACTGGTCCAGGCTGCCTCCACCTGGCACGAACTGTGTGCATGCGTCTCTCTGGCCCAGGCACGGGGCGGCTGTGCCAATCGCTCGAGCATGCAGAGGATCTGTAGCAGTAAAATTTGCTGCAAGTGGCGTGTGCTGTAGATTCTCCCATTAGCACTTTTCTTGGCCCCCAGCGCAGTGAAGGTCTCCCCAGCCAGAAGCCCAGTGAGGAATCTCGTTGGTTATCGGAGAGGGTAACGAGCACGTCCCCAGGGATCGGGATTGTGACCTCCGCCTCTTCTCTCCCCTCCCCCCCCCCCCTCCCCCCCCCCCCCCAGTGCTGCTGAAATTCCGGACGGATAAAGGGAGGGACCCGTTGCCAGAGAGCTATGCCGAAGACTCGGAGCGTCTGCTGCAGATCCGAAACGAGGTGCTGGACTCCCTGGGCGTCAGCGCAGACCTGCTGCCCGACGACTTCGTCAGGTGCGCTGCTTTGGCTGCAGTCCGGTGTCGGGGCTGGGATCGGGACTCTAGGCCTGCTGCTCGGCATGCGGTTCAGGTCCAGCCTCGGGACAGTACCTTCCCTTGGCCGGGGACCATTGTCCACGCTGGGTGCTCCTCGCTGCCCACGTGTGAACAGGAGCAAAGCGGGTCCCAAAGAAAGGGGCTGTCCAATGGGCCTGTCTCCAGACACCCCCGCACACACCCCACGTGTCCCGGCTACGTCCCTTGGGGGCTGCCCCCCATGGGGCACTGGAGCGTGTCCGTGGCCTGTGAATAGCTCCTTGGCTCCAGAGGGTGTCTTGGTCTCTCTCTTCCATGGGTGTAGGGATTTCTGGGGGATGGAGCTACCTTTCCTGTACCAGCTCTGCTGGGGTTCAGAGCCTCCTCCCTGCGCTGTGAGGGGGATGCCCGCTGCAGACCAGCCCTCCCAGGATCCAGGCCCAGCGTGGGGCCATGCTGCTGTCTGCAGCGCTGAGCCAGCCCCACAGCGAGGAGCGCATCGCAGGATCATTAATCTGTCTCTGATCCCCTCTGGGCAGCCGCAGTTCTGCATCAGCAGTGACCTGAGCCGTCTGGCTGCCTCGCCCCGTGGGTGAGCACAGAGCCTCCAGGCCGCGCCTGGCTGGGCTCCGCTCCCTCGCCCGGGTCGTCTCGCGCGCTGCCTGTTCTGCCCTGCTTGGCTGCGTGGGCCTGATGGGGATGGATGGGCTGCTGGGAAGCTCGGCTCCTCCCTGCTCTCCCGGGCTGCGTGTGACCCTGTCCCCGCAGCTCCAGGGAGACCCCAGGCCATGGGATGGAGGGGGCGCCGGGCAGTGACGCTGAGAAGGACCAGCTGAAGCTTTGGACCTGGGGCAGAGATGGTCCCAATCAGCCCTGAGCACATGGGAGAGACCCGGGTACCTGGGATGGGCGGAGGCTGGGATGGGCTGGACCAGCGGGGATGGGGGAGTCAGGGCAGATGCTTCAGGGGGATGGGGGGGGGTACGACTCCCCACCCCCTGACCCTGCCGTCCCTTCATGTGTGGGTTGGAAGGACCCTCCCTGCGCCCCCGGATTCATTTCAGCCTGAAAATCCCACCCCGCCTGCATGTTGCCACACGCCGCCCTGGGAGGCGCAGGCCGCTGTGCGCCGCCAGGAATGGCGGGAATGCGCCCGGGCACACGGCAGATATGTCTGGCCCTATTTTTAGAAGGGTCGCATGCAGCATGTGAGGGGCTGGGACAACACACCCGTGTGGCTGATGAGCTCCCGGCAGCGACGGCTGCTCAGTGCTCACCCCTCGAAGGCCCTGGACCCCCCCCCGGGCCTCGTCGCATTGGGGTGTATCCTGGGCCCGCTGGCTATGCTCCTGTCTCGCTGCACCCCTGCCCACCTTTCCTGTCTCCCAGGGCCCCTCCCAGATCCGGGGCATTGGGGCCAATTGACGCTTCCCCCTTAGCTCAGTCCTCGCTCTGGTTCTCCGCCCCAGCCGAGGGGTGTTCACTGATGGCTCTACCAGACATGCTCTTTGCAGACCCTGCCTGGCGAGGATCACCCATCGCGTCCCTTCCACTGGGCTCTGTGCCTGGGCCAGTGACCCTCGGGCTGGGCTGGCAGGGCCAGGGCTGGAAGCCTGGGGGGCTGGGCTGGTCACTGCCCTGGCCTGGGGCAGCCGGTGCCACGTTGGCGCTGGGACTCGGAGGGCTGAGCCGGCCGGGCGCCTCAGGCACTGACCTGGGGTGTGTTTCTTCCAGCTATTGCTTCTCCGAAATGGCTCCCGTCTGCGCAGTGCTTGGAGGGGTCCTGGGACAGGAGGTCGTCAAGGTAACGGGGTTGTGGCTAGGCCCAGCTGTCTGAGAGAGGGTGGTATAGCCATGGAGGGGGGAGAAATTTACCCTCCATCATACAGGGAGCCAGTGGCAGAGCCGGGATAGAACCCAGGAGTCCTGCTCCCAGCTTCCCATCTCCCCCCCCCCCCCCCCCCCCCCGGCGCTCTAACCACTACACCCCACTCCCTTCCCAGAGCCGGGATAGAACCCAGGAGTCCTGGCTCCCAGGCCCCCCCCCCCCCCCCCCCCCCCCGCTCTAACCACTACACCCCACTCCCTTCCCAGAGCCGGGATAGAACCCAGGAGTCCTGGCTCCCAGGCCGCGCCGCCCCCGCCCTCCCCTGTGCTCTAACCACTACACCCCACTCCCTTCTCAGAGCTGGGATAGAACCCACAGGGTGCTCAGCTGTCCGTGGGTGCTGGGCTGCGGCCCACACCCCCCCAGCAGGGCCCCCTCCACTGCTGCCGTGGCTTCCCTGTTCCTGCTCTGTCCTGGACCAGCCTCTGCTCCTGGGGCCAGGTGTAAACTAGCGTGAGCGGGCGCGTGCCCCCAGTTCACCTGCTGGCTGAGATTGGGGACAGTGGGGGGCATGTGCTCCCCGGCTGATGCTTCTCCCCCCCTCCCCCCCAGGAGCCGCCCGTGTGTGGTGAGGGACTTGCCCATAGAAGCGAGGGGGGCGGGGGGTTCCTGGAGCTGGGATTTCGGCTCTAGACAGGCTGTAACAACGCCCTTTTCTCCCCCCTCCCCAGGCCCTCTCCCAGCGGGATCCACCCCACAACAACTTCTTCTTCTTCGATGGTATCAAAGGGAACGGGGTCGTGGAGTGCCTGGGTCCCCGCTGAGCCTCCCAGCGCGTCGGCCTGCAGCTGCAGTTCATCACCCGGAGCCGCTGGAGTCCCTCTGCCTCCCTGCAGCGCCCGGCCAGCCGCAGCGTGGTGCCGCCGGAGTCCTGCTTGCACCACGCTCCCCTCCAGCCGCAGCCGGCCAGGCAGCGCAGGCATGGCCCCCACGTGGGGCGGGGCGGGATGGGGACGTAACAAATCCCCACTCGCTCCCCCCGTGTGTTCTCCTGGGCTCTCCAATAAACTCGCTTCTTCCCAGGCTGGCTCCTTTCCTTCCAGCGCAGCCCCGTCCAGGGCGGGAGCCCCGGCTGGTGGGGCTGGCAGTGCTGGGGCCCGCAGCCCCCCTCTCCCTGGCTGTGCTGCTGTTCGCACCAGGCCCCCTCACTCTTGCTACCGACCCACCAGCGGCTGCTGGCATGGGCCCCTCTGTGCCTCGGCTCTCAGCCATGGCTCTGGGGAAAGGGCACCACCTCTGGGCAGGCTCCCCAGCCCCTGGCCAGCCTCCTTGTGCGGAGCTGGGGGGTGACTGGTGCAGGGGAGCGGCTGGTGCAGGGGAGCGGCCGCAGCTCCTATCTTGAGCTTTAGGAAGCACTTAGGACTGAAATAGTGGGGGCTGGGGAGCTGTGGCTTGAGTCCAGTGGCTGGGCTCACCCCGTGCCAGGGCTGGCCATGCTGCGGGGCTCCCGTAACTCCTGGGCTGCCCGGCAGCCAGAGGGCGCAGGCCAGGGGTGGCACTGGTGCTTTCCACGTGCCCCCACCCCCATCATGCCACTGGACAGGAGCTCAGACAGAGCCCGCCGCCCCCTCCCCAAAGCTGGCCCTCACTGGAAGACGGTGGGGTCAGGCATGGGGGGGTGGGAAGTCTGGGTGGCTCTGCACCCCAGCTGGTGGGCAGGGGTGCAGCACTGCAGGGACCGTGCCCCGGGCTGGGTGAAGCCAGCGGCCCCGGGCAGCCGTTCCCTTTCCACACCCAGCTCTGGCTCCGTGGGCAGGGGCCCTGGCTGGGCCAAGTCAGCCTCTGGCTTCCTGTTCTAAACTTGGCCGTGACCTAGCTCCGAAATAGCCCCTGTGAGCGGCCAGGCCGAGGGCGCCGGGGATCCCCCGCGGCTGGGAGTGACAGAGACACGGCCGCCTCCTTGCCTCAATCCAGCTTTATTGAAAAGGAAACGTACAAAAACAAAAAGTAACTGCTCCTGTACAACAAGCGCGTCCCCTATGTACAGCGCGGCCCAGTGTCTGTACAGCCCCTCTCCCCTGTACAGCGTCCCTATGTACAGTATTTACAGCGCCGCTGCTGCCCCTGGCAGGGCCCCCCCACGCAGTGCACCTGGGCCGGGGCCTCACCTGCCCTGACCCCTGCTCTGGGGGGAGCTCCGGGCTCAGTGCTGGGCGGGGGGAGGGGGTGGCGCCAGCCGCCATGTGGCAGGGGCGTGCGGGGTCCCAGGCCCCCCTCCCTGCTGCTGGAGCCCAGCCCTTCCCACTGCCCGAGGGGAGGCAGAGGTAATGCCTGGGGCTGTCACATGCGCCCCCCCCCCAGCCACAATTAGTGGCCCTCCCTGAGAGGAACAGTGGGGGGGGGGGGTGAGTCCCTGGAGCACCAGCCGGGGGCTGCGGCTGCCTCTGCAGGGGCCGCTCCCCGTCATGGGGCCCGGCGGGCACATCCCTGCAGCGCGGGGCTCCCAGTCAGTACTCGAAAATAAATAAATAAATAGACGGTGCCCACGGTCGGGGGCAGCAGCCGGGGGCCCAGCCCGGCGGGGGGGGGGAGATATGAGCTCTGGAAGTTGCTACATTTTGCCAAGAGGCTCCGCAGTCCGCGCTGGGGGCTGCTCCCCCCCCCCCCCCCCCGCGCTGCGGCTCCGGCCCCGAGATGCGCTAGTTGGGCTGCAGCTCTGGCATCACGTCCACGGGCATGTTGTAGAGGGCACCCAGCAGCTGAGAGATGAAGTGGTAGAAACGGGCCCAGAGCGCTCCCTGTCGCTGCCGCTCCCGCCACTACGGGGACAGAGAGAGGCCAAGTTAGTGCTGCGGCGGGACCCTCTGCTATCCCCCCCCACCTCCCCATGGGGCTCAGCCCGCTGGCAAAGGCCTCCAGGCACGGCTGGCACCGACTCCCTGCCCTAACCACCAGGCTCCAGCGGGACTGGCTGCCTGTTCCCTAAATCCCTGGGGTGCCAGGGCTGGCTGTAGCCCCAGCTCCGCCTGCGTGAGCAGCACCCAGTCCCGCCGCTGCCCCGGAGGGGGGTCCGGGCGCCCTGCCACGGGGCGTGCGGCGGGGGCGGCTGTGCTGGGCTGCCTCTCCCAGGTTCACTAGGCTGCCTGCCGCTCGCTCCATGGCCTTATATACCCAGTGCTATTTATAGCGCGTGACTCAGCCGCTCGCTTGCCCAACCACCCCGGGCGCAGCCTGGCCCAGCCTCCCCGCCTGCATGGGGAGGGGTGGTGTGTGATTCCCAGGCCTGCAGGCCAGCCGCGGGGGTCCTGGCGCTGGGAGGGGAGGGGGGTGCAGGGAGCCAGGACTCCTGGGTTCTATTCCTGCATCTCTTTCCCTGGGAGAGCCACTAACCCTTTCCAGCTCCCCCCCACCCGGCAAGGGGCATCCCGGGCTGACCCTGCCCTCGCCAGGAGCGCGTGACTCCAACAGGAGCTGGGCCCCTCTGCCCTGAGCTCACTCCGCCAGCAGCAAGGCCAGAGCCCCACCCAGGCTGGACAAATGCCCTTCAAGGGTCACCACCCCCAGCCCAGGCTCCCTTCTCTGGGCACCGCCCCCTGCCTCTGCTGACCCCGGCTCCCCCCACACCCTGGTCTCTCTGCTGGCACTCACCTGCCTCTCGTGGGCCTGGTGGAAGGCGTCGCCCATGCGCCGTAGCTGGGCCCCCAGCGCATGCTCCGGGTCCAGGGGCTCCCCGGGGAGGCGGCCGTTGGACACTGCGCCCTCTGGGGCTGGCTCTGTGGGGGGCCACTCCCTGTTGGGCCCCTCATCCTGCACGGGCTGGAGCTCTCCTGTGGGGGGACAGAGCCAAGCGGTCAGGGCGGCAGGACCCATGGGAGGAGGCAGGTTGCAGGGCAGGTGCCCCAACAGCCCCTCCCAGGAAAGAGGTGAGCCTAAGCCCCGCTCCCCCAGTGGTCAACCAGGCAGGACCTTCCCCAGCGGGCCAGGGGTGGCGGGGGGCTCTGACCCTCGCCCCATGGGGACAGCAGGGCTGGCAGCGGAGCCCGGCCAGTGCATGGTTGCTGAGGTCTCACTCCCAGTGCTGGCATGGGGCCCAGAGGGGTCGGGCCAGGATACGGCTCCCGACAGACAGTCAACAGGAAAGCCCAGAACAATTCTCACGGACGGGGGGGTGGGGCAGCCCCCAGCCAGGGGATCAGTAGCCCGATCTCCTGGCTGAGATGCGGGATGCCCGTTTCAAAGGACCTCTGGCATTGCCCCTGGCCCGAGCTCAGCAACGGGCACGTGGGCTGCTCTGGCCACGTCTCCCCCCTCGGTCACCGCCCAGGGGCCGTGGCACCTGCAGCCTCGTGACCACTCCAGTGCGAAGCTTGGGGGCGGGGTACAGACCTGCCCCATGCCCAGCCGAGAGCGGCACTGCCCCTGGAGACTCACCCGGGGGAGCCCTGCAGAGAAGCAAACTCTGCCCGGCTGGGACATGCCCGAGCTTGTCAGCCCAACTGCGCTGCCCGGGTCGACCTCCCCATCCCCACAATCACACTCTGCCATCTGCCTGCCCGGCTCCTTGCCTCCCGCCTGCTAACGAGCAGCCCCTCGTTAGCCAAGCGAGCCTGACGGCGCCCTGGGGGAGGAGAGCCATGAGTCAGCAGCGCGGTCTGGGGCCGTGCACTGTTTACTCAGACACGAGGTGTCTCAGCTCCATGCGGAGCGGGGAGCCGGAGGCCCAGCCGGATGGTGACACAGATCCTGCCAGGCTGGGGCAGCGCAGCGACTCTGAGCCGCCATGGGACGTCTCCGGCAGGGGCTAGCAGGGCCACGGCGAATGGTATGTGGCAGCTGGGGGGCGCAGGGGGAGCCGCCCTGCAGGAAAACCCAGGGACCAGTGCAGGGCAAGGGAGCATGCCCCCCCCCCCAGGCTCTGCTGGTGCATCAGTGTGTGCAACGGGTGACAATAGACCTGTCCCTTTGGTGCTTGTGCAACTGCACTGGGGCGGAAGGGGGGGCTGGCTGGGGGTATCTGGGTTGCCCCCCGTCCCCTGAGCTCAGCAGCGCTGCGTGGCTGAGTCAGAACGCGGCTTGGACCATTCTCCCAGGCTGCCTTAGTCCTGGGCCTGGCGCTGCCCTGCCAGCGACCCTGCAGGGCTCCGAAGGGTCCGTGTCTGGGGAGGAGACAGCCAGAGCTGGTGCCTCTGAGAACGGGTCTGGGCAGCCGTGTGCCCAGCTCACCGTGCCAGGGACATGCGCAGCCCGCCCAGAACCACCGCCCGGACCGAGCCCGCCCTGGCCACAGGCTGCCTACAGCACCCGCTGGCACCTGCAAACGGGGGCACCACGAGGCTGCAGCTGCAGCCCCACGGGGCAGCTGTCTCCCTCCCCGCAGGGCGAAGGGGTGGGAACCCGTAGATGTCAGGGCTATAAATGGGGGGCACCTCAGGACAGGAGCTGACCTCTAGGGACTGGGGGCCGGAGGTCACATGCTGGGTTTCCTGCCCCTTCCCCCACACCCTCTGGCCATGCCCCCGCCCCATGGGGGGCACTCGCAGGGAGACTCACCATGTGCCACGCTGCCCCTGGTCCTGCCAGCTTGGGGGGCGTCCCAGCGCCGGGGGGGCTCTGGCCCCCGGATGCAGCGGTAGAGCGAGCAGGGAGCGGGGCCGTCCGGGCACAGGCCGCAGTTCAGCCGGGGTGGCAGGGCGAGGCTGCCCGGGCAGACGGGGGGCGGCACGGCCACCGGCCCCCCCAGCAGGATGCCTGGGTCCCCTGGCAGGGCGGCTGTCGGCTGAACGCGGCTCCCCTCCTGCAGTGCTCTGGCCATGGCGCTCGGTGAGCTCTGCGGGCAAAGGACGGGGCGGTCAGGGGGGCAGCGGCACCGGGCAGGGGCACCGCGGCCGCCTCCCTCCGGGGCGCAGGGACCCGCGCTCCCCACCAGGGGTCGCCGCAGAGCGGGTGGGGGGGGACCAATGTTTGTAAACAAACCCAGGCAGCCCCGACGGGACCCGTCCCGTCCCGTCCCCTCCCGCCGGGCGCCAGCAGGTCCCGGCCCGGCTCAGCCCAGCGGGTTTTGGGGAACCGGGGGAGGCTGCAACATGCCGTTTTTCAGGAGAGATCTGGGGGTGGCGAGGGGGGCTGGGCACCTGCCCCCCCATCCACAGGCACCGGACCCCCGGGTCCCCAGGCACTGCCCCCGAGCCCCAGCTCTGCTATCAATCCCTGCCCCGCGGCCCCGCAACACCGCCCCACGCCCCGGGCACTGCCCCCTCCCCGGGACCGAGCCGAGACACCGGGCCCCGCCCCGCCCGCGTCCCCGCCCGGCACCAAAACAATCGCCATGTGCCGCGGGCACCTGCCTCCGCCGCCCGCGCCGCCGCCTCCGGACCCTGCGCAACCGCCCCGGCCTCACTTACTGCAGCTGCATGAACCCTCCCGGGGCGGCTCGGGGGTCGCTGGGTCCCGCGGAGGCTCCGACTGTGCGCGGCGGGCGCGGCGAGCTCAGCGGCACCGGGACAAGCAAAAGCCACAACAAGTCGCGCGCGGAGTCCAGCCGCTCCCGGGGCTCGAGGCTCGCGCCGCCCCCCCGGCCGTGACGTCAGCGCCGGCCCGCCCCCGCGCGGACAAGTTCGGGCTTGTGCAGGCGCCTGCGGCGAGCGGGGATCCCCCGGGGGGGGAGGGGTGCGTGCAGGGGTCCGAAGGGGGAGGGGGGATGAGAGGGCTGGGAAATGGGGGTGCCAGGAGGTGGGGGGTGCATGGGGCTGCAAGCCCCGGGGTGCCAGGGAATGGGGGTGCAGCGGGTGTGCCCCGGGGCGTGGGGTACGTACCTAGGGAGGAAGATGGAGGTGCAGGTTGCATGCACTGGGCTGTGGGGGTGCATGCATAGGAATTGGGGTGCCAGGAGGTGGGGGTTTGGCAGGGAATGGGGGTGCAGCAGGTGTGCCCCGGGGCGTGGGGTACGTACCTAGGGAGGAAGATGGAGGTGCAGGTTGCATGCACTGGGCTGTGGGGGTGCATACATAGGAATTGGGGTGCTGGGGGTGCCAGGAGGTGGGGGTTTGCCAGGGAATGGAGGTGCAGCGGGTGTGCCCTGGGGCATGGGGTATGTACCTAGGGAGGAGGATGGAGGTGCAGGCTGCATGCACTGGGCTGTGGGGGTGCATGCATAAGAATTGGGGTGCCAGGAGGTGGGGGTTTGCCAGGGAATGGGGGTGCAGCGGGTGTGCCCTGGGGCATGGGGTACGTACCTAGGGAGGAGGATGGAGGTACAGGCTGCATGCACTGGGCTGTGGGGGTGCATGCATAGGAATTGGGGTGCTGGGGTGTGCGGAGGTTATGGGGGGGTTGGTGCATGAATGGCGCGTGGGGGTGCACAGTGTGGAATGGGGCTACATGGGGTGAGGGCTGGGGGCTTAGGATACGGGGGGGGGACGCTGTTGGATCCGTGAGAGGGAAATGGGGCCCCAGGGTGTCTGGGGTCTACCGCTGCATGGGAGAGTGGGATGCACGGGATTCGGGACCGTGCAGAACTGGGGTGGAGGGTGGTTGGTTGGGAAGTGAGATGAAGTTAGTCTGAGCCCCGCTGGGGAGAAGAAAACCCCCCACTCAAGTCAGGCTGGGTTGCGCCCTTGTGTGACTCCTGTGGCACCCAGTCCCTGTGTGAGGGAGGGGGAGGAAAACCGGGGGGGGGGGGCTGCAATTGGCCTTCACATCCCGTCCCCTGTCACCCCACCGGTGGCTCCAGAAGCCTCAGTTACCAGGGCCCTGAGAGTCTATTTAGAGTCTGCTACCCCCCAGTGCAGCCATAACGTGCACCCCCCGGTCCTAGCGCCATGTGAACCTCCCCCTCTCCCAGCACTGGATAAAGCAGATCTTGCACCCGTGCAATGGGAAAGGTGGGTAAATGGCACCAGTCACGGCAAATCCCCTTCACGCAGCCAGGCCCTATGGGTGAGATGCTGACTGCTCCGGGGCCCAGGCTTAACACAAGGGTGGGGGGGTTGCAGCGACACAGAACCTGTCACACTGTCACCGCACGCTTCGTGCTGCAGATTGAACGAGACACTGAGGGGACCATGGTGGTTACAGACACCCCCTATCCTTGTAACTTCTGTGAGAATAACCTTAGCTCTGACCCCAAGCTTCCCCTGGGGCAAATAACACGTCACGCCGCCTCACAAACCCAAACTGTGTCCCTGTCCTCTGAGCCCATGGTCCTGTGGCATGTACCGTTAGCACCATTGCGATTTGTTGTCTGTGCTGCAACAGTGCCTAAAGATCAGAGTCCCCACTGTGCCGGGCGCCGCCCAGACCCTGGCCGAGATCGGGGCCCCGTCGCGCCGGGCGCTGCACAGACCGAGAACAGCAAGTCCCTGCCTCAAAGAACACACTTTGGGCACCTCGGCAACCTGAGCTGGGCGTTCCAGGGATAGCAGGTGGGACGATGGATAGATACAGACTCTAAGACGTCCCTACCCAACTGCACACGAACACACACACACACACTGTCTCTGGGGAGAAGCAGGCTCCAGGGGGCTCCGGGACCCGGGTGAGTGGCTGGGGTGGCCAGCCCAGCGTTCAGCAGGAAGCACCGGTTCCCAAAGCCGCTCGGGGTGTGACTCAGAGGTGACTTTCGTCAGCGTTGTGTTTCCGTCGCTGACGGCTCCGGTGGGGGAAGAGCTGCGCTGCGGCGATGTGGTTCAGGATGTGCCGTCCGGCCTGCTGGGCGCAGGAGTCGCTGTGAGGGGCCGGAACTGGGGCGTTCTGGGGGCAGAGGCAGCATGGGGGAAAGAGCTCGCCTAGGAGAGCTGGATTCCAGTCCTGACTCTCCCATGGGCTCCCCGAGTGACCAGGGGCAAGTCCTTGCCTCTCTCAGGCCCTCAGCTCCCCTCTCCGCCATGGGGAGAATGTGCCAGGCTCTGCTGTTACGCCCTCCGTGCGCCACACCAGGGGCCGTGCATTGCACCAGGGGCCGTGCGCCGCACCAGGGGCCACACGTCATGACTCCAGCACGCTCAGGGCAGCGAGTCTCCATGGGCTCCGAGTTCAATGGGGTGACCTTGCTATAACACAGCGAAAGCTGAGAAACCCCTTTGCTGTTCAAACCCATATCCCATGGGCCAGCCCAGACACACACACCCGTGAGGGGCTCGCAGGTGTCCTGGGGGGCACAGCACTGGCCTAACGCCAACTGCCAGTGTTGGGGGCTGCATTTCTGAGGTGTGTGGGAGGGGAGAGGGGGTCTAGTGGTCAGAATGGGGGCGCTGGGAACCAAGACTCCTGGGTTCTCCCTGGCTCTGGGAGGGGAGTGGGGGCTAGTGGTTAGAGCAGGGGGGGCTGGGAGCCCGGACTCCTGGGTTCTATCCCCAGCTCGGGGAGATGGGGTGGGGTCTAGTGGTTAGAGCAGGGGGGCTGGGAGCCAGGACTCCTGGGTTCTCTCCTGGCTCTGGGAGGGGAGTGGGGGCTAGTGGTTAGAGCAGGGAGGGCTGGGAGCCCGGACTCCTGGGTTCTATCACCAGCTCGGGGAGGGGGGGTGGGGTCTAGTGGTTAGAGCAGGGGGGCTGGGAGCCAGGACTCCTGGGTTCTCCCTGGCTCTGGGAGGGGAGTGGGGGCTAGTGGTTAGAGCAGGGGGGGCTGGGAGCCCGGACTCCTGGGTTCTATCTCCAGCTTGGGGAAGGGGGGTGGGGTCTAGTGGTTAGAGCAGGGGGGCTGGGAGCCCGGACTCCTGGGTTCTCTCCCCAGCTCTGGGACGCCCTGGGGGGAGACATTTCACACCAGCCCCCGGAGCTGGACGGGGCCGGGGAAGGGGAAGGGCCGGTTCGGGGCCGGGGAAGGGTCGGTTCGGGGCCGGCCCAGCCACTCAGCGCGGCGGCTCGGAGCAGGCGCAGCAGCGCGGCCGGTTTCCAGGCGAAGTTGCGGCGGCAGAAGCTGCGTCCCCCGGTAACAGCGGCCGGGCCAACCAGGGAGCGGCGCCGGGCGGCGAATCGGTGCGGCCCGCCCGCGGGCGGCGATAGCTGCCCCCTCCGCCGCAGCCTCCGCCTGTCCGCCCCCCCCGTCTGTCTGTCTGCCCCCCCAGCCCCCCCCGCCTGTGTGCCCCCCTACACCTGCCCCCCCTGCCCGTCTGCCCCCCGTCTGTCTGCCCCCCCCGCCTGTCTGCACCCCTACACCTGCCCCCTCCGCCTGTCCGCCCCCCCCGCCTGTCTGTCCGCCCCCCAGCCCTCCCCCGCCTGTCTGCCCCCCTACACCTGGCCCCCCTGCCCGTCTGCCCCCCCGTCTGTCTGCCCCCCCCGCCTGTCTGCACCCCTACACCTGCCCCCTCCGCCTGTCCGCCCCCCCCCGCCTGTCTGTCCGCCCCCCAGCCCTCCCCCGCCTGTCTGCCCCCCTACACCTGGCCCCCCTGCCCGTCTGCCCCCCCGTCTGTCTGCCCCCCCCGCCTGTCTGCACCCCTACACCTGCCCCCTCCGCCTGTCCGCCCCCCCCGCCTGTCTGTCCGCCCCCCAGCCCTCCCCCGCCTGTCTGCCCCCCTACACCTGGCCCCCCTGCCCGTCTGCCCCCCCGTCTGTCTGTCCGCCCCTCCAGCCCCCCCGCCTGTCTGCCCCCCTACACCTGCCCCCCCTGCCCGTCTGCCCCCCCGTCTGTCTGCCCCCCCGCCTGTCTGCACCCCTACACCTGCCCCCCCTGCCCGTCTGCCCCCCCGTCTGTCTGCCCCCCGCCTGTCTGCACCCCTACACCTGCCCCCCCAGCCCCCCCGCCTGTCTGTCCGCCCCCCAGCCCTCCCCCGCCTGTCTGCCCCCCTACACCTGGCCCCCCTGCCCGTCTGCCCCCCCGTCTGTCTGTCCGCCCCTCCAGCCCCCCCGCCTGTCTGCCCCCCTACACCTGCCCGTCTGCCCCCCGTCTGTCTGCCCCCCCGCCTGTCTGCACCCCTACACCTGCCCCCCCTGCCCGTCTGCCCCCGTCTGTCTGCCCCCCCGCCTGTCTGCACCCCTACACCTGCCCCCCACAGCCCCCCCGCCTGTCTGCCCGCCCCCACAGCCCCCCCGCCTGTCTGCCCCCCTACACCAGCCCCTCTGCCCGTCTGCCCCCCCGTCTGTCTGCCCCCCCCGCCTGTCTGCAACCCTACACCTGGCCCCCCTGCCCGTCTGCCCCCCCGTCTGTCTGTCTGCCCCCCTCGCCTGTCTGCACCCCTACACCTGGCCCCCCTGCCCATCTGCCCCCCCCGTCTGTCCACCCCCCCAGCCCCCCCCGCCTGTCTGCACCCCTATACCTGCCCCCTCCGCCTGTCCGCCCCCCCGCCTGTCTGTCCGCCCCCCCAGCCCTCCCCCGCCTGTCTGCACCCCTACACCTGGCCCCCACAGCCCCCCCGCCTGTCTGCCCGCCCCCACAGCCCCCCCGCCTGTCTGCCCCCCTACACCTGCCCCTCTGCCCGTCTGCCCCCCCGTCTGTCTGCCCCCCCCGCCTGTCTGCAACCCTACACCTGGCCCCCCTGCCCGTCTGCCCCCCCGTCTGTCTGTCTGCCCCCCTCGCCTGTCTGCACCCCTACACCTGGCCCCCCTGCCCATCTGCCCCCCCCGTCTGTCCACCCCCCCAGCCCCCCCCGCCTGTCTGCACCCCTATACCTGCCCCCTCCGCCTGTCCGCCCCCCCGCCTGTCTGTCCGCCCCCCCAGCCCTCCCCCGCCTGTCTGCACCCCTACACCTGGCCCCCCTGCCCCCCCGTCTGTCCGCACCCCCAGTCTGTCTGTCCGCCCCCCCCAGCCTGTCCCCCCTACACCTGGCCCCCCTGCCTATCTGTCTGCCTGCCCCTCCAGCCTGCCCCCCCATCTGTCCGCCCCCCCAGTCTGTCTGTCCACCCCCACCTCCTGTCTGCCCCCCAGGCTTCCGCCTGCCCCCTGTCTGTCTGCCCCCCTTACACCTGGCCCCCCCGTCTGTCTGTCCCCCCCGTCTGTCCACCCCCCCTGCTGCAGCCTCCGCCTGCCCCCCCGCCTGTCTGTCCGTCTGCCCCCCCTCCACCTAGCCCCCCCACCTGTCCGTCCGCCTCCCCTTTCTGCTCCCCCTCATCTGTCCGCCCCGTGCCCCCCCCCGCTGCAGCCTCCGCCTGGCCCCCAGCTGCCCCCCCACCTGCCCCCCTTGTATCCGCCCCCCCTTCTGTCCGCCCCCCTCCCTGTCTATCTGTCTTCCCCCTCCTCCACCAGGTCCCCCTGCCTGTGTATCTGCCCCCCCCAGTCTGCCCCCCGACCTGTCTGTCTGTCCAGCCCCCTCCGCCTGCCCCCTGTCTGTCCGTCTGCCCCCCACCTGCCCACGTCTGACTGTCCCCCATCTGCCTGCCCCCCGTCTGTCTGCCCCCACCTGCCCCCGTCTGACTGTCCCCCATCTGCCTGCCCCCCGTCTGTCTGCCTCCTGCCCCCCATCTGTCTGTCTGCCCCCCAGGCTGCCCCTCATCTGTCTGCCCCACCTCTGCCTGCCCCCCGTCTGTCTGTCAGTCCGTCCACCCTCCCACCAGCTCTCGTATGTCTGTCCGCCTCCCCCCTCTGCCTGCCCCCCGTCTTTCTGTCTGTCTGCCCTGCCTGCCCCACGTCAGTCTGTCCACCTGCCCCTCTCCGCCTGCCCCCCCATCTATTTGTCCAGCCCCCCCTTGTGTCAGCCCCCCCACTCTGTCCGTCCAGCCCCCCCCCTCTGAATGGCTGGTTTGGACGTGTCCCCCTGTGGCCTTTGGGGCAGGGCCAGGCCAGCCAGGAGCAGCCACTGGCCCTGCTGTCTTGTGGTTAAACACCAACCTCCCCAGGGGCCAGGATCAGGCCCAGAGCCCCAGCAGTCCCCCTCCCATAATCCACCTGCACCACTCGGTGGGTCGTGGCCCAGCCAGCCCATTGGCCCCTCTGCTGATGCCCCCAATATAAGCAGCCCCCTTCCCATAATGCACCTGCCCAGTCCCACAGTGGGGTCTGTCCCTCCTGCCCCAGTGCTGTGCTGGGGGGGGAGGGGGCGGGGGGGGGTGTTGTACTAACCAGGTGCCTCTCACACCCTCCGCTGCCATCTGCTCCTCAGAACAAGTGGGGGAGGGGACAGGTCAGCTCCCCCAGTCCCGGCCCCCACGGTCAGCGTCCCCCAGCTCTGCAGGCCGCCCCTCGGCTCCCCCTCCTGGGAGCATGGGCAGCGTCTGGGGGGATGTGGCCACCCCAGCCAGGGGCTGGGAAGGACACACAGCCTCCCAGGAGGCCACAATTGTGTTGTGAACAGTGGAAGGGAGGCCGGGCTGGGGCAGGGACCATGGGGCAGGTAGGTCCACGCGCCCCTTGGCGTATCAAGACACCTGCCTGGAGAGCAGGGAGCAGAGAGAGAGCATCCCCCCCCCCCCCCCCGAGAGTGTGCGTGTGTGTCTCACACACACTCCCCCACACACTAATGCACAGACACATACACACACAGACAGGTGCATATGTACAGACACTAATGCACAGACACAGGTTTGCATGTGAACTCACACAGACAGGCGTACATGTACACAAACACTGATGCACACAGGCGTACACACGAACACACACTACTGCTCGCACACACAAGCGTAGCGGGGAACACACCCTAATGCCCAGGCACAGATAGGCGTACACATGAACACCCACAGAGCTGCTCTCTGGCTCTCCCCAGGCGTGGCCCAGCCAGGGCCCGGGCTCCCAGCACCCCCCTTGCAGCGCCTGACCTGTCGCCCACGCGGTGCACACATGACACACACGCACCCGGGTCCGGCACAGACACTCACACACCCTGGAACAGAGGGGGATTGTGCAGGGTTTGAATCCCCCACCCAGCTGGGCTCCCCGAGCCGCCCCCCTCCCTCCTGGCACCGAGCTGCCTCCAGGAGCCACCTTCATCTGCCCGACCGGCCCAGCTCACAGGGCCCCCCACGCAGTCCTGGGCTCCCCCCAACTCTGCCGGTGCCCTTCACTCCCAACCCGCAGCCCCTGCTAGCCCGGCCCTGGGCTCCCCCCAGCTCTGCCGGTGCCCTTCACTCCCAACCCGCAGCCCCTGCTAGCCCGGCCCTGCCCCCCCCAGCTCTGCCGGTGCCCCTCGCTCCCGACCCGCAGCCCCTGCTAGCCCAGCCCTGCCGGTGCCCCTCACTCCCGACCCGCAGCCCCTGCTAGCCCAGCCCAGCCCCCCCCCCAGCTCTGCCAGTGCCCCTCACTCCCGACCCGCAGCCCCTGCTAGCCCAGCCCTGCCAGTGCCCCTCACTCCCGACCCGCAGCCCCTGCCAGCCCAGCCCGGCCCCCCCAGCCCTGCCGGTGCCCCTCACTCCCGACCCGCAGCCCCTGCTAGCCCAGCCCTGGGCTCCCCCTCCCCCTATAGCTCTGCTGGTGCCCCTCAGTCTGGACCTGGGGCCTCTGACTTTGGCCAGGGCTGCAGCCTGGCGATTGTCGGGGCTGTGGGGATTTCCCACCATGGGGCTAAGGGAGGGAAATTCCCGTGTTGGTGGGGAGGGGAGGGGCTGGCTTGCAGCTGCTGGAGGCTGAATCCCCTCTCCTCCCCCCCCGCCATGTGCCTAGAACAGGGTCAGAGTTGGGGAGTGCTCCCCGACATGCCCCCGCCCCACGGGGACCCCCTCAATGGGGAGCTCGGTCTCCCTGGCCCCAGGTAAGCGGCTGCAATACCAGGGATGGTTAGTGCTGCTGAATTGGGGTCCCCTGTTCCCTGGGAACGGAGACCCAGCAAACTCATGGCATGTTCACCGCTTTGCACGCTCCTTGCATTCACTCACTGCATTGCACACACTCATATTGCACGCTCCTTCTGGTCAGATGGTGTGGTCCGCCGCCCCCTGGAGGGCTCCCATTGCCCCCTGCCATTGCATCAGCTATGGGGCCTGTGGGGAGAGCCCCTGCATGCAGCCCCTTCGCAGAGTTCTCTGGTTGCACCCGGGGGCAGCGCAGGGCCCAGGAGGAAAAGCAACGGGACGGGGACGCCCCCGGAGCAGCTCGTCCCAGCAGCTGGGAATGCTGCTCCCCCATCCCAGGTCTCCTCAGGTCGCCTCGCTTGAAACCCCGGATGTACCTGGCGGTTTTCCCTGCAGGTGCCTGCCCCAGGAGCCAGCTCTGATGGTGCCCCCTCTACCCCCCATTATTCCCATGCCTAATCATCCCAGCGAGTGGAAACGATCTGGTGCCACAAATCTGCTGAACCCCAGCCCAATCGTTGTGCTGGTGACCTAGATCTGGGGGTGTGAACTCCGGCGGGCGGGCGAGGTCACCGCGCTCGCTCACCCCCCACCGGCGGCTGGGATGATTAATTGCTCTCCTGATGCGACCTGAGAGGCGGGACACGGAGCCGAGCCGGGGACGCGCCTGGACCAGCCGGCCCGCGCCCGCGGGGGCTGTGGGATCCCGTGCCGCGGAGGGGAGGCCCCGGCTCGGGCACCCGAGCCAACAGGAGACCAGTTGCGAAGGCTGGGCAGGCAGGAGGCCGCCCGCGCGCCCGGCCTGGCCAATAGCAGCCTCCCGTGCCAGCCGGGCCCCCGGGGAGCCAGCGTTAGTCAGTCGCTCGAACGAGGATGCTGACATCATGGCCTGTCTATTCCTCCCCGCGAGCCGGTTCCCCGGTGGCCGCACATGCGCCAGGCGCCCCCCAATGAGTCATGCTGCTGCCTAGGTGAGTTTACCCAGCGACAGCACCGGCCATTCAGCAACTTCCCGGCTCACATGATGCAATGCACACGCGGGTGTGTGTGTGACAAACACACACACCCCTCCCCCCGCCCACGGGCCCACGTTCATTCAGACAGCGAGCGGACCTGCTGGCTGAACAGGGACGGGCCCAGGTTAGCTGGAGGGCGGGCGCTTGTGCTCCCAGACAGACAGTGTATTTGGATGAACTCGGCCCCACTCGGCTGATGGGATGGGGGAGCTGCATTCCCAGGATCAGCCCCCCCCCACATCATCCCAGGCGGCCCCTCCCCCTGCAAAGGGCTCGTTTTAAAATGCACCAGTGGCTGCAAATGGCCCCGGCCAGAGTCACTGTAGCCATGACGCCAGAGCGAGTCCGACTCGTACCCTCGGTGTTTTGCATCAGCAGATGCTGTGGGGCCCGATTCTCCCCAGCCCCGCAGCCTGGGCCCAATTCTGCCCTGCCCAGAGTGGGAGCGTTTTACACCCGGTTTGTGCTGGCCCCAGACCTGGGCACAACAGGTGTGAAATTCTCTGGGCCAGCAGAGACTCCTGTTCCGGCAGCGCTTTGCACAGGCGTCGGCAACACACGAGGTGTCAGGCAGAAAGTAGCCAGAGTCCAGTGCCTGTGAGAAGGAACAATTCCCTGCTCCAACTCCGGGTCTTCAACCAAGATCAGGGCCCCATCGCGCCGGGCGCCGCCCAGACCCCAGCCAAGATCGGGGCCCCGTTGTGCCGGGCGCCGCCCAGACCCCAGCTGAGATCAGGCCCCGTTGCGCCGGGCGCCGCCCAGACCCCAGCCGAGATCAGGGCCCCGTTGTGCCGGGCGCTGCCCAGACCCCAGCCAAGATCAGGGCCCCGTTGTGCCGGGCGCTGCCCAGACCCCAGCTGAGATCAGGCCCCATCGCGCCGGGCGCCGCCCAGACCCCAGCGAAGATCAGGGCCCCGTCGTGCCGGGCGCCGCCCAGACCCCAGCCGAGATCAGGGCCCCGTTGCGCCGGGCGCCGCCCAGACCCCAGCCGAGATCGGGGCCCCGTTGTGCCGGGCGCTGCCCAGACCCCAGCCGAGATCGGGGCCCCGTTGTGCCGGGCGCCGCCCAGACCCCATCGTGCCGGGCGCCGCCCAGACCCCAGCCGAGATCAGGGCCCCGTCGCGCCGGGCGCTGCCCAGACCCCCAGCCGAGATCGGGGCCCCGTCGTGCCGGGCGCCGCCCAGACCCCAGCCGAGATCAGGGCCCCGTCGTGCCGGGCACGGCCCAGACCCCGGCCGAGATCAGGGCCCTGTTGTGCCGGGCGCCGCCCAGACCCCAGCCGAGATCAGGGCAGACCCCGACCAAGATACAATCCCCGCCCCAAAGAACTTTCAGTCTAAATGGAAAAGGGTGGGTGGGGAAACCGAGGCACAGAGCGGCGACGTGACTTGCACAAGGTCCCCCAGCTGGTCGGGGCAAGACGCCCAACTCTCAGCCCTAGCCCCTACACTGCCCTCTCGGCTCCCGTCCTGGAGCCTGTCGCTGTCCCCTTGGCCAGATCCTTCGGCGCCGGCCGGGCGGCATTCGCCTCCGCTGCAGAGCGGGGCCCTGATGTCACCTCCACAGCGATGACATCCACCTCCCGCCAACCGCTGTCACCTGAATCGCCCGCAGCCCTCCAAAAAGCCCCTGAACATGAGCTCACCGGGAGCCTGAGATCAACACGCCGGAAACCACCCGCTGATTCAACTTCCAGCCAGGTGGCGGCTGTGGCTGGGGCCGCTGGCCCGCGAGGGCAGGAGGCCCCGTTTGCAGGCGTGGCTGAAAGCAGAACGTGGCAACAGCCTGGAGCGAACGTGTCCAGTGCCAGACCGGGAGTTTGGGGGCACCAGCCCCCTGGGGTGGGGTC